>NC_060238.1:11520707-11837374 GCF_021155775.2 Neodiprion pinetum | reverse complement strand
TTTTGTTCTCTTTTTTTTTTTTTTTTTGTTAAACCTAAGTATTCAATTTTTAATCGTGCATAGCGACTTACGGATTAATATTTCGCTGGCTTTGTAATTGGAATCGCGAAAAGCGACTTTTGCAGTATTATTATTTTTATTCTTGTCTTATCGCTGGCCAGAAATATATTATTGGAATGTTATATCAACTTGGCCAAATAACGTGTTGGCGTACGCGTTTCGTATCTCTCTTTACCCAAAAATCACCCCTTCCCTCTCCGCGGTACTGAGCTGCCGAATATCTGGTCGCGGTATATCGCATTACCGATTTCGAGGCGTGTTGATCACGCCAGGCACCTAACAAATTTCGCGATCTCGTTTTAGGTCCAGGATACCTCGCGGACGCCGATTTATTGTGCACGCGGAAAGTTCTCGGTCATCTTTTCCGAGTGACCGAGGAGCGGGAAAAATCCACGTCACAATGTATAATAATAATAATTGAAAAATGGGTGAATAAAACTATCGTGATAATTATAGATGCCGAAAATAGCGATGATGATGATGATGATGATGATGATGATGATAATGTTGACGAACAGGATAGCGATAATGATTTTATGGATTATTTTCAGGAATAAGCCACGCTAATAAATTCACAAATATTGATTATATATTTTTCACGAGTAAAAATTTATAACATTTACATTTTGTATGACAAGAATGGGTGAAAGTTATAAAGATATATATTTGCAATGTATCCTATTTCTAGATTATAATTTTATCGAATAGTAAATTTTTTCAATTTTATGTATAAGCTATGATATAATTGAGATTAATTCTATTAAATATTCTACATATAAACCCGAATATAATTGTATTGATCGTGATAAATTCTATTCTTATTTTGGTAAATATTGTCCATATTATCTATACACGCGATTGCAACCTAGACAGTTTTTAATTAGAGGATTCGGTTCATCCACGATATCGCCATCGGGTTCTGGTGTGTAATGTATGCTACATCTGCGGAAACTTGCGATGACGTAGTCCATTTTCATATTCTCTGGTAGTTCATCCCACGCATCATTGATGGAGTTTGAGGCGAATGGGCGAATGAATTCATTCGGTAAACAAGCTATATCCTCGGACATCATTACCTTAAAACCGTCCAATTCTTTGTACAGACGGAAGGATTTCTCGAGGGAGCTGGTACACTCCTTCGAATACCAACTCCTTAGTCGCTGCACATTTTCGAGGCGCAGTTGTATGCCGGAATGTATCCAGAGTTGTCATTATACCAAACTGAGCCTGGCACTGCTGCATGCTGGAGGTTATTTGCCGGAGAGTATCCATGGTTCAAGTCATGCCACGGTGCCGCTTCCATATACCTCAATTTTTCTATTGCAGGGGGGACTGATATGCAAATCTTCGATGTCAATAACCCTCGTTGAACCATCGACGATCTCCGTCAGCCATGCTTTCTGCTCCGCACCTTTGACGTATACGTGACACGCATTTCCAACTATTTTTCTCAGAATCTTCGTCACATCCTCGTGAGATGTATTGCCCGCATTCCATGATATTCTGTGGTGATTGTGTGTCAACCGTACAATTGTAGCTCTACATTCAAGTGGTAAGCTTGCCAAATCGTAGGGCGGTTTGAAAATGATATAATCCAGACCCGACCCGTTTACATTCATGACTGCGACTTCCTTGGGTACAAACTTCATGTTATAACCAATAAAACATTGCACGTCTAGGATCATCGCCATGTTAAGGAGTAAAAATGTTGCGCTCGATTATACTGACGGATGGTATGTGGAAGACTGGCTATTCCATCTCCAGCACACCCGCTTTTATTCCCTCGTGAATGAATTTTGTGGAAGTAGAGGGGGATCGCATGGTTCATTTATGGCACATAACTGCATGGAAATTCAAACTTGTTGAATTCTCCACCAAGGTATTTCATCCGCGGATGAATTTTCCGGGACATGTTACACATTTCAGTCAGCTGACTGGAATCTTATTGTAGAAATCTTACGATTCTCCGTGGTAAGAAGACGTCGTATTCTCCATCGATCGTCGCTAGAACACGTCCCCCAAATTTTCTTTTCACCAGTCGTAACCCGATGACGTCATACACTTCCCCAATTTCGAGTTCCGACATCTTCTTGGTTGGCAGATTCTCCAGGCGGCGGACGTGGTTAACTTTTGCTAGATCCATCGCGTTTCGAGGTTATCTCACAAGCGAGAAGAGTTCACGATGAAAATACGATAAGAACAGAGTGACGATCATGATAGGCGTACGTTTTATATACCACCCACCTCCACTACAATTTTCCATTGGACGGGTCTCGACACGCATTTTGTGCGAAAAATTTTCATAGGACCACCCCCATTGCCCCAGATTAATTTGAGTGCATTACCACCAGCAAAGTTTATTGTCGGCACCATTTCAAAGAGCAATTCCCTGGAATTTTGTCAAAAGATCTAGCGGGTTTTTACCCTATCTGATTTGTGTGCGGCTTTCCGGCGCCAAACAAGTCTCGACAGGAATTATTTTGTGTGTGTGTGTGTGTGTGTGTCAAATCCTATGAAAATAGCCATCTTGCGGCAAACCGCGAAAATGATCAACGAGGGGGGGATGAGGGGGCTAGGGGGGAGCGCGATTGCATGATCCCGAACTGTCATATATACACTACTCTTTTCTGTAGAAAAAAGTTTCGTATAAGTGTATTACTGTAAGCAAGTTTAAAGAACACATTTTTTAGAAAAATTCCACTGCAGTATAGATTTTCGTAAAACAAAACCGCATTCATCGAAGGGACGCAATTCTCTGATTACAAGACTCTATAAACGGTCGACTTGACTATGTCGTGCCCCGTTGCCGAATCTAGTGCTTTAGCCATATCCTGCACGACAACTTCTCTGTATTGTCTAATTTTTTAGACAGGAGGTGCCCGGCATTTCAACAATTTGGAGCAAAGTTACTGATTTTACAGCACCTTTGTTGACAGCGTCTGAAAACTTTCACATCAGTACGGCGTCTTAACGGATAACGAATCGCCTGTTCACGAGCCGCTACCGCAGCAACATTGTTACACGCACCCACAGCAGTCCCGTTCAGTTTCCTGATTTGCTGGTACATCATTCGCTTGCTAAACTGATGAGAGAAGACTGACCGAACAAACCTAGATTATTCAGGAATAATTTATTGAGTGTAACTTTTTGGACGGACAAAAATCTAGCAGGAACATGATTTACCGCAAATTCAAATGATTGGTATTTACTAATTATTTAGATCATCAATTAATGATTTCAAAAATGTGTCATTCACTACCGCTGAAATAAGTTCAAAGTATTTTGTATTTTATGGAACTCCTATTTATTCCACACCCTTTGTGTACAAAACCTCATGCGACTGCAAAGCAATTCGGAAGTCAGTGATTATGAACAACGCGCTTCCAACTGCGAAATTGGGTCGTATTATTAGTACCTCGCTCGCATACACAAGTAACAATAAACTCTTGAAAACCGGCATTTTTTAGAGCCGATAACTTCTCTATTAAACGATGCAGTATTCTAATCGTAAAATGTATGATATGGTGCTGATAATGGGAGCGTGCAACAAAGTTGCGGGGGCAGCAGCTCGTAAGTACGCAGTTCGTTTTCTAGTAAGACGACATCCGTATGCGAGAACTTTCAGGCGATTGGAACGGAGTTTATTAGAAAATGGCACCTTTGTCCCCAACCGATCAATCGCAGGACGTTCGAGATCAAGACGGACGGTCCAGTTCGAGGAACGGATTCTGGAGGATGTGGCAAGGACGCCCGATGAAAGTACACGCGGTTTCGCGGCGGAGTCCGAAACGGACAACTCGACCGTCCACCGAGTATTACGATCGAACGATTTGCGACCGTATCACACCCAGAAGGTGCAAACGTTGCACGGGCCCGACCGTGCCGCGAGACGAATGTTTTGCACATGGGTTTTGCAACAAACCGAAGCGGACCCGTTGTTCGTATTCAATATTTTGTTTACGGACGAGTCAAATTTTGATCGCGATGGAGTATTCAACTGCCACAACATCCATCATTGGGCCGAAGAAAACCCACACGATATGCGGGAGTCGAGAAACTAGGGTCGTTGGAGCCTCAACGTGTGGGGTGGCATGATCGACGACGAGTTGGTAAGCTTACTCGATAATGCTTGAATACAGATATTATAAATTTTTATCGTCTCGTTGGCTTGATTTTAGAAAATTCAGTGAAAATCCGTTTTACTGATGTTGAGACAAACAACCTCGGTGAATCAGTAAAATCAAGACATATGTATGATTGATATTAAATATTAGTCAAAACTAATCAATGATTCGACGAGCATTATGGATTTATTATGCAACAATTTACTAGAGGGTGATTCTTGCTACAGATCGGTCTCTGCGTTTTACCAGCAAGGCTAGACGGTGAAACGTATCGGCAGTTTCTTGAAGATCGGATTCCAGATCTTCTCGAAGACCGTCCCCTTGAACGCCGAGCGGTAATGTTGTTTCAGCATGACGGTGCTCCGGCACATTTCAGTGCCCGCACTCGTCAATTTCTGAACGAACGATTTCCGGATAGGTGGATAAGCCGTGGGGGTCCCATCGCTTGGTCGCCGAAATCACCCGATCTGAATCCTCTAGATTATTGCCTTTGGGGTCTGATCAAAGAATTCGTCTACAAGGATCCACCGAATTCTTTGGAAACCCTGGAGGTGAAAATCGTAGAGGCAACGGCGACGGTGACGCCGGAAATCGTTCACGCAGCAATTAGTCAGTTTGTCCTACGCTGCAGGCTTTGCCTGCGAGAAACCGGCGGACATTTTGAACAATTTCTGCACCGGTGAGGAGTCATCAAAATCGGCACTTTTTAGAGCCAAATACAAAACGGCACTCCTCAGAGCCACAAAATAATTTTGCAAAGACCGATTGGTCATCATCAGTAACGAAGACGAACGAGAGTGCCATCCGATGTTTTTCATTTCGTAACTGTAATATCATCGATTCATCGAACTTGACAGAACTTACGTTTCCAGAATTAAGGTACAGCGTTTTTTCGTGATTAGAAGTGGGAAAAAAATGAGATTTGTTCATCGAATATCGTGTTTGATTGTCACATCGAGTTACGTTTTTTTTCCCATTCATAATTTATCATCAAAGACGTACTCTGCAGTTGAAAAAAATGTTATGAAGGTTTTGGTGGGTTATCTTATATAAATTCCTAACGCGTTGTCCAATGAAAAATACGTGTTAAGTAAATGAATTATGAATAATCTGCCAAAAATGTCGTGATTTTTCTCTTTCTGACTGTGGGGTACTACTTTGACGATATTTTTAATGAAAATTAAAAATTAATTGTAAGTCATCCAACAGAAATTTCGAAATTTTTTATTATTTTTTTCGTTCGCTTTTACTGCGGCACCCTTTTTTCATGCGAAATTATGTATGAAAAAGCACAGCTCGGTACGACCATGAAAATGATCTCTTCGGTGAAAAATCTAAGCACCGTGGCCGGTCATTATTTCCCAGTGCTCTTGATTTCATGACGCACATGAAAAATAAATGTGTTTGATGATATCTTAATTCGCTTGAAAGATCGAATTTGTGAAACGGTAATGGGGTTTTTTTTTAAATTTTTTTCTCAGTTCTCGAACTACAATAACACAATAGGAACTGTTTCGGAGAGAAGCAATAGCCCGTTTTTTATACATCACGTCATCGGGGGACGAGAATGCAACAACTGAAAAATAATCATTATGTGACTCTGACACAGAATCAAGCTTCTCTTTTACCTGAGGATGACTCTTACGAATCCCGATGTTTCGGGATGGCAATTGTTTTTACGGTTTCAGTCTATGGTCATTTATAGGCGACCAGTGGAGCCAGGCAGCCGACGATCTTACCTTCAATAGTACTTTTAGAGGCATGCCCGTAAAGTAGGTGTTTTTAGGGCTAGGACGAAGATTTCCGTACGCGCCAGAACGAGTTAAACGGCTCGCACCTTTAGTTCGTATTGAAATCATCGTACGAGTCAAAAACATTTCACGGACGGGCCACGTACAGTATTCTCTTCTAAATTGTACGGTGAAATTAATAGAGATAAATACCGATTACTTTTGCCACAGTAGATTTTTTATTTTAACGAACTGTAATCGAATTCCTTTGTAAACTTGTCAGGTAAATTCAGCAGTATGTTCAGTGAATTCCAAATATAGTATGACAAATGCCTACCGAATTTTATACAATACTACATAATTTAATAAACTCGAAAAATGCTTTTGCGTTCTTCCAACCAAGTTGAGAAGAGTGAAGAGTTATGAAATTTGATTGCAAATTAAAAAAAAAAAAAAAAAAAATGCTGAAATATTCTGTTTAGACTAACAAACTTTTTATTCGGCCACACTTTCGCGTGGGAAATGTATTGTGAAGGGCATAGTTGATTAAGCATGCGAAAGTGCCCTCTCTCGAAACGAATTCTGCGAATTTGTGGTGTACTGAAAAAAATGTAATTTGTTATAGTAACTAGTAGAAATCAGTAAAACAGGTATCGTTGAAAGAAAACTGTTTGAATATTGTTGGAATTACGAAGAACGAGGTACACGTAATCATTTTACCCTATTGTCGATCCTTTTTTTGGTAATTGCAACGCAAAGTCAATTTGTTCGGTTTACTGTACTTTTTTAGTTGAACAAGGCTTTGGAGTCATTTTATTGTTGCACAAAGCATTAAATTTTGACAACAGTTACAAGAAAATGTAGTAACAGTGATCGTAATGAAAAAGAATAGTAACGGATACTAGACTTTCTGGTAACAGCTAGAAAAGTGATTTTCATATTCTACCTAGAACTATAATATTTTTCGATTGTGGTAAAAAATGAAAATAGTTAAGAACTGAGCGGTAATCGGAGCTAAAAATTTCTCTCAGTGTGGTAAGTGACTGACCCATACCAAATTTTAGCCTGCTAGCTCCATTTGGCTCGAAGTTGGCACATAAAACGTGATTTTCAGTTTTCTCACGATGACTCCGATATTGCTACTCAAAAGATTTGAAATAAAAACACACACCCAGCAGCGTTGTGTACATATCGAGAATTTTATTTGGATTTTCCTTTAAAAAATTCCACCTTCTAAAAATTGTTGAACATTTAGATCGCTGGTTTCCGGTGGATTTTAGAAAGGCATCAGTTTCTTTTTTTTACGGTATAAATGTTTGCTGTGATGTGATTTTCCGTAATTTTTTTCGATTTTTCGCAATGGTGTGTCAGTAGTAAAAAAAATTGGTAACTGTCATTTTTCAGTATTTTATTGGCATGACCGCAAGATAAGGGTATAGTCGAACGAGTGGGTCGAACGTGCACTTACACGTAATGATTTGCGTACTGCGTTACGTTTTGAAATAAAAAATAAGCTGGAATTAAAAAAAAAAGCGTTTAACAAATTTGCAATAACAAACTAGATTGTAAAGAACAAACGCTTATTATACCATTCTTATTTTCTCGTTGCTACCTACATTGAAACATAAAATCAGAACTAGAATATCAAGAAAAAATTGTTCTACACGTCGGATGAGTTTCAGGATACGGCATTGAAAATTCACTGAATTTATGACAGCAATCAAACAACACGCTCGATGTCTGTGCCTAGCGGCAATTCACAAGTAAACTCACAATGATTTGTGGTTTTCGTATGATTCTAATTTGAGGGCAATACGATGGACAACGTTTGTGGGAACCGTTTCTCTCTAAAATGAGCAAAAAAAAAAAAACCACGCTGAATTACGGAATTTTGAAATATCTAGAACAAATTGTCGGCATATCTGGGATCATTTTTTGGGCAAACTTACAGATCTTGTTACTTGGCATCTAATGAACCAGTCAAAAAATTGCCGAGCCTTATTTCTTTGTCGAATGAAGTCATGTACGTTCCGACTGGACTACTCGACTGATGCGGACCGATCTAACGAGTTCGGTGCCTTATTTTATGGCGTTATTTATACCTCGGAGCCTCGGCTAATCAAGGGCCGGACCAACGATATTATATCGTGATTACGATAATATTATTTAGATTTGATAAAACCACCGTGAGAAAAATGAAAAACGAAAAACAGATAAATACTATACGAAATCGTTGAAATAATAATTTCACATCACTGAGTTGGTATGAATTTTTCTTACGATACGAAAGTTCACGTTCACGAAATAGCTTGAAAAATTAACAAAGGACAGTTGAATCGGGCTGATAAATTATTGAATGAAAATCAGCCTTTCTTTCATGTGACGATTGTCACAACTGTTTAACTGATGAAATGTAAAATCGTCAGGCTCGTAGTGTCTGTAATTTGGTGGGTATACGGAATACCTGCTGTACGTACGTAACGACGAACCTTCGCATACTTAATCATTGCATCTAAATAAGAAATCAATCGTCACCCGAAGTTTAGCTGTTTTGTCGTTCGTGTCGATACGGTGATTTCATAAGATCTTTGATCGACAGTCAACAATCCAGGAATAAGCTCAGGCAAGGTATAAGTCGAGGGGGAAATAACTTAACATTTGATTGCCACATTAATTCCGCAGGTTGAAATAAATCAAAATAATTCATTTGATTCAACATAACTCTGTTAATTTATATTAATTCAACTGAATTTAACTTTATTCAAGTGAATTCTTTCAATTCAATTAATTCAGCACTTTTACCATCAATTCTCGATAATACACTTTGATTCTAGTGAATATCTGAATAATTTCAATTAATTCATTTTTGTTCCTTCTGTTAGTTCAAATTAATTCATTCAATTCGATTGAATTAGTTTTTTTCGCAAGAATTCTCGATAACTTACCCCAATTCACGTCAATACCTAAAAATTTCGTCAATTTTTTTCCGATTTTTCTGTAAAACTAAATCAAATAATTCAATTTAACTTAATTTCTTCATTTCGGAATATTTTTGGTCTCGTCAACCTAATTTTTCCTTATCCCTCACTGTTTGCGCTCGGCATCGATGGCGGTAAGAGATTTTTTACCAACGAGGGTTGTAAATCCTCGTCAAAACAATCGGGAAAGATTTTCGATGCACTGGCTTCCTTGAGACAATTGGGTTTGACTCAAAGATGATTCAATGTTATAAGGTTTTAGTCAACAAATATATTTATTAACAGGCTTGAAGTAAATTGAATACACTGTTGAGTTCGGTTGTATGAGATTCACGCGGGGTAGTGAGAAGAAGTTGTGGCAGTAGAGTAAGTTGGTCTTCTCTTCGCGTTGGTCGAAACGAATCTGATCTTAAAGGTAGGTTTTAAAAATTAACTAAGTTCCGATGGCCAAAAAACTACTGGAAGGGGTAGGATTGTCCCTTGAGAGAAGGGGTGAATTTTGCTTGGGAGTGGGAGTGAGCACGTGAGCCAGAAGCAGAAACGTACATTCCCAATGTGCGATGCACGTGCGGGCGTTTTAGGATACACGTAATAAAAAAACAAGGAACGTAAAGTGAAGATTAGAGGATTGGTAGGTGGGCAAAGGTATTTACGAGTAGAAAGTAGAGAATTTGTCGAGATTGCAAGACTGGCTGCCAGATGTGGCAGACCGGCGTAAGGAGTATCCTTTTTTGCAAATCAGTCGACGCAATTCGTCAATAAGGGATGGGAACTTCCAGCAGTTGAGTAGTTTATGACCTTAAAACGTGACTAAAATGTCCACGCAGAGATAAGGATTAAAGAATGTAAAACGTGAAAAAGAATGCCGCTAATTTACAGAGCGGATTCAACACTCACGCTAGTTCAAGTTTATTTTAAGTTTCCCATAATATCACTATTATTGCGATACATTCTGTACTACGATATGCAGTTACTATTAATATTCTCATCATTGTGGTTACTATGATTACTATGATTACTATGATAGATGATAGACATGGGGAGACCCGAGATTTTTCGCGTCTTTGAAAATTTCGAAAAAAGAGCTCGTGAATAAACGGGCACAATTATTGCACGCTGAAAAGATCATTCCGGCACAAATTGACATTAGTTGAATTTAATTCTCTATTAATCCCGATCAGTTCCAGAAATCGACTATTAAGTCTCCGTTAATTCCGTTAATTTTCATTAATTCAGGTGATTCTCTGTTGGTTCAGGTGATTCCCATGAATTCAAGTAATTCTCATGGATTCAAGTAATTCTCATTAATTCAAATGAACTATCAATTGATTCGTGGACTATTGACACGTTAATCCGACAAGTTACTTCTCCCTCCGTATGAGGAGTTAGGTGGGTTTCAAAATTTCAAAAAATCGAATTTTTTTTTTTTTGCTTATCTTATAATTGAATATGTTGAGAATATTCCCTTAAAATTTTAAAAAGATCCGAGTCATATTCTAAGAGATATAGCCTTTGGATGTTTCACCCATCAGGCTATAACCGAGCGTGACGCAGGTATATGGAGGGCAGGTATATCGAGGCAGCTGCTTAGCTATTGTTCGTTTGTCGTCTTTGTCCCTTGCATTTCGCTTACCTTTTCTCCTTTCTTTCCCTTTCTATGGTCACATTGAATTAGTTATTCAACCTATTTTAGTACTGGAATTTAGTTGAATGTTGTCAGTCGAACTGCAAGGTTGCTTGAAGTTATAAGTATTCGTTGTGAATTTTATCGAGGTTATTATAAATTTTGTGAAAAATGCATAAAGTTACAAGATCTGATCAAGCATCGGGTGCTCAGAGAAAAGATAGACCCAAAAAAGAAGACAATCTTTCAACCCTAAGACCGCAGAGGTAGACGAGAAATCTTTCACCAGCACGTCTGCGAAAAAACTGAGGAGTCAAGACGAAATACACGTGCCAGAAGACGGTACTCTTGAGTATGCCATAATAGACTTTTTTTTAGTATTTTCAACACTATCAACTTCAGTGAAGTGCGGTAATATAATAAATGAAAATGGACAGGACAAAGTGTGTAATGGTAAAGTTGATTTTAAACAGTGTGTGAAATTCGGTCTTGGATTTAAAACTCAGGTGGAATGCGAAAATTGTATGCCGAGAGAAATTTTATCATGCCAAAAAATTGGTAGATCATACGAAATAAATCGCAAGTTTATTTTTGTGATGCGAATACTAGGCTTAGGACTTGCCGGATGTAAAAAATTCTGTGGTTTGATGGATATAAGTTCCTCATTCTTGAATGCATCAACGTACAATTTTTATGTTGATAAAATACATGAGTGCGTCATAACTGTTGCCGAATCAATTTTGTTGTCTGCTGCAAATCAAGAAAAAAAATTAAAGTGTGATGTAAATAATGTTGAAGATACGACAGATGTTACCGTGTCAGGTGATGGCACGTGGAAAAAACGTGGGTTTGCACCATTATACGGTGTAAGTACGATTATTGGCTACTATTCTGAATGTAAATCTTCAATCGCGTTTTTCTCGAAACTACATTTTTAAAATCGATAGTCACGATTTCTCGAAAACTTTTGAACCGATCTCTTTCAAATTTCGCACACTTCTTCAAAATAACATTATCTCGTGCTTGAACGAAGGAATTATTTTTTTTTCTATTCCAAGTAATTTTTCAAGGCCATGAAGCGTGCAAATTTTAATCAAAATAAGGGTTTTTTGTTTTCAACGCCGCCAAAAATGTAATTTTCGTTTTTTTTTTTCCTTCATCCAAGCACGAGTTTTAAACATCTACTAACAGAAAATTTTTGGTTTTTGCATTTCAGATGAATCTGTCATGAGTTATCCTGACTACGCCGAGAGAACTTTTTTTTGAGGGGTCATAGGAGACGACGTGCCCACGCCTTAATTTTCAATATTTTTCAATGAAAATTTCACAAACTTCTTCTAAAATATGCATCTTTTATGTGTTAAATTGATGGACTAAAATATTCTGTTGATTAAATAAAAAAAAATTCATAAAAATGTACCTATTTTGAGCTTTTGAAACCCACCTAACCCCATAAGTCTACGTCTGGTCGTTCGCGTAGTCACTAATAGGTAGGATAATTCTTGCACAATGATGAAACGAGTTATTTTGAATACGCTCAAGCGGCCTGAAGTTGTTGAATATTTGCTTGTCTGTTGTCATTATTGTATTATCGTACCGTTAAAGGAATCTTCTTTCTACGCTGATTGTTAGGGATGTACCGTACGTGTGACGCATGCTTGATTGCATTAAGGTCAGACTTAGAATTCCGAATTCCAAATTCGCTTCCGAAGGTTCGTTAAAGTAAATTATAATTCCAAGAACAATGAAATAATAATCAATGTAGAATTTTGAGAACGAAACGTTCTAATAAAGTTATGTCTATGGTCAACGTTGAAGTATTCGCCTTTATTCGTATTTTTCGCCAGAATATCCCGGTTATGATACAAGAATATCAATAAATTATCATTTTCCGATAATCATTTATTACCGGAGTGGTCGGTTAATGATTATTCACAGCTGATTCATTGGATTTGGATGGTGAAATTTATCGAGCACCAACTGATCGAGCAAGCTATAATTTTTCACCAGATTAACCGGCCAAATCGCTTAACCACATTAACCAGCCAAATCGGTTGATCAAATCAACCGGCTCAGTCGGCTAACGGGTTGAACCGAGAGCTCATTAACCAGGTCCACTAATTTAACCGGTTGAACCGACCAAATTGTACAACAATGATCTCGATAATTTCAACATGTGTTGCTACTCTGGATCCGCATTACTAAAAAATCGGATGTGTAGATTAATTTGAAACTAGTTAAAAATTTTTCTTGCAAGTATCCTAAAAATAAACAGGAAGCATTATTTTGACGATTTTGAGCCAGCTTGATTGGGTGAGTAATTATGGAAGATGTGACGAGCGCGTCAATTCGTTGACAGTGATATTCACGTGCCTCCGTTATCACGGTACGATGATTCGGAGTATTTTATAACATGGAATCTTAAATTTTCCGAATCGTTTTGTGATTTATTTTGATTTTTATTCGTAGATGTGTGTCTTGTAGCATTATCAAGCTGAGGATGCACTTCTGTTTACACACACAATTGTGCGCCCATGGATGTGCGGCCGGCAGCGTGTGCCGCGGCAACAATACCGAGGTCAGCGCCCGAGAAGGGGTACAGCAGCGATAGAGGGGAGGTGCCGATATTCAATTCGTAAACGAATAATAATAATTCACTCAGACGAACAAAACAGCAATTTCCGTGGCGGCAAATCCAGATGAAATGGTGCACTCTGATTGGCCTAGCGCTATCGCTTATAATTCAAAAACTATGCGTCGGACGAGCTTCCGGCAAAGAAATTCTCGGTTGGATTTTAACGAGGTATCATGCTGGCTAGTCCGTGGGAGGCAATTTAGGGACATCCAGATTTATCTCTTCAATGTACGTAGTGAATACGTCTTACAGACGTCGATAGCGACTTTGTATTTATGTATATTAGACGTTACTGTTCTATCTGAGATATTTGGAAACTATCGTATATTTGAATTTTTGAGTTCAAATATCAAAATTCTCGTCGAATATCTCGTTGGACGAGATTGCGTGAAAGCGAGGATCTGTAGAATAATATTTGATTCAGATCTTCACTTTCACGCAATCTCTTTACATGATAAGACCAATTAGAAATCCAACGATCATTTCAACATCTTAACTTTGAAATTCCAAGAAACGACATTTTTTGAAATTTCAACATCGATGCAACAAAAGTAAGAACATCATAGCGGCCTCAGCTTGCGTGAGAGTTATTTTTCAAACAGGTACAAAAATTTCGACGAGCAATGCAGTGAGAATATAAAGAGTTTTTAACAGCCCTAATTGATGCGAAGTATATGTTTTTGTTAAACATTCAAAATTAACATGTTTTAATCGTACGAGTGATGCGTGTGTATCAAAGGAACAGAAACAGTTCACAATTATACTGATAAAAAAAATTTATGCCATATATATATGCGTATATAGGTGTGTTTACTGGGATACAGTGGTATTATTTTAATGAAACCAAGAATCGAGTATGATGCCCATAATTGAGAAATAAAATTCTCTTTGGGTCTATTAGGAAATTAATTTTGGAACGCAACGGTCAGAACACAAATGCAACAATTTTCTTTGAGTCTTGTTTAGCAATTGAAAATAACGGCAGTATCCAATGCGAGATGAGATATTAACACTAACAATCAACCAACACTAATAAATATAATTATTATTTATCATGTACTTACCAGAAAAAATTCTGCGCAGTATCTGCCCTTCGTTAAATCAGCACTTCTTACAAGCACTTATAATTCAAAAACTATGCGTCGGACGAGCTTCCGGCAAAGAAATTCTCGGTTGGATTTCAACGAGGTATCATGCTGGCTAGTCCGTGGGAGGCAATTTAGGGACACCCTGTATGTATATTACCTCCAGATATCTTCATGATTTTCATTATCATACAAATAAATAACCCTCATTTGGTGTGATTTGATATGAAATTATTACTCACAAGTTTTTAAATACTTTAGATATACACTTTTCTTTCAAATTATAGTGTTTTATAAATTATGTTGATATCAAGTACCACTTTGTGTTTTGATACGTTAATTTCTCATTCGGATTTCCTTCAATATTTTTCAGAGGCTGCAAAGGTGGCTTTCATAGGGAAGCCAGAATCATCGGATCTCAATATCGCTTCAGCTGTCAAAGACTGGCTGAAACTAGCTACAAGCTGACACGTGTATGCGATCGCAGCCAGAAAATCTCAACCTTTCCAGTATATTCAGGATAGTCCTTATTTCATCGACGTTCGCGTTTTTCTGATTTCGGCTTCTAGTTTCACATCTTATTTATTTATCTCCTTTTTCGTTCTTCTAACTGCAAAGTTTCAGGTCCGATTCTGTCTATCTCAATAATAGTGTGCACCCACACACCTACTTGCGTTCCAAAAATTTCCTTCTTTTATTGATATAAGAAGTATAAAGAGTTTAATTTCATTCAAAGAATATATAGTATGTTTTTTCATGTATACTTTTTTATGTCGTTTCTGATCATAGATTCGACAGATTATCGGGTTTTTTTTTTTCTTTTCTTTTTTTCAAATACGTTTTACTGTCAGTTGTTCACACTGAAAATATTTATTTTTTGTCAGTTATGTGATTATGTGTAAATGTTGTGTATAATAAGAGAGCAATAAACCAAAAATATATTATTTTTTTTCATCATACGCAGTCTTTTTCTTCTCACTTGTGAAAATTTGAAGGTATCACCATATTATTTGTGGCCAAATATTCACGTGTACGTGTAGCGGGACTCAGCTACCTACTTGTGTTGGGTCTAAACGTGTGAACAGTGAACACGTTATCGTTTAGACAATATTTCAAGGGATCTCTTATACGTTTGATATTTGAATATGTAATGCCATACATGTGTAATCGCATATATTGTAGAAACAAACATAGATATTACGACTGTTGTGCACAAAAAAAATCTCGAAATTTTCATATATTGCACGAACATTTTTTGCTCTGTTCACCGGCGAAGTTTGAAGTATTCTGAACGAATAGATATGCACTTGCGAATACGTTTATAAACCAACTCACTTGAGTTGGATCGGAACGTATAAGTCCGTCATCAGTAAGATCACATATTAACGCATTTGGTCTACGTTTGATAATCGAACAGATAAAAGATTTATTGAACGAATATCGTAGTCGCTTAAGCTCTATTGAGAACACCCATATATTGCACGACTATTTTCTACGTGTATGAGACGTACCAGCAAAACGTTGAAATTTTCGTATATCACGCGGACGTTACTTGGTTCATTCAACGGCAAAGTCTGAAACATACTACATGTATGGTTGCGTCTATTTTTCAACGTTTAATCGACAAACGTGTTCTTATTGGGTTAGATCATCTGAAAGGAGTTTTATCCTCAGTTAGAGTGTATGAAGGTTTCGAGACGTTGGTAAAACCTAATACATATTTCCTGTAGTATCCGCATGGACCAAGAAAACTTCTGATCTGCCGTCTAGTTTTGGGAATAGGCCAAGTTAGAATGGAAGAAATTTTTTCTGGATCGCGTTTGATTCTTTCTGTGGAAATTATGTGTCCCAAAAATCGAACATCCTGTTTAAAGAAAACACATTTTTTGGTATTAACTTTGAGGTTTTTATTTCTCAAACGAGAGAAAACCAGATCCAAATTACAAGAATTTTCGTCGAAGTCTTCACCAAAGACAATAATGTCATGCGGGAAAACACGACAAATCTTTCCTACTAATCCTGTGAGAATTTCATTGATGAGTCGAACGAATGTTGCTGGAGCATTGCAAAGACAGAAAGGGAGAATATCAAATTGCCATAGATCATCACCAATAGCAAAGGCTGTTTTCTCATTATACTCAGGTTCCAATTCCATCTGCCAATATCCACTTTTAAGATCGATGGTCGAAAACCAAACGGAGTTGATACTTGCGTCAAAAATTTCGTCATCGCGAGGAAGAGGCATTAAATCTTTCTTGGTAATATTATTCAAGGGACGATAATCATCACAAAAGCGAGGAGAATCATCCTTTTTCTTAGCCAAAACGATTTGAAAAGTCCAAGGACTACAACTGGGCTCAATAACCCCTAAAGTTTCCATTTCGTTTAATAAAGTGGCAACTTTATCTGGATAATGAAAAGGGATTCTTCGAGGATTTTGTTTAACAGGGTAAGACGTTTCTAAAATAATTTTATGTTTACTTCGTCGATATCTGCCTAAATCGTGTGAATTCTTTGCAAAATTATTTTGAAATTTTACAAAGAATTGTTTCGGTTTTTGTTGTTGAGATGGATCTAAAAGTTCGCCAGATTTTTTGAAAAGTTCAACCAAGAATTTTGGAATATCGAGAGGAATTTCGGAGATTTATTTGGAAGAAATCTGGTTGACGGAGATAATTTTACTTTAAATAGAGAGTTTTCGTCTCTTGAGCATCCGATGTGAGAATGTATGTAGACGAATGTTTACATGTTGGAATCTTACGCTTCGGATGAGAAACACACTCAAGACGGTCAGAGCCGTCAAATAAATCATATGCGGATGTGCAGTATCATTAGTTACGAGAAAATTCATTGTTGGGAGATATAAATTTAAAAAATTGGTAATTTCGAAAAATTAACGACGGAGCCAGAAATCGAACCTGGTATCTAGAGATGCTTTACAGGAGACTTACTCCACTAGACTACCCAGCCGCCCTGACTCTGTTGTCGTTAATTTCCGAATTTTACATTCTTTCAACAATATTCTTCTCTTAAAAAAATGATTTGCACATCCGCATATCATTCATTAGACGGCTTTGCTGGTCTTACGTGGCTTCCCATCACGAAGCAAGAATTTTAAATGTAAACATTTCACTTACACATTATATTCTTACTGGTGCTTGAAGAGACGAAAATTTCTTAACACGTAAAATACTTGTATTCGAAAATAAGCTTTTTGATTATTGCTGCCATGACGTACACGCACACACCCTCTAATAGATCGTGCATTATACCTACGCTCAAATTTTGTGTCATATGAAAATCCCTAATTTTGTGAATTGCGCATGACTCTTCAATGCCAGATTTCGATGCATCTGCTACCGCTACATCTTTTTTGTAATCTTCTCGGGTTTTCAACTTAGACTCGTCTTCTACTGTCAACTTTCCAAATTCTTGTGAGGATACTTCGCAAATTCGACAGCAATAACTAGCCATGAACGATTCTACTAGACCAAATATGCTGTTAAGACCTATATTGTCACCTACTATTAACACCAATTGAAATTTCACGATTTTCATAATTCCATCCACCTTGATATAGATTCCCGTGCTTTTGAGATAATTTACTTCTGCAATGATTTTTCCGAAAACATGTTCGTTTGTGCTATTTTGTTTGTCCGAAGTACGAACCAAAGTTGTGAAGAATATACTGTTCAATTGTGATGCAATGTGCGGTGGAAGACATGCAAGAGAAGCGTAAATGGCACCGAATTTGTTGATTCCTAAAGCATTTCCCGTTTCCAAATCGTCATAGAATGAAAAAAGCGGTAGAACGATACAATAAACTGCTTCTGAATACCTTTGAAGCCACAAATTAGCTTGCATTATATTGGAAATAATGTAAGATTCCTTGCGTAATACTTGAATATGTTCTGAGATTTGCTTAAACGTCCCTGATATTTCTAGGAAGAGTCTCAATGTTTTTCGCAGTGGGACATGGATAGCATACAAATGTTCTGGTACGGAAACTGAACCATTACCAACGATTTTATCCACAAAAGTTTTACCAATACTGAATAATTCCTGATCGATGAACCCCCTTTTCTTCAACAGATTAAATCGCTTGGTTTCCGTTGATACATCTTCAAAAACTAAAGTGTACTTATGAAAATATTCCTCGACAGCTTTTAAAGACGCAGCCAAAACACCGTTTTGCTCTAAAGCCGCAATAACGTCACCCCTGAGTAATGGCAAATACACATTCCTAATGAAACTGTCCAGATAGTCTATTACAACTTGAACGATTTTTATTTTATTTCCTTGAAAGACTCGAATCACCGTACAACGCTGAAATTAGTGCTAAAATATGATACGGTAATGTAGGGTCCATATTTGAACAGTTATATTAAATTTCAGAACCTATATTTATAAACATACATAAGTTTTATAATTCACGCTTTATAGGACGGAATTCGAATTATAATGGTTCAGCTATGATAACCGCAAGTGTTGATTACTCCTTCTTTAACTGAACGATAAGTTTCGTTATTGCCCCGTAATTTTTATTCGGATCGATTTTGAGTACGAACTTTTTTATGAAGCCCTACACGTAGTCGCACAAGTATGGCCACTTCCTCAGTGCTGTTGAACATTTCAAACAAGCCTCCATAGCTTTTACGGGATGTTCATACTCATACTTGTCATTATTCAGGATCACGTACGTTTGGTATATCCTCTCAATCTTGCCACAGAAGATAACGTAAGGTAGCACAGGCTGATTGTGCTTCTTCAACAAGTTTTCAAGCTCTTCCTTTTCCCGTTCTACATTTCATACTCCTTCCATAGAACAACGACAATAATTTGATATATTCGCAATAATGGACTTAGTACATTCAAAAGTGAAATATTTTGTGTTAGTACCTGCACATGCAGAATGAAAGATTTGGAAATCTCCGCTTTGGAAATATAAACCGGTTTTGAGTCGGAATCTATAAACGACTTGTTTATAGAGATGCAAATTGGTAATAGCGACAATGCCAATATGGTGTTGTGAGTTCGTGTTGAAGTAATTACGGTAATTAATTATCTATTTTATAGTTGGGATAATATTAATAATTTGAAGTATCTAGATATGGATAGAGGGGGAGGGAGAGTGTGAGGGAGAGTGAGGTGAACAGAAAGCGAGAGAGAGAGAGAGGGAGAAAGAGAGACAGACAGAGAGGAGAAGAGAGAGAGACTTTAAATTTTCAGTTAAACTTGCAGATTCAAAACAACGCATTGAATCCAACAATAAATGTAATTGTAACATGAAGTAACTATCAATCTTGTCGGTTATTTTATTGTGACATTCCAAGCCAACTCAACCAGTGTAAGACCCCGACTATCTCGAAATCATTTCAGTTTCTTTTTTTTTATAACATTCTACTCCATGAAAAACGCTTCCTGAATATATTATATATTCACTAGATTTGCTAATCCATTTTTTACAAGTTAACGAGGTTGATCTACAAAAATTTGAAAATCTCCAAATAATTCAGGTTTCGTTTTTCGTTGGGTAGAATGTTATAAGAATACGTGGAATAATTTCGAGATGGTCGGGGTTTGACACTGATTGCGTTGGCATGGAATGCTTCACTATATTCTACGATAAAAGCAATGCATACCGTCAATAATCAATTTCTCATGGATTTTAAAAAATTCCTTCACTTCCTTGATTTTTGATTTTTGAAAATGAGCAATCAATTTTGTACTCAATTCCGCCCACGTGCTGCTGAACAATGTGGAGCATTGTGCTTCAAGATCGTTCGCTTCGTGAGGTTTTCCTTGCTTCTGAAGGTCTTCACAATTCTTTCAAAGTCGGATTCCAGCTGTGTATGGAATTGGAGATAACAATCATGTATATTTATTATAATTTGAATACGTAAATGTACGTGATACGTGGGCAATATTTTTCGTATTAGCGCGTATGAAAGACAAGCTTCAATTTCAAATCATACAAATTCAAAGGTTCTACAGTTCTTCTACGGAGAGCGCTAGTGTCACCAATACAATTAATATGTGGGATTTCAAAGCTTCCAGAATTCAAACAGAGTCATTGCAAGAGTTGTTTGTGCATTGTATAAATATAGGAAAGAAATGAATGCTTACTTACTAAGTTTATCCCAAGTGAAGGTCCCAAACAGGGAAAGCTGCTGAAATACTTTTTCAGTGTGTCCTCTTTTTTTTATGCTTGCAATGAATACTTTCACCCTCTCGGGATATAAGTTGCCCCATTCTCGAATGAAATCTGCCGGTGAATAAGGTGCTTGATTTGTATCGCACAGAACTCCGAGTACTGCTGGACCTATAGTCGGCTGTTCATCTGATGTTTGAAAAAGAAATGACGTGAGAATGATGAATCGCAGAACCAATGATTTTCAAAGATACTCCGAATGTGAAATATTTCCTGGCAAATATAATGTACCTCCAACGCTGACATTTGCTTCGAAAGTGTCATCATTTTCAGGATCAAAGGTCAAGATACCGGCTAGTGTCAATTCTTTTCTGAAATGTTTATAATGATTATACACGAGACCTTTAGCACTGACACACTGTCCTTCTTCGTTTTTGTAATAAGGCACGTAGAACAACTCCGGATCTTCTGTGGGAAATAATTCGACTATTTGGTCTCGGAGATGGATGAAATCTCGAGGGTTCATCCTATGGAAATAGAAAATTATGATACGTAAGAGTAGCGCAGGCAACATAATACACGACACGTCCAGCAAAATTAAACTTTGCTTGTATATTCAATGAGGTCTATGCAAATATTACACATAAATAATGTTGCGTGAGAAGTAAAAAGAACATTGCGACTCTTTACGCTTCAGCATGCATGTACGACATAATCAACAAACCTGTAGGATCATGATGTGCAGATTGAATAACTCCATAGACTTGTGCAATTGTAATACATGGAATAAAACAATAATGAAAGTATATAGTCGAAACCTTATAATCACTATAATGCTATGTGCATGAAATAAGTACAGAAATTAGTTGACAGTAATATAGTCCGACTTCGAATGAATGATTATTGATTAGAATTTTAGTTTCCTTGCTTCTTTCTGGGAATGAATATAATAAAACTTACTTGTAGTGTCGACCTTCTTCTTTTAATGTATGCAAGATTACTATATTTTTGAGCTTACAATAATCGACTTCTCTAGATATCTGCCGATACTTTCCTAGGACTATCCTACCTTCTAAGGTACTGTTTAGGAGATGGAAAAGTTTGTTCTCCTTATAACTGAACGTATCTATAAATATTAAGTCCATTAACTTGTCAGAACGAACCACAATAAGGGATAAAATTCCACTAATGTCAAACATTAGGCGTGTTTTTAGCTTTGCAACCAAATTTGAATATTCGTATAACTTTTTCCATCTCACTCGCTTCTTCTATGATAATTTCGCTACTAGCGGTGGGGCCATTTTGATTCTGTATCAAGTTTTCTGAGTCGACTATTTCTGTTACATCCATCGGCTCCGCTGGAGTACCTTTACTTTCATTACTATTATGCATCGTTAACCCTTTCTCAAAGTTTAACTTTGAAACAAAATTAAGCACTGTGGCTTGTGGCTGGTCTCCCAAAATTTCCAAATTTCGCGCATTGTCTAATGCCATGAATTGCTTATCCTCCACACCATTCGCTGATACCCATGAGGAAAATGATGCATGACGAAAAATAAACACATTGACGTAAATTATGATTGAATTGAAATTATATAAGAACTAACTTGTCATGCACCATGATGAGTCATGCGAGGTAAGGAAATATTCAATTGTGAAGGTTGGATATACTCCAACTCTTTATTGGAAGAAAATATTGTAAACCCGACCAACATTTTTCCCTCATCAATTATGGCCAAGAATATATAGAAAGGCGGGCTCGAAAGAGTTTTTCCTATGAAAACATTGAGAATTATGACCCTCAACCTCTCAGATCAGGTTACCGATTTTTTGTATTATTATTTATACTCTAATTGTAAATATCAAGTATAATTTTTTCAGATTTTTCTAAATAAATCATAGCGCGTGGGGAATTCACAAATTATTTTTTTCAGACATCAATAAATGGCCGTGATCGAAAGATCTGAGAAAATTCTCAAAAAGTCACTGTCAGATATACAAAATTTTGACCAATTACATTATGGCCAAACATTTCCTTAAACCTGATTTTTAGACTTTTCGATAAGAGAAAAACAAGATTGAAGTGCAGATCAATACACCGTAAATTTATCGAATCATAATGAAAGGTCCACGATTTTCTTTTTTTTTTTTTTAACTCAGGAATTGATAATAAAATTTGATAGAATCGAAAAAGCTAAAAAATCAGGTTGAAAGAAAAGCTTAGACACTATGCAATTTGTGTCAATTTTTTAAAATTTACGTTATACATATAAGCAGGAAATGAATAATCCATAAATAATAGATAACAGATAATGCATTCAAGAGAATAAAATAAAGATTTTTTTTGGGTAATCCTTCAGATATATTATCCAAAAATATATTCTAATACGAAAATAAATGGACCTGTGAAAATTTCAATCTTTCGTGACAAGTTAGAGCACAAGGATACATGCGTGTGTATAACCTAAACGAACTCGTATTACATATAAATTGGTTGAAAACTTATACGTTCTAAAGGAAAAGAAGCATTAGGCATGCACAAAAAGCCAATTTTTATTAACTTATATGTTGGTGATGATGTTATTACAATCATGTAGAGGTTATGTATAATATGCAAATGCATTTAGAACAATACAAAACGCATCGGCGTGGAATAATGCATTGTATCAAGAGACACAGCAGTGTCTCGACGACAAGTTAAAAAAAAAAAAATTCATTCAAATATATACTTACACGTCATTAGGTCACTGAGATAACGGGAGTCATATTTTTTCAGAAAGGAATTCACGTCGATAAGCTTTTCATACCATAATCACTGTAGTCAAAAGTCTGTATATAGGGTGTCCCTAAATTGCCTCCCACGGACTAGCCAGCATGATACCTCGTTAAAATCCAACCGAGTATTTCTTTTCTGGAAGCTCGTCCGACGCATAGTTTTTGAATTATAAGCGATAGCGCTAGGCCAATCAGAGCGCATCATTTCATCTAGATTTGCCGCCACGGATATTGGTGTTTTGTTCGTCTGGGTGAATTATTATTATTCGTTTACGAATTAAATATCGGCACCTCCTCTCTCTCGCTGCTGTACCCCTTCTCGGGCGCTGACCTCGGTATTGTTGCCGCGGCACACGTTGCCGGTCGCACATCCATGGGCGCACACTTGTGTGTGTGAACAGAAGCGCATTCTCAAGCGTAAGGGGTACAGCAGCGAGAGACGAGAGGTGCCGATATTCAATTCGTAAACGAATAATAATAATTTACCAAGACGAACAAAATAGCAATTCTCGTGGCGGCAAATCTAAATGAAATGGTGCACTCTGATTGGCCTAGCGCTATCGCTTATAATTCAAAAACTATGCGTCGGACGAGCTTCTGGAAAAGAAATTCTCGGTTGGATTTTAACGAGGTATCATGCTGGCTAGTGCGTGGGAGGCAATTTAGGGACACCCTGTATAATAATCGCGTCGGAATGTTGTAGCGCGCGCTAACTTCTGCCTAAAACGCGAGGCGATAGTTTCCCCGAATTTTGGGAGCGCAGCGTTCCCAAAGCTTCGGGACTACAGCCACACCGACGAAGGTGAGCAGATTGCCCGCAAGGAGACGCCAGCGACACCGGACTGTAGTCGCCTCACGCTCGGTGTTTTTGGGTTCGTGGCCGTAGCCGTCGGGTGCCCAGTCGACCCGACATTTTGGCTGCGAAGCTCGCCTGATACGAAGGGGGCCTGCCCTTCCGTAACTCATCATACTGCCGCACTAAAGGCGCGGTGGCGCTGCAACAATTCGTGCTAGGGCAGTCGTTCGCCCGACTTTTTTTTCGTGATATGATCTTGGTGGATAATACAGATCGCACGTTCTCTGTGTTTGCGTGTGTGCGGTGCTTGTAGGTGAGTTAAAATGTAGTTGCGCGGGCATACCCACAAGGCAAAACGCTTGGCTCACGGACGCACGTACACCACACACCGTCGGCCACGAGCGGCTAACCCCAACGTTCCAACACACACTGGGTGGATCAGGTGTATATATGGGGCATTCTATACAAATTCAACATATCCATTCGTTATCGTATGACATAATGATTTATATTGAACATTATATCAATACGATAACGAATGAATATGAAATGTTTGGGCCTCTGGATTTTGTACGTAGACTCGTAGTAAGTAAAATAATGAGCGGAATGAAAAGAAATATATGAATGAAGATTCAATAGGGAAAATTTAACAGAGCCTCATTCTATATAATACAAACGAATTTTGTTTTTTCTTTAATTGCTATTCATTCCTTTCCATTATCCAAGTAATAAATTGTTTAGGCAAAAATTTGTTCAACAGAACTCTAGTAATTTCTTTTATTTCATATGAAATGAAATCATTGATTTTTCAGAATACGTATGAATTTTTTTTTTAGAATTTCCGGCGATTTTGAATATCAAAAATGGCAGTACATTGCAAAAATTCGTCAAATAAACCCTAGAAATACCAAAAATGGTGTAAAAAACTGGAAACGAGTACATTTCCGTAAGAAGCTTCATCTATATCCCCACAAAAAAAATGTATAATGAAACTCTAAAAATACACACAAAAATTATGTACAAAAATTTGAATCAAGTCCGCTCTCATATAATAAAGTATATATAGTCTTCGACATATCCTTTACAAAAAGTTGTCAAGTGAATTGATAACATCCGAAGCATGTGTCGCCAAGCACATGTGGTTTGCTGATTTAAAGTCATTCATTTTTTCAATCATATAGTAGTTATTGAGCTGAGGTGCTTTATTTCAAAAACGCAAACATCTTATTCGATGCAAGAAATGTAAAAAATGTAATCCAAAAAAATTAAAAGTATCAAGAGAGTTGAGCTTTTTCCCTAAACCATAAAATAACAGATATAAAATGCATAATAGAAAATATAATAAAATAAAAATAAAAATTGTGAAATTAAAACCAATTGAAAAAAAAAAAATTATAACAAAACAATACAAAAACGAAAGAAAGTACTTGGCGCGACTGCCTTAGTATGAAGTGAAGTTTGTACATTAATGAATAAACTAACAGTCGCTAGTCGCGCCAAATACTTTTTTTTGTTTTTGTTTTGTTTTGTTTTGATTTCTTTTTTTTAAATCAATTTTAATTCTACTATTTTTATTTTTATTTCATTTCATTTTCGTTGAAACATTTTATAACTATTATTCTATGGCTTCGATAAAAAGCTGAACTCTCTTAATACTTTATATTTTTATAATTACATCTTTTACATTTTTTACGTCGAATAAGATGTTCGCGTTTTTGAATTGAAGCACCTCAGCTCAAAAATGACTATATGATTGAAAAAATAAATGACGTTGAATCGGCAAACCACATGTGCTGGGCGACACGTGCTTCGGATGTTATCAATTTACTTTAAAACTGTTTGTGAAGGATATGTAGAAGACTATATACAGAGTGACCACGATAAGGTGGCCACCCCCCTCCAAAATCTAGCCGTGCGATAATTTGAGAAATTTTCTGCATGATTTTTGATGGAATTGCGACGGTCTCTCCGATAGCGAAGTCGAAATTTTTTTAGAAACATCCGTTTTTGCGCGCGAAAAAAAAAATTACGATTTCGGAACTGAAAATAGGGTTGAAATTTTTTTTCTGAAAATACGCAAAATACTGAATGCGGATATCAAAAATTTTCCGGGATTCGTCAAACCAATTACCCAGAAATAAATCTCAAAATTCGAACTTTTTGTCGAAAATTCGGTACCAACTGGCGGAACAGGTGGAATTGAAATATCTGGCAAAATCGACCAGCGCCAACTTCACCCGAGTCCAGGTAGCGGTATACGATATGTCATTGACGATTCTGCGCGATGGGTTTCGTTGGACTGACTTTCTCTGTTTGCAGCTAGGCGAGCAGCAAGATTAGTAGTTTGAAAATATCTGCATTGAGAGAAGCGTGAAAAAAACGTCCGCATTTAAAATTATCAATGATAATCAACACGAAAGCAGCATAACGGGAGGTTAACAAGCATTTTGTTATCATCGGTTGCCAGTGACAACCGTTGTAGCGCGGAGGTTAGCGAACGCTCGCGCGTGGCCGATCCGGCCGATCAAGATCCCGCTATTACCGTTTGCCGACGCGTCGACGACGATATGATGTAGCGCAAAAATTGCAATTCTTTCGAAAATGATCATCGAATCAACCCGATTCTGTCAAAGTGCAGCCTTATTGACAAAGGCTTATCACTCTTATTTTACACAAAAATGATTTGAAGAAACGAACAGAATCCACCCGAATTTTGACAGTATATTGCTTGTTCATCGCAAAATTCTAGGTCAGTTTATTTATATTCTGGAGAACGATGCGCGAAAATTGGTTAATTCTGACACCGTGTATTTACTTTCGTACGTCGAAGATTTCCGCGGCAACAAAGCACATGGGTGGCCGGTTTTTCTGTGATTCTAGTAGTAACGATGAGCGCAATATTGCCACGACCCAGCGTTATTTTCACGCAATGATCAAACCGGGGACAGTAAACTATGGTTCGAAATTATTTTTGAGGAAAATATGCCGTTGCATTTTGGAATTTCGTTAATTGTCCGACAAATTGATACGTAATGCGTAAGAACGAAATGACTCGCATTTGTTTAGAACGAAACCCTTGATTTGTTCTTTACTTCGATACGAGAATCATACTATTCTTATCTAGATGACAGAAATATGTGCGAAGCACGACAGGCTGAGGTATCGTTAAAGTACGGCGGAAGTATGGCCGATGTTATGACAGAACTAGAAGCATGAAGGAATAATCGTCAGGTTATGATTCATCTACCTTTTACCTGTGATTTTTCCATTTCGTGGGCGACAAAGACAGTATTTTTTCGTAACTGCGATCGCCACGCTTCACTTTCCATTTCAATTCAATGACAGTTCGTCAATGACAATAATTAGCAAGATAATATTGAGTTTGTAAACCGATGCAGAGATTTGATACTTAATTCTATACAATTCCTTACAGATATGGTAATACAAATGTTTGATTGGTCTTTACATGTGCAATGAAATATTTTGTTTCATTCAAAATATGTACAATGCGTGAATTCGGGAATCCGTTATCTTTTGGGATCGCGCATAGTATTGCATAACAGAATTATGCCCCTTCGATACTCCTCGTATGTTAATCCGTCCTCCTCGCTGAAAATTTTTTGAACGAATGCTAAAATTTACAGGGACGCGGGCATAATATTTGCAATGTTGCCCGCTACATTTCATACATTGAATAATGCGTAATTACTTTTCACTGCGTAATAAATATTCTCCGGCATTGCTTCGTGTTTGCCTTTCCCGGTTGGACTCATCTCTGTCAAACTATCGTTGTCTAAGATAATTTTGAAGAGTGCTCGGTTCGTTTCTTTTCGACTCTTGTACATAATCTCTGTGACGGTGGCCATTTGCACATTGTCAACCCACACGTCGTACCCTATGCTTAACCGTACTTGATGACAATTTACAAATGATAATTATCTTATCAAAATTAGTGACAATTTAGTGTGAAAGTATTACCAACAGATCGTTTTCCGCTACTCGGTGCTGTTACTTTCAGGACAATTTGAAAAGTGTTGCATGAACTCGTTTCATTAACGCATTTATTCGTTTCTTTGTTTTAATCGCGACTGTAGTCGCAGTTTCATAATGTAGCTACACAACATTTTGTTGGAGACGTTGAATTGACGCATGATTTACTAAAAATCTAATGCATTATGAAACGGTCGCAGCATTATTGTAAATGGTGTATTTTTTCACAGATCACGAGTGCACCACCTCGACATACAAGTTTAAATTTCTGAATCGACGTGATCTGAGATACTGTATTCGTGCGTGTACATATAATTATTTTTAATCATTTTATTTATTTATTCATTCATTCATTCATTTAATTATTCATTGATTCATTCATTTATTTATTCAGTGATTCATTCACTGATTCATTTATTGATTCATTCATTTATTCATTCATTCAATCATTCATTTATTTATTTATTTATTTATTCATTTATTTATTCATTTATTTATTCATTTATTTTTTTTTTTTTTTTTTTTGGTCTGGCCAAATCGGTGGGGAAATCCTTTATGGACCACACTAGGAAGGGTACCGTCACTCCCAGTAGTGTGGGACTCGCCTCACGGAATACCCACTGAAACCACCACCAAAAACCGTTCCTTGCTGTCGTCCACACCCCACGGAACTGTCGTCGTACCTGTTTCTGAGAATCAAATATCACGATTAGAACAATACGAGGCAAATATTTTGATAAGGTTAAATCTAGCAAACGGATGTGAACTAGACTTTTCACCATTTTCGTGACACCATTCTTGCATTACAGAAACGCTAAAACTCAGGTTTGTTTGCAATAAGATTCATTAGAGTTTAGTAGCATTCAATACGAGCCTTTAGTAAAAAGGAACTCATCTTGCGTTTCATTTCTGGTCTGGTTCTGTGTTATCGTCCGCGAAAAGCCATTCCTTGCTGTCGTCCACACCACACGGAACTGTCGTCGCATCTGTTTTTGAGAATCAAATATGAGGATTAGAAAAATACGAGGCACGTATTTTGATAAAATTAGATTTAACATTTTTGAAACTACAAATGCAGTTTAACGTGCATCAAAATCGAAGGAATGTGCACCCGACTTTTTACGATTTTCGTGACATCATTCTCGCAATACAGAAACGCTGAAGCTCAAATTTACTCGCAATAAGCATCAATTATTAGAGTTTCGTAGTGTTTAATACGAGCGTTTAATAAAAAGAATCTTGTCTTGCGTTTCATTTCTGGTCTCGTTCTGTGTTATCGTCCGCGAAAAGCCATTCCTTGCTGTCGTCCACACACACGGAACTGTCGTCGCATCTGGTTTTGAGAATCAAATATGAGGATTAGAAAAATACGAGGCGCATATTTTGATAAAATTAAATTTAATATTTTTGAAACTACAGATGCAGTGTAACGTGTGTCAAAAACAAACGGATGTGCACTCGACTTTTTGCGATTCTCGTGACACCATTCTCGCATCACAGAAACGCTGAAGCTCAAATTTATTTGCAATAAGAATTAATCATTAGAGTTTTGAAGTGTTCAGTATGAGCGTTCAATAAAAAGAAACTTGTCTTGCGTTTCACGTCTGATTTTGCCAGCTCTTCGTGTCCGCCGATAGCCATACCTTGTTCATCCTCGAGACCCCACGGGACCATCGTCTTACCTATTTCCAATATTAAACAGCACAATAAGAAGAATACGAGGTGCCTTTTTGATGATAACGATTCCTATGTTATTCAAACATCAGATGCAGTTCTGTGTGCGGTAGCAAACAAAGAGAGTTTTGACGTCCCACCACTTCTGTTATATTATTTTCACACATCGGAAGATTTTTTTTTTTTAACCCTCTAAATCACAATAATAATAATTCACGACAGTTTCGCGTTGTCAATCATTGAAGATTTGTAAAAAGAATCATATCTCACATTTCATTCCTGGTTTCGTTGCCTGAGGAGATGCTCGATGTGCCCTCCGTTCTGCTGGACAGTGAGTGCGAGCCGTTTCCGGATCGACCCGCGCACCCGTTGCATCTCCCTAATAGGAATAGCGGCACACGCTTCGGCGATGCGGTGGCGCATGTCGTGTTTCGTTGTGGGGGCCCGTTCATATACGATTTCCTTGATTCTACTCCAGAACCAGAAATCACAGACGGTAAGATCTGGTGAGCGCGCTAGCCACCTAACCGGACCTCTCGTACCGATCCAGCGCTCCGGAAACATGGCGTCCAGGATTGCCTTGTTCGCGTTACTGTTGTGGGCAGGGGCCCCGTCCTGCTGCCATCAAACCTGGTCCATACGGATACGGTTTCCGTCCATCAGGCGGGGGAGTTTCTCTTTGAGTACGGTCCTGTACTTGTCAGACGTCAGATTTCCGTCGAGGAAAATGGGCCCGAGGATCCTGTCCTGTTATACTCCAACCCAGACGTGGAGCTTCCAATGGTGCTGGTTGTCCTGTTCAACGATCCTGTGTGGGTTTTCCGGAGCCCACCAACGACAGTTCTGCTTGTTGACGAGTTCGAGGTTCGTGAACAGCGCTTCGTTCGTGAAGCACACGTTCCTGAAGAAATCGAGATCCTCCTGCAGACGCTCCAGTCCCCAGCGACAGTACGTCAGTCTTCGTTCGGCATCACCTGGGCACAGCTTTTGCACCGGCTGGTACTTGAACGGACGGTTCAGCTCACGTGCGCTTTTTCTCACAGATTCTCGAGGAACCTTTGTAGGGGATTAATTATTTCTTTTAGAATGCACGAAAAGACAATTATCGCATTGACCCCTAAATATACGTTGAATTTGTGTCCAGAATTGTCTCGTCTCCAATAAATCTCACCCAACAGAACGAGGTATGACTTGGTAATAAAATTTCGCATCAAACCGACGGGGAAATATCTCGCTGAACTTACGTGTCAATGGATTTGCGGCTTAATTACAATTCACCGAATGAATGTAAAATAACCTGATTATTGAAAATTGACCGAATCACTAAATTCAACTGAAATATTGAGAATTAACTGAGACACAACTGAGTTACGGAAAATTAAATCAAGTATATTTGAATTATTTTGGGTTCGTGCCAGAATCATATGTTTACAGACAGTAAAAATCAAATGAAAATGTGAAATCAAGTAGAGTTAAGAAAAATAATCTGAATCAATTGGAAATGCGATAAAATGAATTCAAAACTTTTCAAACTCACTTGAATTAGTGTGAATTATCAAGAATTGAAATTTATGAATTGAAACGAATCAAGTTGAATTATATGAATCTACCTCACTTAAAAGGATTGATTTCAAATAAGAAAATTAAGTTAAACTACATCAATTTATTCAGATTGATTCACCTTAAGCAATTACCGTGTCACTCAGATCTCGAATCATTTCCCCCTCGCATGAAATGAACAGTTCAGGTTGCCCGCGCACCATTGATTTTACTGTGAATGACTAAAATACGGTTGATTCTGGACAGTTGGGAATTTCTGGAAACGAGGGATGTAATAGTTAAAAAATTATCCAATCACGGGGTCAATCCGAAATTGATGAAAACACGAAATTGAATTTTTTAGCGTTCTCACAGATCCTGGAAAAGGTTTGAATATTCTTCACCCCGAAGCGGATATACGGAAAAATGTTGCACAGCAGTTGGCAATTTTATAGACACTATTGCGTCAAAAAAATTCAAGAAAACCAATAGTAGAGAGTGTTGAAATTAGCGAATTTGGCACAGAATGCCCCATATGTACATCTTAGAATAAATTGAATTGAGTAAAAATATAACAAAGAAAAAAAAAAGACACATACGCATTGTCCTCGCGAGGCGTCTGAGGCTCTGTCTCCCGTTTTCCTGGACGGCGTGTTCCACCGCTGCTCGGACTGGGCCATCCCGCACCGGCTTGATGCACTGCTCTCGGGCCCGCTTCAGCACGCCGTGCTCCTGCTCCGTTGCCGCCAGCCTATAGATGAAGTTTCGCATACTCGAATCATACATTGTTGCAAAATTTCACAAGCATCGGTTTCTTACTGGAAAAAACTTGATTCAGTTAATTCTAAATAATCAGGTTATTTTACATTCATTCGGTGAATTGTAATTAAGCCGCAAATCCATTGACACGTAAGTTCAGCGAGATATTTCCCCGTCGGTTTGATGCGAAATTTTATTACCAAGTCATACCTCGTTCTGTTGGGTGAGATTTATTGGAGACGAGACAATTCTGGACACAAATTCAACGTATATTTAGGGGTCAATGCGATAATTGTCTTTTCGTGCATTCTAAAAGAAATAATTAATCCCCTACAAAGGTTCCTCGAGAATCTGTGAGAAAAAGCGCACGTGAGCTGAACCGTCCGTTCAAGTACCAGCCGGTGCAAAAGCTGTGCCCAGGTGATGCCGAACGAAGACTGACGTACTGTCGCTGGGGACTGGAGCGTCTGCAGGAGGATCTCGATTTCTTCAGGAACGTGTGCTTCACGAACGAAGCGCTGTTCACGAACCTCGAACTCGTCAACAAGCAGAACTGTCGTTGGTGGGCTCCGGAAAACCCACACAGGATCGTTGAACAGGACAACCAGCACCATTGGAAGCTCCACGTCTGGGTTGGAGTATAACAGGACAGGATCCTCGGGCCCATTTTCCTCGACGGAAATCTGACGTCTGACAAGTACAGGACCGTACTCAAAGAGAAACTCCCCCGCCTGATGGACGGAAACCGTATCCGTATGGACCAGGTTTGATGGCAGCAGGACGGGGCCCCTGCCCACAACAGTAACGCGAACAAGGCAATCCTGGACGCCATGTTTCCGGAGCGCTGGATCGGTACGAGAGGTCCGGTTAGGTGGCTAGCGCGCTCACCAGATCTTACCGTCTGTGATTTCTGGTTCTGGAGTAGAATCAAGGAAATCGTATATGAACGGGCCCCCACAACGAAACACGACATGCGCCACCGCATCGCCGAAGCGTGTGCCGCTATTCCTATTAGGGAGATGCAACGGGTGCGCGGGTCGATCCGGAAACGGCTCGCACTCACTGTCCAGCAGAACGGAGGGCACATCGAGCATCTCCTCAGGCAACGAAACCAGGAATGAAATGTGAGATATGATTCTTTTTACAAATCTTCAATGATTGACAACGCGAAACTGTCGTGAATTATTATTATTGTGATTTAGAGGGTTAAAAAAAAAAAATCTTCCGATGTGTGAAAATAATATAACAGAAGTGGTGGGACGTCAAAACTCTCTTTGTTTGCTACCGCACACAGAACTGCATCTGATGTTTGAATAACATAGGAATCGTTATCATCAAAAAGGCACCTCGTATTCTTCTTATTGTGCTGTTTAATATTGGAAATAGGTAAGACGATGGTCCCGTGGGGTCTCGAGGATGAACAAGGTATGGCTATCGGCGGACACGAAGAGCTGGCAAAATCAGACGTGAAACGCAAGACAAGTTTCTTTTTATTGAACGCTCATACTGAACACTTCAAAACTCTAATGATTAATTCTTATTGCAAATAAATTTGAGCTTCAGCGTTTCTGTGATGCGAGAATGGTGTCACGAGAATCGCAAAAAGTCGAGTGCACATCCGTTTGTTTTTGACACACGTTACACTGCATCTGTAGTTTCAAAAATATTAAATTTAATTTTATCAAAATATGCGCCTCGTATTTTTCTAATCCTCATATTTGATTCTCAAAACCAGATGCGACGACAGTTCCGTGTGTGTGGACGACAGCAAGGAATGGCTTTTCGCGGACGATAACACAGAACGAGACCAGAAATGAAACGCAAGACAAGATTCTTTTTATTAAACGCTCGTATTAAACACTACGAAACTCTAATAATTGATGCTTATTGCGAGTAAATTTGAGCTTCAGCGTTTCTGTATTGCGAGAATGATGTCACGAAAATCGTAAAAAGTCGGGTGCACATTCCTTCGATTTTGATGCACGTTAAACTGCATTTGTAGTTTCAAAAATGTTAAATCTAATTTTATCAAAATACGTGCCTCGTATTTTTCTAATCCTCATATTTGATTCTCAAAAACAGATGCGACGACAGTTCCGTGTGGTGTGGACGACAGCAAGGAATGGCTTTTCGCGGACGATAACACAGAACCAGACCAGAAATGAAACGCAAGATGAGTTCCTTTTTACTAAAGGCTCGTATTGAATGCTACTAAACTCTAATGAATCTTATTGCAAACAAACCTGAGTTTTAGCGTTTCTGTAATGCAAGAATGGTGTCACGAAAATGGTGAAAAGTCTAGTTCACATCCGTTTGCTAGATTTAACCTTATCAAAATATTTGCCTCGTATTGTTCTAATCGTGATATTTGATTCTCAGAAACAGGTACGACGACAGTTCCGTGGGGTGTGGACGACAGCAAGGAACGGTTTTTGGTGGTGGTTTCAGTGGGTATTCCGTGAGGCGAGTCCCACACTACTGGGAGTGACGGTACCCTTCCTAGTGTGGTCCATAAAGGATTTCCCCACCGATTTGGCCAGACCAAAAAAAAAAAAAAAAAAAATAAATGAATAAATAAATGAATAAATAAATGAATAAATAAATAAATAAATAAATGAATGATTGAATGAATGAATAAATGAATGAATCAATAAATGAATCAGTGAATGAATCACTGAATAAATAAATGAATGAATCAATGAATAATTAAATGAATGAATGAATGAATAAATAAATAAAATGATTAAAAATAATTATATGTACACGCACGAATACAGTATCTCAGATCACGTCGATTCAGAAATTTAAACTTGTATGTCGAGGTGGTGCACTCGTGATCTGTGAAAAAATACACCATTTACAATAATGCTGCGACCGTTTCATAATGCATTAGATTTTTAGTAAATCATGCGTCAATTCAACGTCTCCAACAAAATGTTGTGTAGCTACATTATGAAACTGCGACTACAGTCGCGATTAAAACAAAGAAACGAATAAATGCGTTAATGAAACGAGTTCATGCAACACTTTTCAAATTGTCCTGAAAGTAACAGCACCGAGTAGCGGAAAACGATCTGTTGGTAATACTTTCACACTAAATTGTCACTAATTTTGATAAGATAATTATCATTTGTAAATTGTCATCAAGTACGGTTAAGCATAGGGTACGACGTGTGGGTTGACAATGTGCAAATGGCCACCGTCACAGAGATTATGTACAAGAGTCGAAAAGAAACGAACCGAGCACTCTTCAAAATTATCTTAGACAACGATAGTTTGACAGAGATGAGTCCAACCGGGAAAGGCAAACACGAAGCAATGCCGGAGAATATTTATTACGCAGTGAAAAGTAATTACGCATTATTCAATGTATGAAATGTAGCGGGCAACATTGCAAATATTATGCCCGCGTCCCTGTAAATTTTAGCATTCGTTCAAAAAATTTTCAGCGAGGAGGACGGATTAACATACGAGGAGTATCGAAGGGGCATAATTCTGTTATGCAATACTATGCGCGATCCCAAAAGATAACGGATTCCCGAATTCACGCATTGTACATATTTTGAATGAAACAAAATATTTCATTGCACATGTAAAGACCAATCAAACATTTGTATTACCATATCTGTAAGGAATTGTATAGAATTAAGTATCAAATCTCTGCATCGGTTTACAAACTCAATATTATCTTGCTAATTATTGTCATTGACGAACTGTCATTGAATTGAAATGGAAAGTGAAGCGTGGCGATCGCAGTTACGAAAAAATACTGTCTTTGTCGCCCACGAAATGGAAAAATCACAGGTAAAAGGTAGATGAATCATAACCTGACGATTATTCCTTCATGCTTCTAGTTCTGTCATAACATCGGCCATACTTCCGCCGTACTTTAACGATACCTCAGCCTGTCGTGCTTCGCACATATTTCTGTCATCTAGATAAGAATAGTATGATTCTCGTATCGAAGTAAAGAACAAATCAAGGGTTTCGTTCTAAACAAATGCGAGTCATTTCGTTCTTACGCATTACGTATCAATTTGTCGGACAATTAACGAAATTCCAAAATGCAACGGCATATTTTCCTCAAAAATAATTTCGAACCATAGTTTACTGTCCCCGGTTTGATCATTGCGTGAAAATAACGCTGGGTCGTGGCAATATTGCGCTCATCGTTACTACTAGAATCACAGAAAAACCGGCCACCCATGTGCTTTGTTGCCGCGGAAATCTTCGACGTACGAAAGTAAATACACGGTGTCAGAATTAACCAATTTTCGCGCATCGTTCTCCAGAATATAAATAAACTGACCTAGAATTTTGCGATGAACAAGCAATATACTGTCAAAATTCGGGTGGATTCTGTTCGTTTCTTCAAATCATTTTTGTGTAAAATAAGAGTGATAAGCCTTTGTCAATAAGGCTGCACTTTGACAGAATCGGGTTGATTCGATGATCATTTTCGAAAGAATTGCAATTTTTGCGCTACATCATATCGTCGTCGACGCGTCGGCAAACGGTAATAGCGGGATCTTGATCGGCCGGATCGGCCACGCGCGAGCGTTCGCTAACCTCCGCGCTACAACGGTTGTCACTGGCAACCGATGATAACAAAATGCTTGTTAACCTCCCGTTATGCTGCTTTCGTGTTGATTATCATTGATAATTTTAAATGCGGACGTTTTTTTCACGCTTCTCTCAATGCAGATATTTTCAAACTACTAATCTTGCTGCTCGCCTAGCTGCAAACAGAGAAAGTCAGTCCAACGAAACCCATCGCGCAGAATCGTCAATGACATATCGTATACCGCTACCTGGACTCGGGTGAAGTTGGCGCTGGTCGATTTTGCCAGATATTTCAATTCCACCTGTTCCGCCAGTTGGTACCGAATTTTCGACAAAAAGTTCGAATTTTGAGATTTATTTCTGGGTAATTGGTTTGACGAATCCCGGAAAATTTTTGATATCCGCATTCAGTATTTTGCGTATTTTCAGAAAAAAAATTTCAACCCTATTTTCAGTTCCGAAATCGTAATTTTTTTTTTCGCGCGCAAAAACGGATGTTTCTAAAAAAATTTCGACTTCGCTATCGGAGAGACCGTCGCAATTCCATCAAAAATCATGCAGAAAATTTCTCAAATTATCGCACGGCTAGATTTTGGAGGGGGGTGGCTACCTCATCGTGGTCCTTATACTTCATTATATGAGAGTGGACTTGATTCAAATTTTTTTACATAATTTTTTTGTTCCATTACTAGGGGCTTCGCCCCTGCGCGCTTCGCGCGCCAACCCCATCTCGGCGCTACGCGCCTTGGGCACTCGGCGCTGCGCGCCTCGTTGTTCGGCGCTTCGCGCCTTACTATTTCCTTACGCATTGTCTGGTAGACAGGCGAATTCCTTCATGTTGATTTAATGACAGGTCCTGCACTTGCTGTCCACTTCAATTCCTTCTGTGCTTACTTTTCTTTTTTTCATCAATCTAAGCTTCCATTCGTTGGTTGAAAATTGGTGTTCCTTCTCTATTGATATCTGTCTATCTCCTTGACTTGCTGAATTATTTTTGCTACCGCTCTGCCCGTTATTCTCCAAAATCACCTTCTTTATATTTTTTTTTTCTCTGTATTTATGTTGCTGTTCACTCCGTAAAACACCTCTTTTTCTTGTGGTCAACATCTATCATGGTCGTCCTCTTGCCTGGTTATAGGAATATTTGTTTATTATTATTCTCTGGCTTATTTGGTTCTTCGCACTTAAAATTTTATTTTCCTTTTTCCTTTGTGATACTTCCGACCATCCACCATCTTCATCGCCTTGTCTGCTGGTTGAAACTCCTCCTTTCTGTTCGTTGTTTGAAAAGCCTGTATGATATTTTTTGTTCGCTTCCCTATATTTTTGCTGCTATTCCCGTCGTCTAATTTTTCGCTCTTCTATGTACATCACATTGGTTGGTCGTCCTCTCGATTTATTTTCCGAATCAATCATCGCAATCGATTCTTCTAATTCTTCGACACCCTTCGTTGAATTATTTTTACTGCCGCTTTGCCGGTTATTCTCCAAAATCACCTTCTTTATATTATTTTTTTCTCTATATTTGCGTTGATGTTCATTCCGCAAAACACCTCTTTCTCTTGTGGTCAACATCGATCCTGGTCGTCCTCTTTCCTGGTTATACGAATATTTGGTGGATATTATTCTATGGCTTATTTGGTTCTTCGCACTTACAATTTTATTTTCCTCTTTCTTTTGTGATACTTCCGACCATCCACCATCTTCATCGCCTTGTCTGCTGCTTGAAACTCCTCCGTTCTCCATTGTCATCGTAAATCCTGGCTGTCCTTTTGACTGTTTGGTGATATATTTAGATTTACTATTATTTGATTCTTACTTTTCATACTTATTACTCACTATCTGAATTTTATTTTGGTTCTGCAAGACATCAAAGTGTCCACTCTCTCCGTCACCGGTGAAGAGTAGCGAGAATTGTGTTCCATTTTGTGATCCGATCCGGTGTGGATGAATTTGTTCTTCGCGATACTCGATTTAACATATCTTAAAAATTTCCGCAGCTGCATATATTGCATTTTTATTCATATGTGATTTGTAATCACCAGGTGACCTAATCACAGCACCGTTTGACTCATTACCTGTAATAAAACCCGCAAATGTAGACCAATTATCCATTATATTTGAAACGATACTCAGTCTCACCTCTGCGTGTCGATCTCGACTGCCGTATACACAATACGACAACGCGCGAAAAAGACAATTCCTGTCGGAAATCATCGTTATAATTTTCGTTTGCATGTTCATTTTTTGCGCGTCAGAAACAGATACCTATAAAGATATTTGTCAAAGACTGTCATAAACAGCCGATGACAGCTGTCAAAGGGTTTGCTAGATGCTTTTTGTTTTGTTTTCGGTATCTCACCCCACCGCCAAGTTCATGCGTATACTATTGTTATTATAATCTTTTTTTACTATTGTTATTATAATCTTTTTTTACTATTGTTATTATAATCTTTTTTTACTATTGTTATTATAATCTTTTTCTACGTTCATTTGTTTGAAACTTTTTTATTAGATAGAGAGATACAGCATGCGTACCCTGTACTCGGCAGCAGTATACAAGTTGCGGCAGAACTTCGTAATACGCAGGCACACAATTTACACGTACAGATATGCGCACACATTCAACTCTCAGACCAAAGGTGGTGAACTACACAGTGCGACTACGAAGCACGGCACAAAGAGGAGACCCCGAGTATAGGATACGCTGTGTAATGTATTCCATCTCATTCTATTGCACGTTCAATCCAACAGATATATATACAGGATGTCCCTAAATTGGGGCACACGAACCAGCCAGCGTGATACCTGATACAAATCCAACCGAGAATTTCTTTGCCGCAAGCTCGTCCGACGCATAGTTTTTGAATTATAAACGATAGCGTCAGGCCAATCAGAGTGCACCATTTCATCTGGATTTGCCGCCACGGAAATTGCCGTTTTGTTCGTCTGGGTAAATTATTATTATTCGTTCACGAATTAAAAATCGGCACCTCCCCTCTCTCCCTGTTGTACCCCTTCTCGAGCGCTGACCACGGTATTGTTGCCGCGGCACACGGTGCCGGCCGCACACCCACGGACGCACACTCGTGTGTGTGAAACATAAGCAAATGCCCGGCTACACAATTCTACGAAACACACATCTACGTGTAAAAATAAAAATAAATCCCCAAATAAATCAGCGGATTTAGGATTTAATGTTATAAAACACTTCCAATCATCGATGTATGCATAAAACTAGAGATTTTAGAAGATAAATATGCCGTTACGGTTCATGATTACTCATTCAATCAATCTGGCTTGAGATCTTAAGAATTATGCTTTCCGAACATTGTTTGTGTCTTTGCAATATAATTTTTCCACTAGTTTTAAACTCATCATTGACATCCGATTTTTCAATAATGCGAGGGAAAAACAAGTCGCTGAATTGACGTGTCAAAAGGTTTGTAAATCAATTACGATTCACCTGAGTTGACACAAAATAACTGAATAAATGAGAATTCACTGAATCACTGAAAATGATAACTGAAATTATGAGAATTATTTGAGATATAACTGAATTAGGAAGAGTTGTAATAAGTCAAATTACTTTGAATAACTTTAGATTCGTGCCAAAATTTTATGTTTGGAGAGAAAAATAATTAAATTCAAATAAAAAAGTAATTTTAAATCAAGAAGAAGAAAATTTCCAAATACCTGAATTCAAATGAAGCAATTTGAATTTAATTAATCTATCCGAATTTGAGGAGAAATAATAATTATTATTTGGACCAGAAAAATTAAGTCGAATTACATGAATAAATTCAATTAATTCAACTCAAAAAAATATGGTGTCATTCAAATTCCCAGTTATTTCCTCGTCGATTCAATGTGGGTCTGGAGTGGCAAGTAACGTTCAAATTGTTGAGATCAATGCTAGTGATGGCCACTTATCTGAGAATAATCGATCTATTGATTAATCGATTTCAACAAAATAATCGGACACGGCTCGATTGAATTGGTGAAGATTAATCGATTTGGTAAATTTCTGCGTGTAGTCCTAATATCAGAAGAGATATTTTGATAATTCATAGTCTTATTCAAAATATTTTCAAGTATGATAAATTTTGAGTAATTAATACTTTAACCACATACATCAATACTGTATTGCATCGTTCGTGTGAGTAAACAAGCGGCTCCAGACTCACATTGAATCGACGAGGAAATAACTGGGAATTTGAATGACACCATATTTTTTTGAGTTGAATCAATTGAATTTATTCATGTGATTCGACTTCATTTTTCTGGTCCAAATAATAATTATTATTTCTCCTTAAATTCGGATAGATTTATTAAATTCAAATTGCTTCATTTAAATTCAGGTATTTGGAAATTTTCTTCTTCTTGATTTAAAATTACTTTTTTATTTAAATTCAATTATTTTTCTCTCTAAACATAAAATTTTGGCACGAATCTAAGGTTATTCAAAGTAACTTGACTTATTACAACTCTTCCTAATTCAGTTATATCTCAAATAATTCTCATGATTTCAGTTATCATTTTTAGTGATTCAGTGAATTCTCATTTATTCAGTTATTTTGTGTTAACTCAGGTGAATTGTAATTGATTTACACACCTATTGACACGTCAATTCAGCGAGTTGTTGTTCCCTCGCATTATTGAAAAATCGGATGTCAATGATGAATTTCAAACTAGTGGAAGAGTTATGTTGCAAAGACACAGAAAATGTTCGGAAAGCATAATTTAGATTGATTGAAAGACTAATTATGAACCCTAACGGCATATCAATCATCTAAAATCTCTAGTTTTATGCATACATCGATGATTGGAAGTGTTTTATAACATTAAATCTTAAATCCACTGATTTATTCCGAGATTTATTTTTATTTTCACTCGTGTATGTGTGTTTCGTAGTATTGTGGAGGTGGGCATTCGCTTATTTTCACACACAGGATTGTGCGTCCGTGGGTGTGAGGCCGGCAGCGTGTGCCGCGGCAACAATACCGAGGTCAGCGCTCAAGAAGGGGTACAACAGCGAGTGAGGGGAGGTGCCGATATTTACATTGTAACCGAATAATAATAATTCACCCAGACGAACAAAACAGCAATTTCCGTGGCGGCAAATCCAGATGAAATGGTGCACTCTGATTGGCCTAACGCTATCGCTTATAATTCAAAAACTATGCGTCGGACGAGCTTCCGGTAAAGAAATTCTCGGTTGCATTTCAGTCAGGTATCACGCGCGCTGGTCCGTGTCCCTCAATTTAGGGACACCCTGTATATATATATAGGAATATTTCTATGTATATATATAATTCTTTATATATGTTGTGACGTGGATTTTTCCCGCTCCTCGGTCACTCGGAGAAAATGACCGAGAACTTACCGCGTGCACAATAATTTGGCGTCCGCGATGTACCCTGGATCTAAAACAATATCGCAAAGTTTTTGTTGGGCGCCTGGCGTGATTAACACGCCTCGAAATCATTAATACGCTATTCCTCGGGCATATGCTCGATAGCTCAGTACCGCGGAGAGGGGAGGGGTAATTTTTGGAGAGAGAGAGAGACACTCGAAATACACACGCTATTTAACAAAAGTAAAATAAAATCTTATATTTCATAATAGCGGTGATACAAAACAAAAAAAAATATAATTCAAAAATCGCTCATCGCGAGTCTAAAACTAAACAGAAAATTACACGTAACCTACTCTAATTCTTACTCTAATGAGCTCGCGGCTCCCTAACTAAAACGTCACTCGACGATCGCAACATCCTCATACGCAATTCTCAAAACGTCACTCGACGATCGCAACATCCTCATACGCAATTCTCAATTCGCAAATTCGCCATTTGTTCTCCATGGCGATGATTGCTCGAAACGAAACTAAAACTAATTATTCGACGGTGCGCCGTCAGGTCTCGCAACTTAAAACACCATGCTCAAACTTCTCGTCTCAACTGCTGCGCAACGCAACGGCAATTTCGACTATACATCGCCTAACCTCGACTAAACACTATCTCAACTAAACGTAAACTTAACTAAGCGCAAGCACCACTACATTTAACTTCAACTATACACAAGCTCGAAGTAACTCAACTCAACCTACATTATCTTAACTAACGGGTACGGAACTCAATGAAGGCGCAACTAAACGTAACCTAAGCTATACGCAATCGCAACGCATCCGAACTTAATTCTTTTCAAAATTCCCCAAAACGTTACCCGCTAATCCGAGCACTCCAATTCGGTGCTTCCCGACCTACTCGAGAGGTGACACAAAAAGAAAACGATAACGCGGCTCGACCCGGTACGGCGAAATTCGGCTATACTTGGTTTCACTAACGAGAAAGATTCAACTAAAACCCGTGACTCTACTCAACTATTTCAGAAACTCGAAATTTACTTTACTCTAACCCGCGTACTCAGGCTACGGTCATCAAGCAAGAGAATCGGCAAAAGAATTTCGAGTACTTTTCTACAACGCAAATCCAAAACGGCTATCCGTTACTCGGCAAGCCTTTTCACAATTATGCTCGGAATTCAATCGCGGGGATAGAAGCAGCGCTTACCTTCTACATCCTTGCAACCCCCTTTCCATTCCCTTCGCGATTTTTGGGCGACTCCATTGCTTCGCGAAACTCCCCCAACACGCGACTACTAATCACGACCGCCAGAACTAGAGTGGTTTCAAAAACCTACCACCTGCCGCAACACGGATCTCGATACGCCATCCCGAACGTGACGTCATACCCCCAAGAATACGCAATAATCGATCCGTCATCGATTTCGTCGATCGCGCAACTCGACGCGCACCTTCGATAGCATCGCTGCGCAGAACTTAAAGCTAGCTCGCAATCTCGTCCTCCGCGCAGCTCCATGACGTCTTGGCGGTGAGCGTGGTGCTCCCTCGTCGCTAGTCGGTCCGTCGCAAGTTCGCTGGTCAATTGTTGGCGGGGTGAAGGGGAAGAGGCTGCGGCGCGCCGGCCGCCGGCGGGAATCGCGTCCACCTTGGATTCCCGCGATGCGGGGATCTGCGTCGGCTCCCCCTCCGCAGCCTCGACATCCTTCCTTCGCAATTGTCGCTAATCCGCCACTTCGCACTTTCCTCGAATTCGGTGTCGACTTCTTGCCTAATGCCGTTGTAGCTCGAAAAATAAAAAAAAATAAAAAAACTGAAATATCTTACGCTGGTCGCTAAAGTGTCCCCTCTCGTAGTTTCGGATGCGTGACTCTAGTCCTGTCGCTCTTTTCCAAAAACTTCGCGACTCAATTTCGGAAATTCCTAAATTTTTGGTTCCGCCCAGGGTTCAAGGAGCCCCTTGTAACGGGCATCAAAAATGCCACGTTACAATGTATACATATGTCAGATATACAAAGGTAAAAAAAAAGTATCACACAGTTTATTTGATTGTAGACCGCAGAGACACGGAAAAACACAACTTCATTTGAATCGTTTTGAAAATCATTCTAAAAGGAGTAACTAAGTTAAACAAGAACAAAACAAATCCAACAAAAACAAGTTCCATCAACGTGATACAACCGGTGATCAAAATTTAACTACGACATAATATGGTGATGCGACACGGCCATACTGACTAGCACGCGTCTCGAGTGCCAGTTTTTCATTCTTCTAATTCATTTCTGAAACAAAAAAAACTTCGGAGAAACCTTCATTGAATCTCGTTTGGCTTTCCTGATCATACAAGCCTGGCATCTTTGCTCAGTCAAATCCCTTGTTATCTCTACATCATGTGTGCAAACCATGTGCTTTGCATTATTTGTTTCATGACTTCTCTCAAATTCCTTATCCAAGGCACCAATAGCTCTGCAGGCATGCCTTATGCATCCGTACACGTTCTGACTATTGCCTTCATCCACAATAGCTCTGCAGGCATGCCTTACGCATCCGTACGTGTTCTAACTATTGCCTTCATCCACAATAGCTCTGCAGGCATGCCTTACGCATCCGTACGAATTCTAACTATTTTCTTCATCCACGATAGCTCTGCAGGCATGCCCCACGCATCCGTACATGTTCTGACTATTGTTTTCATTTAAAATAGCTCTGCAGGCATGCCTTACGCATTCGTACATGTTCTAACTATTGTGACTTGCCGAATCATTCTCAAGTTACATCAAGGCTTTGGGTTCAAGGATTCTGGGTGATCCAGTCCAGCGAGCCTCGAAAGCCAAAGTCGCACTCTCGAAATGAAACAGCGATAGCCAACAGAGTTTCGTGCTCTCTTCGGATTTCTTCAAGCAAATCCGGCTAAACCAATTAACAGAGTCCCCTGCTCTCTTCGGATTTCTACTTCTGAATCCGGCTCTACCAGAACCATGTTACTGCAAATTATCGCTACATTTGTTTTCAACAACCGATTGTATTAACCCACAAGGGTTCATGGTTCATCTCAGCAAAACATGTTTGCACTCATGACTTTGTGCACTACAACAATTTTTTCGTCTTGAGAACAAACAAGTCACTTCAGAACTTCGTTCTCACCTTCTTCCCTTTTTGCGACACAGCTGTCCTGACTCGCGCCATAACCAGGAGCTGCGATCAGTTTATCGTGAGACACCTGAATGCTATTACAACCTCTAAATCCGGAAAAGCCTATTTTTTCAACTGAATACCTATCATTCGGAAGCTTCATGACAACTTCCAAAGAACCGCGATATTTTGCATCTAACTTTGTCTTAATTCTATCGTTGTTTCTAACCATAACGAAATCCCCAATGTCAAATGGTTTAACTGATTTGTTCTTTCTATCAAACCGTTCTTTGTCTTTCATGGCTTTTGCTGTAATGCTACTTGTAGCCTCTGACCTGAGCTGAGTTAAATCTACATTGTCAGTCTTCACGCACCTATGCTCCACACGTCCTATATCTATTGAATTTATTTTTGTGCCAAACAAAATTTTAGCGGGACTTTCTTCTAACGTTTTCTAAACAGTTGAATTTATTGCAAGTTGTACTTCGCCTAACTCGGACTGCCATTGTTTCCCCTGAGCTTTGCATACTGATAACATATTTCTAATGATTGACATAACTCTTTCAACTTGACCGTCAGCTCTAGGCGTTCCGAAGCTATAAAGTGAACCACAATATTCTTTTCATCGCAGTATATCTTGAACCGTGCATTTGTAAATCCTGAACCTTGGTCACAAATGATTCGCCTCGGAACTCCAAAAATGAACAAGTGTTTCTCCAACTGATTGATTGCTGTTTCTGTATCCAAACAACTTATCAAATTTAGCGTTACAAATTGCGTGAATCCATTGATAATTACAAAAACATACTCTTTCTTGTCAGAAGGACCTGATAATTTTCCGGATATATCTATGTGGATCGTATACCACGGAATATCTTATTCACTGAAGACGATTTTTTTCTTAACCTTAGTGACTTGTTGACTAATATTATTCTTGGATATGAAGGTCAGACATCAAACACTTTTTTATTGTGTTTACGTTTCAGCCCTGATGGGGGCCCTCCTCAGAACAAATTTATTCAAACCATCTGTCACGAACAGAAATAATAAAATAATGTAAAACTTAATTATAACAAAACAACATGAATAGTTTAGATAATAAGCCAGGATGTTCATGCACTATAAGTGAGAGGAATTACCTGGTGTTGTTTGACACTTTCAATTCCAGACGAAAGGGACCACTATTAAAGTGGTAAATGCGTGTTGGTTAATAGAATAAGACAAAAAAACAAAAACCAAAACACACTGCGATCGCGATACGTACCTCCCAAGCCTTCATCCTTATTGGTAATTAATAAAATAAAACACACGACTGCCGTTGTAAGTTTGAATCAACAGCACATTTGCACATGTAGAGCGTCCAGTGTGTAGTGGGGGGAGATCGACATCGATCGTTATCACAGCAAACGCAGAGTCAACGGGTTAAAAAGAAACCAAAATTTTATTGAGAAGGTAAAATCGAGAGCAAGCTCAGTCGGTAATGGATAATTACGATGGGTGTATCACAGAGGTATAAATAGTGCTCAGATGTTTAATATCTTGTCTTCGGTTGACAGAATTGGGATGTGCAACAATATTGCACATTTCTAACAATAACCTATTGTAATACAGTGGTTCAACGTCAATAATGCTGGCTTGAGAATAATTAAATGAGTGGTCGAAATCGATGGCATGCCTCGTCAGTGCAGTATAATTACCCTCATGTTCATGGATATAGCGTTCGTGCTCGGTTATCCTGGTGTGTAGTTGCCGACTTGTTTGACCTATGTAGGACATGTTGCATTGGTTGCAGGGAATTTTGTAAACGACACAAGAACGCATACCCGGGGGTAAGGGGTCCTTACCAGAATCAAACATAGAGGATAGATCATGTGCACATTTACCCACAAATTGAATTTTATACTTAACGAATATTCTGTTGAGTGACTCAAACAAACCCGCAACGTATGGGATAGAAATATAGTTTTTTTGATTAGCTTGTGCAGTAGATGCGTCGTTATTATTGTTGGAGCTAGTCGATGACAAGATGGAATCGTGTTTGACCTGTATATGTTTGTTGAGCAGACGAGATGGATAGTCATTTTTACTTAATACCTGCTGAATCAAGGACATATTTTTGTTATGAAATTCTATACTCGAGAGTCGAATCGCTCTATCAACCAAGCAATGAATCGTTCCAATTTTGTAAGATCTGGGATGGTGAGAATGGTAATTTAAGTACCTTTTCGACCAGGTAGCCTTATGAAACCAATCTGTTTTGATGAGCTGGTTATCATTAATGATCAAGACATCTAAAAAGCTAATTCGATGATCAAACTCTATTTCAGAGGTGAATTGTAATCTCGGATGGAATTGGTTGAAGACAGATAGCATTTCTGCAACTTTATCCGAAGGGACAGCTGTGATTATGTCATTCACATATCTGAAATAGAAAGAAGGCTTGAAGTCCAGTTTGTTGAGACAATATTGTTCAAGATCATCCGAAACCAAATCCGACAAAATTGGAGAGAGCGGCGAGCCCATCGGTAAACCATAAGTTTGAGTATATATGTTATGATTGAATTTGAATATGGCAGCCTTAAAACAGATGTGTAATGCTTTTATGAGTTCATTAAGTGGGACTGGAATTTTGTCAACCAACTGATGCCAACGTTGTTTCACCGCGTTGATTGCAAGATCATGTGGAACATTGGTAAACAATGACACAACATCCAGCGAAACTAATACATGATCAGGTGGGAGACGAAAGTTCCTGACAGAATTAACCAGAGAAAAACTATCTCTTACACGTGACAAGGGAGGGACGATGTTGTTACCAATCCATCGACTGAGAAAGCGAGCTGGATTGATAGTCGGACTATCAGTGAACGAAACTATAATTCTTACCGGTGTATCCGGTTTATGAATTTTAGGTAGCCCGTAGGCTCTAGGTGGTAAACAATCAGTTTTTGCGATTCGACGTCTAAGTTGATCCGAGATGAGTTTACTTTTGGACCAATCCATTGTTAGTTTTTTAACTTCCTGTTGCAGGGTACAGGTAAGATCATATCTGACCACTTTGTAGGAGTCGTTGTTAGAGAGTTGTTGCAACATTTTTTTCTTGTACATTTGTTTGTTCATGACAACAGTCGTGTTTCCCTTGCCTGCCTTCAAGAAAAGTGAATCTTGGTTATTGTTTCGAAAGATCTTAGTTTCCTTAATTTTATGAAGGATATTCTTGTCAACGTGAATGAGAGAAGGGGTGTTGATGAACTTTTTTAAGGCGTTTGTAAAATCTTGGCGAGCCATATTGCGGCGGTCAGAAGGAATAAAAGAAATCTTTGATTCAAAATCAGAGATAAGTTTGTTGGTTGGGATGCGGTGGGGCTTAAAAGGAATGCCATATTTGGGTCCCATTTTTAGAATGTCAGCAACATTGACAGGAATTTCCGTATTGCTAAGGTTCACAATCCAATTTTCAAAGGTCGAGTCATTTGGATTACAAGTGGGACGTTTTTTGTTATTAATAAGATTAGCTAACTTATTGATGTTGGACGCCTTGTGAGCATTTAAGGCCGGTTCCAATTTCAGGTGTTGTGTGTCGAAAAATTTTTTTGACACTTCATCAGGTAATTCTATTAAAATATCGTTCTCGAGCGCCAGCAAAATATTTTGATATTTAATGATGGCCGCATGTGCGTCACTAATCTCGAGATTAAGTAACGACCTTTGAAATTTGTGTACATTATGTTGGTGAGCAGTTCGCGACTTAGACAATTTGAAACTAATACCGTTCGAGATAAGCTTAGGGAAATTTCTTGCAGTTTAAAAGAAAGATGCGGTGGTTTTTTAGCTTCAACAGAGACTCGGATATGGTGGCCCAACGTCGGAGTTTCCCCGCCAAAGTCTTCCCATATGCAAGAGAGATGTCATGAAAAAACCCCGTGGTTCCCACATTTTATTCCGTTAGTATATCTTATTTACTGTAGGATGCAGCTGAGCTTGTGTCGGTCTTGACACTGATTTACAAGTTTGACACAAAATACAATTTTCAACGAATCTCTTAACTCGCTTTGACATTGGAGGAAACCAATACAGCTCGTACAACTTATCTAAAGTCTTTTCCCAGCCCAAATGGCAGATATTCTTATGTACGTGACGATCAGTGACCACACCATCAGTCTCGGCACTACAGGTAACGTTATCTGTTTCGATTTTCTAGTTATCGTCCGCATCAAAATTTTGTCTTTAATTGAATATGATTTTGCTCTCTCTGATCCTTCTATTACCTCACGGTGTGAAGTTTTTATTTCGTCATCTTTCTGCTGAGCTACTATCAACCAGTCATCAGCTAATTCAATTATTTTATTCAAATCTTTCTTAACTATTTTGGGTACACTTTTTTTTGTAACTCGATTTCTTGACAAAAAGTCCGCATGCTTCATTCGTTCACCCGCGCGATATTCTATTCCAAATTCAAATGACTGCAAATATGCCCACGAGCGATAAACTCGTGGAGTAAGATCTTTTTTAAGGCTTGCGGCTTTAAGCGAATTACAGTCAGTCACGACTAAAAATTTACGTCCTACTAAATATCGTCTGAAATGTTTTATTGCGTTCACAACTGCAAGAGTCTCAAGTTCGTAAGAATGGTAACGAGTTTCAGCGTCTATGGTACGTTTGCTATAATAAGCGACGGGATGTTTTTTTTTCAACACATTGTAACAATACGGCACCATACCCGAGAGTACTAGCATCGGTACGTAGTTCGATGGGAAGATTAGAATCGAAAATTCTCAGTAACGGTTCTGATGTTGAATAACTGACAAGCTTGGCCCTGGCGTCAGTGTGTTCGTCTGTCCATGTAACCGTTTTGGTACTACCTGCAGTAAGTTTGTATAAAGGAGCAGCCACTTGTGAAAATCTCGGTATAAATCTACGAGAATAACCCTAACAATTGCCTTACCTGGGTCCGTGTCCGAGGAATAGGTGATCGCACCAGGGCTTCGATTTTTCGAAGGTTGGGCCTCAACTCTCCATGTGACACAGTGTACCCCAGATAATCAATTTTTGTTTTCAAAAATTGACATTTTTTTAAATTGAATGAAAATCCTTTCTCCGCAAGTTTTGCCATCACGACTGCCAACCTATCCAAAGCTTCCTGTGCAGTTCTACCGGGTATAAGAACATCCTCCAAATAAACAATCGCAAAAGAATATCTCAATTTACCCAAAGCGTTATTGATTGCTCTCTGATATACGGCAGGTGCATTCATTAGCCCGAATGGCATTGTTAAATATTCAAACTGTCCGTCCGGTGTAATAAAAGCAAGCTTTTCTATTAAATTTTCTTTTCCAGGTATCTGATGAAAGCCTGCCGTCATATCTAATGACGAGCAATAGTACGCACCGCACAATCGATCTAATTGATCTTGAATCAACGGTAGCGGATAACGATCTGCTACTGTGTTGGCGTTTAACTCCCGAAAATCCACACACAATCTATCTGATCCATCCTTTTTCTTAACTGAGATAATTGGACTAGAAAGCGGACTCCTGCTTTCTCGAGCGATTCCTGCCTCGAGCATTGTATTTACCATATGTCTAACACTCTCACGCTATAAAATTCCGAGCTTATAAGGTCTTCGCTGTACAGTTTTATTTTCATCTTTCAGTCTGATCTCAAAGCTGCTAGATGTTACACGAATCTTAGGAGTATCAACACTCATATGTTCCGCGTGCAGTCTTAACAATTTTATAAGTGATTCTCTTTTCTCATCCACATCGCAATCTACAGCGTCAAAATTAGTTGTTGCAACACACGCACCAACAAATTTGTGTAATTTTGCATACTCAATTATGTGTTACGTCCGTGAGTAGAATTACTCCTGAGCGGTAAGAGTCAACTGGTTGGCTTTGCTTTTAAGTTCCAGGACAACCGGAAATCAGGATGAGGATTGAATAACGTAGGGTTTGTTTGGGATATTACTTATGTATTTATTTCGAGGAAGCTCAGATGGCGGTAAAAACGAAGTGTGCTGTATAAAGCTGTGTAAGAAGTCTAGATGTGACGTTGTTGAGAGTTAGAATAGGAGTGTGCCTCGAGACGTGAAACGCACGGGTGCAGAAAAGGTGTGACAATGCTGGGAGTAGGGAATGGAATTTGATGAGTAAGCGCGATAGTGAATATTGTGAGACTACGTAGAGATAAGAGGACAGAACAGAGACAATGAGATTAATGTAAGAACTGTGGGAGAGTTAGCGAGTAGGAAAAATAGAGAGAAGTGGTATGCTGGACGTAACCCCCCCCCCCCCCCCCCCCCCGTCCGTCCGTCCGTCAGAGGGAGCATAGCGGTAGATATGGTCCCGAATATGGGAAGCAAGAAGGTGGAAATGTCATATACAGTAGTGAAACATGATTTCAAAGTATGTGCTTAAAATTAGTTTTACAATTTTTCTTATTATAGGTAGTGTATGGTATTTATAATTTGAATATAATATGTTGTCCGTATATGTGAAAATGATAATTGATGTGTGTTTACAAGTATGTAGTCGCAGTATGAATGTAGATTGAATATTGATTGATGCGTTTAGCAACATTAGTAGGATATTTGAGGATAAGTGTTTGTAATAGTAAGTTTATGTTTGAGATAGTATGGTTTATATTCTGGATTATGTATGAGCGTAAGGCATATAGTTATAATACTATGGTTACATAATGTTGTTTAAGGGGAGATATACACCTAGAAGCCGTAAAAAAAGGTTCTATTTTAAAAATGTTTCAAAGAAAAGTAATCATTTATTTTAGATCAGAGTTTTCATTATCTAAAAGTACATACATTCAAATGTATGTCAAATTTTTTTTATGTACAAATATCAAAAAGATACAAGGATATCGTAGGATTCTTGGAGGTCCTTGAAAAAATCGGCGCACACGGTACCCACTGGCGTATATTCAAAAATCATCTGAAAAAAAAAAAAAGATTATTAAATAAGATACTATAATCTAGTACTTGTCATAGCCGATTTCATTATTATTGGTTTTTAACAAAATGGCGGCCATTTGAATATAGGTAACGATTTTCGGGCCTTAAACGTGTAATTACTTTGGCTATAAAATGAAGAGTAAGTAACGAAAAAAAAAAAATCCTATGACAAATACTAGGTAATATTATATAGAATGACCACAAAAAATTTCAAAGCAATCGGTACATTGGTTTTTGAGAAATTTTGGGTACCGCTTTGAAAAACGTAGTTTTGAGAAAAACACGTTTGGAATTTTAGGAATTAAAAAATCATGAAATTTTAAACTTATATGGAATCATCAATACCAGGCCCATAGTGTTACTTCTACAGTCGACGGAATTCCCATTGCATCTAAAGCTTGTTGCCGACGACGAATTCGACCTTCTTAGGGGGGGAGCACTGTACAATTCTATCACAAAAGAAATCTAACGTTTCTAGTTCTCGGTTATAACTGCCTTATTTTTCGAAGAATTAATTTGCGATTGTCACCAAATATTTTGAGGACCTTAAACTTTCAGAAAATGTAAAAAAAAAAAAATCGATTTTTTCAATTTTCTAGGTGTATATCTCCCCTTAAAGCTAGGCGCCTAGGGTTAATGCGCATGGAAGCGGGTTAGTACACTTAAGACTAAAGAACAATGATTTCTTCGATTCGCTGGGTACTAAGTAATACCAATTTTTTTTTTTTTTTTTTCATATCGAGATACAGAGTTTCACCTATTCGTACAATGATATCGGTTATAAGTGTAGATATATTTTGGGCTAATTGTAAACTAAGGGTATAAGATCGTCAATACAATCATATTAGTGCAGTAGTGTACACAAGCATTTATTTTACTTATGTCTGTTTGACAGCGCAACAGCAGATCTTGGTAGCAATGTAGTAGTTGCCTATTTGTAATAAGGTTTTCGTGAGGTTTTAAGTACTGGTGGGTTCAAAGGAAGCGGAGGTGGTGTGTGAGGAACTGCATGATGGGTTTCTACTTCGTTGGGAATGGGTAGGACAGAAGAAGTAGGTGGGTGGATAATATTTAGCTCGATTGGATTGTCATACCCTGTTTGTATGGCTCTAAATGTCTGGTTCGTTTTTTTTTTTTTTTGCAATGAGTTCACAGAGTAATGACTTTGCCGAGGCATGAGTGACGGTAGAATAAGTATAGGGTTGCGAGAGATAGCAAACCAACACCGCTGTAAGTAAGAGTGTCCTTGATGTGAAACATATAGCGCTGTGTGCGGTGGTGTGTGCTGATATTAGTAGCTTGTTTTACGATATCCTGCAGCGATAGTCCGGTATTGGCCAAGGCATGTACATTTATGTGCGAGGTTTTGTAGAGTGGGGGGATTGCGATTAAGGATAAATTTGTAGTCTCATTTAAATTAAGGTTTTTGTATATCCGGTCCAGATCGAGGGTAAAGTTCGGGATGTATGAGTGGGTTTCCGATGAGGTCGAATACCTAGTTGTGGAGAGTGTTACCCCACCTGTGTGACCGGTGCACTTGTTATTTAGCCGTAATATTCCGGCTCCTGAAATGGTGATTCGCGAGGTGTGGTCGTTCGGACATAATATATGTACGGTTTCTGGTTTTGCTGAAGAAAATATCCAAGCACTGGCGACGGAAAGTTCGGTCCAATATGTGCCCACGAAAGATGTTAGTCTAACGTCGCAATTTTTGTTACTGATTGTGAGGAGTGGAGAAACAAGTCGACTTCGCATAGCTTGTGGATTCCGCTGTGGAATAGTGGTTGACTTTGTTTGCAAATGTATCTGTTTTGCGTTAAGATACATTTGTTGATTTTCGGTTCGGATAGCTGGAAGTATGACGCTCTATTTAGTGTTATTGCTATGTAGTCGCTGCCAGGTTGAATGTAAGCGAATTTGTTCTTTGCAGAGTCGTATGTCTGTCTAACGGGGACGGAAAGCAGTCGGTACAGGTCAAAAGCCTCGGAGTTGAGCAACGGAATAGATATCACATAAAGCAATCTGAGTTCGTAATACGCTATGTCGATTTTAGAGATTCGAATCAGTGCTTCAGCGTAATTTGGATCCATTGGAATAGAAAACTCTATTTGTGGTCTGAGTGACTCGATATGTTTAAGACTGGAAATAATTTGTTCTGGTGATAGAATTTTAGGGTGGACGATACATTTTTGAGCGAAGAGGATAGCGTTTACTAAGCTCGACAGGTCAAGTTCGTATTCGTTCAAGTGTCGGTCCAGGTCAATTAGTCGGTTAAGTAAAGTCGTTCTGAAGGTATTGTTGGCGATTAAGGCTCTTGAAATAGCTGCATCAGTCGAGAGGGCCGTGAGTAATTTATGTTGTTCGCGGTCGTGGCTGATCATGCTGTTGATTTCTTTCCCGTAGACGCCCAACGTTGACTGTACGATATTTGTCTGTTTGTTAAGCAGGGATGCTAAGTGTCGACTGTCGTTGTACAAGTTGTCAATTTGTTGGTTAAAATATTCTCCGTCTTTCACGTCTAGGGTGCCGAATAAGGATTTTGATACGCTACCAATAAAATTAATCGCGCCTCGTGTTCCGCGATGGTGGGCTAATTTAGCAAGTTTGGAGTGAGTGGATTCGCCTGTGCGATGGCCAACTGAATATTCTATTCGGTTTTGGTTTCATGGTTTTTATTCTATCAGCCAACATTTGAATATGGTCGCCGGTGTAACAGTAGTTTTTGGCCACAGAGCATTAACCTTCTATTATGGTTAAGAATTCTAATGCTTGGTCAAGTCGGTCGAGTAAATATTGGAGGTCTATGTAGTTCAGCAAAGTCCATTCTTTGTTATATGTACGTAGGTCTTGCAATTGTTCGAAGAAGATTCCCGGGTTCTGATTCAGTTGCTTAATCGCGACGTTAGTCGAATCGTCTGTCTTGCTGTCGAGAGCACCGCATCTGCAACGATATGCAAGAGTATGAGACGTAATTTAACGCGATCGCAGGCAATTTGGTAGCATGTAATTGTCGGTTGTACTGTAGTTGCTATTGAAGGGGTTAATGTGGGATTTTACTATGTATGTGCGATTTTCAGTTTATTGAGATGAACTATTTTAGTTTTAAAGATGAAGGTTCGTCGAAATTCCGGTCAGGAAGAAGAAGAAATTTAATACTTAGAAAGACGTGAATATAAAAAGTCGACGTTTCGGCCGGGCCCTGCCGACCATCCTCAGGCATAAATTCTATAATAAATAACAAAAATAGGATGCTTTAACACAACAAATCTGAATTGAGCGTATGGAATATGTTTAAAAACAATATTTGTTGTTGTACAAAAATTAGGTGAAAATTAAACAGTTGCACGAAACTGTCAGAGTGACAGTTTTAGGTTAAGTGTCAAAATTTTGAAGATAGGTTAATCAGAGGAAAAATTGGTTGATGAGAATTGAAAATATGTCAGAAAATGCTTATTAATAATTTGGGAAATGGAATTGGGAAAAGATCAATTAATTTTGAAAAGATTACTCACAAAAAATGACGACCAGTACATGCTTAGGTGTTGTTAGTGGAACAGCATTTCGGACGGAAGTGAAGGTTAGCGGGAATCGATCCGTAAATCTATGTTGATCAACGTGTGAACTTGATCTATGTTCGAAAGTCATGGAGTACAAAGGCAGTGACCAATTGGAGTACGGGGCGCCAATGATTTGAAAACACGATAATGTAAACTAGAGAATGTTAGAGTATAGGTGGCTAAGATGTTCAATATCTGTACGTTTGTTAACAGAGTTCCTTTTGTTCTTAAAGATATGGATCATTTCTTTGATGATACGTTTATACCAATTCGGTTCTGTAGCTAGGGTTATAGAGTTGTTGAAATCGAAATTGTGACCCAGGGTCAAAGAGTGATCTGCTAAAGCGCATCTGTCAGTGACATGGCATTTAATATTAGAACGATGACCAGAAATTCTATTTTTGAGGTGTTGTGACGTTTGTCCAATATAACTCATGCTGCAGTCTCGACATGGTATTTTATATACACAGTTAATTTTCTCTAAATTAGGAGTAACAGATTTAAGATGAGAAAACAGAGACAGTTTTGTAGTATTAGATATTCTAAAAGTAATTTCAATTCCCTCGTCATTAAGAATTTTTTTGATTTGGCTAGATAGATTTTCTATATACGGTATAGAGATAGAGTTTTTAAATTTATCATTAACATCAGTTGGATTGTTGGAGTCTACATTCCAATCAATCGAGTTGTACATTTTTTCTACTCTATACTTTTTGATATCATTGATGAATTTTATAGGGTAGCCATTGGAAATAAGAGTTGTTTCTACAAGTTTTAAATTCTTTTTAAGGAATTGAGGGTTTGATATTCTAAGGCAGCGATCGAATAAGGATATGGCGACAGATTTTTTGTGTTTGATGGGGTGATGTGAGTTGAAATGAATGTATCTCCCAGACCAGGTTGGTTTATGGTGCCAATCTAAGATTATGGTGTCATTGTGGTTGATTACCATAGTGTCTAGAAAACTGATTTTACCATCTTTTTCCAACTCGAAGGTGAATTGAATACGTGGGTGAAAGTTGTTAAATTTCTTTAGAAGGAGTTGTAAATTTTCATTTTTGACACACGTTATTGTAGTGTATCGTAGTACGTATGAGAGCGGCACGCGGAGCGAACAAGCTGTCATGTATAATACACACACAGCTAAGTTGGTATGATGAGTGATGGAGTATGTGCGTGCGTATGTGTGTGTCGGAGCACGCCGTGCTCCGATATAGAAGAGACCACTCTGGTGCTAGTCGCGCTATCGCACGCCACGGCTTAGGCTAACATCCCGAGTATCCTTTGTACATCCTACGCATTTGTAATACTTCTATTAATATAATAAACCATTATCTCGTTATCATTTAACCTAAGTGTTTCACTCATTAATCGTATTAGTTGAATACATCACAATTGGCGACGAGGATGTCTGATGTTGGAAAACGCGCGTGCAAGTGATAAGTGAGAGCACGTGTTAGAGAAAACAGGAAGTGCACGAAAACAGGTTGTACAAAAGAACAAACGGTGCGCAATACAGAGTCAAAGGTGGAAAAAAAAACCGAATGCATGTGCAGGCTTACGAGGCACACATATAACGAAAACTTTGAGGTTAAGAATAAAGTTTTCATCACGTTTAAGTGAGAATGCAGTGAACAAGATAATACTCATAAGTGACTTAACCTTTAAATGAGTGATAACAAGGATACAGAAGAGAAAAAGAAAGTTGGATGGGTATATAATTTAAACGCGGAACAATTAAAAAACGAGTTAAAGACACGTGGCATCCCATACAACGACACCGAATTGTTCGAGAATCTCCGAAAAAGGGTGGTAGCTATCGTCAAAGAAGAAATTTCGGCGGCAAGCGCGAAACAGCCTACAATCACGAACGCGGAAATAGAATCGAATAAGACCACGAATCAAAACAATCAACAAGACGATACATCGGGTGACGACGCGTCTTTCTTCTCGGTGTCCGACTCTGATACAGATAGCAACATGTCGAATAACCAGGCAAGGTTAGAGTTTTGTTTGGATACAAGTGACTGGGAAATATTCGTAGAACGCTTAGATATTCGAATTAGTACGAAGAAAATAAAAGAAGAAGACAAGGCGGGAGAGTTACTCTCGCGTCTCGACGACGACGCATATAAACTAATAAAAAGCTTATGCGCGCCGGAAAAAGCAGCAAATAAAAGCTACACGGATTTAGTTGAAATGATGACAAATCATCTTACGCCGAAGCCTTCCGAGTTGATGGAAAGATGCACTTTCAACCAAGCCAAGCAGAACATCAACGAATCAGTAGCCGAATTCGCGGCAAGGCTAAAGAAATTAGCGCTAAATTGCGAATTTAGCGACCTGCAAACCTCACTGCGAGATCAGTTCGTCGTTGGAATGCGCGATGATACAACGCGAGTTGAACTGCTTAAAACGAGTAAACTCACGTTTGACGCTGCATTAAAAGAAGCAATCGCAAGAGAAGCAGCGGTGAAAAACGCGTCAAGTGTAGCAAACACGCTCGAAAAGAGAAACACACAACGAGATATGTTTGCATTGAAGCAAGAAAGCAAGACCGCGAACCCATATAACAGCAGAAGGCCACCAAGCAAGCCGCATTTTGGAGCAGACAAAAGAGACGATACCCAAAATCATAACAGGCCGGACATCAAGTGTTGGTGCTGTGGCGGTCTCAATCACGTGCGCGCCAAATGCCACCATAAATATGAATGCTGCGGCTACTGCAAAGGGAAAGGGCATTTAGAGAAGGTATGCCTCAAGAAGCACGGAACAACGAGGGGCGGCGTAAACAAGCTGGTAGGGGACGACGGTGAACTACCGGAGGAGGAGGAGGAAGAGGAGCCGTCGTACATTGACCAGTTCTTCTGCCTCAAGACCGACGACAAAAATATGTATGCGAGTGTGAGTATGGGCAATGAAAGCGCGCGCGCTGAGCCGATGTACGTAAATGTTACAATCAACGGTAAAGAAATAAATATGGAAATTGACACGGGCACGTACGCGACCGTGATTTCAGAAACCGAAAAAGAAAAATATTTTCGAGACGAGGTATTAACGGAAACAAATGTCAAATTGCATACATACGACAATAAAGTCTTACACGCGTCGGGCCTAATAAAAAACTTAAAAGCTGAATTCAATGGGAAGAAATGCACATTATATTGTTATGTGCTGCCAGGCAATGGTCCAGTTTTAATTGGCAGGCAATGGCTTGCAGCGTTTGGATGCTGGCCATTAGCAATACAAAAGGAAAATACAAATACCGCGATAAATAAAATAAAAATAGATGAGATAGATAAGCATTTTTTTGAAAAATACAGTAATCTTTTTGATGAGCAACCAGGTTTATATAATAAAAGTAAAACTAAGATTTATTTAAAGGAAGATGCAAGGCCGATCGCAATGAAATGCAGAACCGTCGCGCATGCATTAAAACCATTGATTGAACAAGAATTAGAAAGATTAGTTTCATTGGGACATTTAGAGCCGGTTGAGATTAGCGAGTGGGCGACGCCTATTGTCCCTACGTTTAAAAGCAACGGCAACTTAAGAATATGTGGAGATTTTAAGATTACATTAAATCCCAACATAATCGTTGACAAATACCCGTTACACACAATAGATGATATTTTCGCATGTATGCAAGGCGGTCGCTACTTTACGGAACTCGATATGTTTCGTTGCTATATGCAATTTCCAGTGCATGAAGATTGTTTAGACCTACTTACAATTGTAACACACAGAGGCTTGTTTAGATATAAGAAAATTCCCGAAGGGGTATCACCGGCACCTGCAGACGTGCAGAAAAAAATGGACGAATGTTTAAGGGGGATCGACGGCGTAATAGCGTATATAGACAACATTTATATAATGGGTCGCACAGTTGAGGAAAACATTGAAAGAACCAAAAATGTATGTGAACGTTTGATAGAAAGTGGATTAAAGTTAAATAAAAAATGTAAATTTTCAAAAGAGAGCATTGAAGTACTTGGCTTTGTCATTGACAAAGATGGCTTACACAAAGCGAAATCAAAAGTAGAAGCGATGGTTAACGCGCCGCAACCAAGTAACTTCAAAGAATTAAACTCATTCTTAGGATTAATAAATTTTTACGCGCGGTTCTTGAAGGATAGATCGAATCACTTGAAACCATTATACGATTGCGCAAATGCGAGTGAATTTAAATGGAACGAAAGCTGTAACAAAGCATTCGCATGGGTGAAAAACGAATTGATATCGCCGCGAGTACTGGCTAATTATGATCCTAATGAACAATTAGTGTTGGCGTGTGACGCGTCAGCATACGGCTTATCAGCGATTTTATCGCATAAATATAAGGACGGTACGGAAAGACCGATTGCATACGCGTCGAAAAAAATCGCAAAGAAAGAATTAAACAGAACAATCCTTGATAAAGAAGCAATGGCGATCGTGTTCGGATTTAAACGATTTTTTCAATTCGTATTCGGTAAAGAAATCATATTGCGAACTGATAATCAGCCGCTACAACTAATACTAGGACCGAGAAAAGGGATACCTGCAACCGCGAATGCCAGATTGCAACGCTATGCGTATTATTTGTCGGGTTTCCGTTATAAAATTGAATACATTAAATCAAAAGCAAACGCAAATTGCGACGCGTTATCGCGGTTACCTATAAAAGACGACACAGAAATTCCGGAAGAGAGTTTTTCGCCGGTTCATTTCCTAGAAAATAGCATAGACCTAATGGATGGGAAGACGCTTGCATACGAAAGCAAGTTAGACAAAACAATTAACAATATAATTAAATTTACAATAAACGGTTGGCCAAATGTCAAAGATTTAAGCGAAGATGAAAAACTATATTTTAATAAACGGGTAGAATTAAGCACGGATAAAGAATGCTTGTTTTGGGGATTGCGAGCGATTATCCCAGAGTCAATGCGTACGCGAGTACTAAAAGAACTACACGCATCTCACATGGGAATTGTGAAAATCAAAATGCTCGCGCGATCATACGTGTGGTGGCCAGGAATTGATAAGAATATTGAAGATTTTGTAAATAACTGCACAACGTGTTTGATTGAACAAAAAAAACCGCAACAAACACCGTTGACTACATGGCCCTGGCCTGACCGCGTATGGCATCGTTTGCATTTAGATTTCTTAGGACCTTTTTATGGTGACATGTATCTAGTTATAATCGATGCGTATTCAAAGTGGCCAGAAGTAATAAACTTCAAAAATAATACCACAGCTATTAAACTAATAAATGTACTAAAAAGCATATTCGCTAAATACGGGTTACCACTACATATGGTAACAGACGGGGGACCGCAATTCCGAGCAGATATATTCTTAGATTTTCTACGGGGCAATGGAGTTAACCATAGTTTTGCACCGCCGTATCACCCAGCGACGAATGGCGCGGCAGAAAATTTCGTTGGCACTTTTAAAAATAAAGTCACGAAAATCATCAAGGGGGGAGAGACGCCAGAATCGGCTGTAAACTTATTCTTATTCGATTATAGAAACATAGCACATTGTACTACAGGGAAAAGCCCTGTACAACTCATGTATAACAGAGACTTGCGCACTCGTTTTGACCTTCTGAGAACCAATGTAGCAGCGCACGTAGAGAAAAAACAGCGAGCGCAAATAATGGCGAAATCGGGTACAAGACAAAATGATGTGATTGTGGGAGACACCGTATTGTTTGATAACCATCGCGTTCGAGGTGAGAAAAGAGTAACTGGAGAAGTAATAAAAAAAGTATCTCCGTCTACATATGTTATTAGAGACTCTGATCATGCGTTAGCTAAGAGACACATCGACCAAATTGTTAAACAAAAGAAAAGTAATGTACCAATGCGTCGGTCTCCACGTCTAAGCAAATCTTAAAAAAAGCGGAAAGTGTAGTGTATCGTAGTACGTATGAGAGCGGCACGCGGAGCGAACAAGCTGTCATGTATAATACACACACAGCTAAGTTGGTATGATGAGTGATGGAGTATGTGCGTGCGTATGTGTGTGTCGGAGCACGCCGTGCTCCGATATAGAAGAGACCACTCTGGTGCTAGTCGCGCTATCGCACGCCACGGCTTAGGCTAACATCCCGAGTATCCTTTGTACATCCTACGCATTTGTAATACTTCTATTAATATAATAAACCATTATCTCGTTATCATTTAACCTAAGTGTTTCACTCATTAATCGTATTAGTTGAATACATCACAGTTATAATATCATCGACGTACCGATAGTAAAAAGGTAGGCTGAAGGGAAGATTTGAAATGATTTTTTTTTCCAAATGTTCGAGTACCAGATTCGCTACTACTGGGCTAATTGGTGAGCCCATTGCTACGCCAAAAATTTGTTGGTAGAAATTATCTTTGTAGGCGAAATAGCATGAATCTAAACAAAGTTTGGTGGCGGCTAGGAATTCTTTTTTATTAATGTTAGTGTGACATTTCAAATTGGGCCAGTTTTTACTGATGATCGATATTGCTAGATTGGTTGGAATGTTGGTAAACAGTGATTTGACATCTAGGGATACTAACAGGTGATTAGGCGGAATTGTTTTTCCCCTGATTTTGTTTACAAAGGACCAGGTGTCCTTGATGTGATAGTCTGATATTTTAGTTTTGTTTAGCGTGAGGTATATTTCGGCGTTAACGTCATCTATTATTCGTTTGATTACATACGGGTCTTTATAATGATCTTGGAATTTTGACCTTGTTTCGTTCAATAGGTAGACAGTTTGTCCTACTTCAAATCGTTGTGGGTTAATCGTTCTGTCGTAGTGTTCTTTACTTTTCTGTTTAGCTTGTTTCAGGTTCAACGCGGCGCGTTTACGGATGTCTGTGAGATTCGCTATTAGATCGAGGAGGAATGTATCGTATGTGTGCGTGGATGTGTTGCTTAGTATCGCATCTGTCGGTAGTTTAGCTTCCGAGCCGAAGATCAGCTGGTGAGGTGAATAATGTGTACTCTCGTGTTTTGCTGTATTATGGGGGTCCTCTAGTTTCTCGGCTGTTTTTTTATGGCTTTTTCAACAATTTTTTACGGGCAAAGCATCGAAATAATCAATCTCATTGTTTTTGCATAATCTTTATCAACATTTAAATGAGCTTTACAAATTTTTTAAAGTCAAAATATATAATAGAATAGCAGCTATAGTGGCCGACAGGAAGACATCAAGTAGAAGAGGTGCTTGACGGTAACCAAGATTGCGGCTGTTCTGCTTATCTGAAATCAAAAAACCAAACGGCATTTTAATCTTCATATTCAAGACTAGCGATTGAACTAGAGTGAATTTTAAATTACAAAAATTGACATTTTTATACACTTTTGAAAATTACATTCTATTTTTTACTCATTTTTTCTTAAGTTTTTCGCTCGTACGAAAAAAACTATCGAAGCAATCATGATAATTCTAGTTCAATCGCTGGCTTATAACATATTAAAGATGCTGTATAAATTTGAACAAGATCGGTGCAATAGTTTCTGAAATATCGTGGTTACCGTTTCGAAAAATGGTGTTTCGAGAAAAACGCGTTTGAAAGTTCGCGCATGTGATTTATACTAAAAATTCCATCTCACCGTCAATCTGCTATACCTGGACCATACAATAGGCCTTCCTCTTCTTCTTGGAGGTCACGCAGAGCTGCTCTGTCTTCTCTTTTCGCGATTCGGGCCTGTTCTACAACATCGCTCGTGCGCCTTTCTGAACGGTCGATCCGAGAGCTATCACGCTGTTGAACATATCCTTTAGCTTGTGGGCCGATTTTCACTCCCATGGTTTCCAAGGTCTTCAGGATAGCTTCGAATCCTTCGTTGAAGATTATGACAGCGAGAAACGTGGCGATTTCAACCACTTTTGGCCCAGAATGGAGGTGCTTCGGAGCAAAAGTCCAGATTTTTGGGCATGAATCTATTTCTTTTTCTTTCTCACACTTGCACGCCATAGAAATTTTAAAGCCCAGTCCTCGTATATCACGTTGATGGAAAGTCACCGTACTTTTGCACTCTTTACAAATAACAGCCGAAGAAATGTTTGAAAATACACTTACAAAATTCAAAATACAATACAAAACAGTCTGTTCAACGTTCACTTCAAAATTTTTATTTTGACGAAGTTTCGTCGCTGACGCCGATGTAAACGACTTGTCTTGTTCAAAAGTGTGTCGGTTGCCTGCGAATTTTCGCTTTTTAGGTCGATCGAAAAAATCAGCTACGTGCGACTCGCAAGAGAAAATATAGTACGCTTCGCAACTGCCACAGCAAGACTGAACTAAAACTTCACGGCGTCTTAGTCAATATTCAAAAGCGTCTGTCAACGGTCTCGGCTCCCCTTTACTCGGGCCTAATTCACAAAAGGTTCAGGTAGCAGTTAGATTTGGGGATATCAATCCAATGGTCAGCGCCGCTCGGCTTTCGGAGCAGCCCGGCGCGCGCTCCTGCTCCGTTCCAGGGCCATAACTTGTGAACCACTTCGAATATCGAAAAATCCTTTGGCACACATTTTCTACACATGTTGTAGATGTGATTTATGAAAAAAAAAAAAAATCGATTTTTTCGACCCGAGAAACTAGAGGACCCCCTTATAGCAGAAAACGGCGAAACGTATGAATTCATCCCAATCTTTACCTTCGTTGCTGTAATGTTTGATGTATTTGGTAATTACAAGGTAACTTCTTTCTAATGAGCCGTTTGATTGCGGTCTATAGGTGGTTGTTCGTAGTTGTTTAATTTTGAAGAGCCTGCATATTTTTTTGAAAGCGGTACTCATGAAGTTTCGTCCCTGGTCAGTGAGTATAGTTCGTGGAGATCCATAGCGCGTGATGTATTCTTTAGCGAATACTGTCCCTATCGTCTTTGCCGTAGCATCAGGAATTGAAATGGCGTCTAAGAACTTGGTCAGATTGCACTGGATCGTCAAAAGGTAGCGGTTATTCGATTTCGTAACAGAGAGTGGACCAATTAAATCTAGAGCTACTTTGTCGAAGGCCTCTGCGGGCGTGTCAGTGATTGCCATGGGTAATTTTGTTTTGATCCTGACTAGTTTTTTTCTCTGGTAACTGCCGCAAGATCTGATGATATTTTGAATTTGCTTTTTCATATTTGGCCAAAAATATTTTTCTCTTATTTTATTGAGAATTTTTGTAACGCCTTGGTGTCCTCCGATCAGTGACTCGTAGTACTCTTTGATCATGTCTTCGCGTAATCGTTCGTCTGGTATAATTGTAGTATTTCTACAAAGTGTTACTCGAATGTCCGAATCCGCAAAAATGTGATAAATGAGTTTTTTAAAGATAGATCGTAAAATATCATCAACTCCTGGTCCTGACATGGGGAATGATATGGACCGAATGTCTAGTCCGGACAAGATAATCCTCAAGTTAACTAACGTGAAGAAAATGTCGTCAAGTCTGCCCGGGTCTGATTGACGTGGTTTCACTACGAGGGTAAATGTGTATTTGTTGTTTTTCACCCGAGTTTTAATCACGTCGGATATTTCTGGATTCTGGTTTTGAAAGGATTCCATGCTGATTAGATTTCCGTCTATCAACTGTTTTTCTAGTCCTTCTGTCCAACCACAATTAGATGATACGAAATGAGCGTAATTGTCTCACAACATGAGAAGTCCGTCACTAGTTTCGGTTACGTTGGGTGTTGGTAATATGTCATTTTGATTTTGTATGAAGTAATCTAAGCAACAAAAGTTGTCATTGTCAATATGGGGGCGGTCCGGTTTTCGCTCTTCGGGATTGTCGCGACGTTGTGAGCCTAAAGGTGGTAGCGTTGCCGTAGGTACAACGGAGGCATCGCTATCCGTATCTTCAACAGCTGACTCCGGATCATGTGTCACGGAGTCACTCTCCGACATATCAGTTGGGTAGCGCGAGGGAGTAGAAACCGGAGCATGTCTTGGAGCTGACCTAGTGCCGGTCCGACGCATTGGCCGACGAGTTAAAGGGGGAGCAGGAATTCTGGGTGTTGATGCGTCTGCTTCAGATTCAGAAGATGTCGAGTCATAAGTCGGGTTTTGATAATTACAAATGGTGATCGTTATGTCGGAGTCTTTAAATATGTAACGGATCATCCGATTGACAAGGTTCCAGTCTAACTTATCTAAGCCGCAGCCTAGTCTTGGAATCGAGAGCGATTTGACTTCGTCTTGTTCTGAGCAATTCTTTAGATTTACTAGGGCATTGAACAGTGTCTCTTCAGTTGGTTTCTGGTAGTGGTTTTTTTTTGTTACTAGATTGTAAATAAAGCGGTTACCATGTGACAGTGTCAATACGTTCGTTACTTCAGGGTCTAGTTGTTGTAGTTGATCTCGGGTGATTATTTTCCTATTGATTAGTTGTCCCGCGACTCCTCGTGATGTCTTGCAGTCTGCCGAGATGCAGTGGGCTAGGTTATCTTGTCTGTCGCGGAGATTGGCGCGTATCTCTTGAATAAATTTACTATGCGTTATTGGTAGGTGGTCTGTTACGAATTCCGTGAATCGAGGGGCGTAATTTCGTCCTTCACTGGTAGTGGCTTCGGGTGTCGGCTTATTCAGTGTGTCGAACTGTTCTTCACATATTTTAACACTACGACCCTGAGGCTTACCGGAGTTTTGGTGTGATTCAGAGTAAAGGTTCTACCGCAAAGATAAGGACGAAAATGTTTGACGGCATAAACGACTGCTAAGAATTCTTTTTCGGACACCAAGTGATTGATTTCGGCCTTTTGTAACACCCTCGATGCATACGCGATTGGTAAATCCTCGCCATCTTTGTCTTGACTAAGGATTGCTCCTATTGCATACTTTGAAGCGTCGGTTGTTAGGACGATGGGTTTTTCGAAGTCTGGATACTGCAGTATCTGTTCTTGACCCAGACTATCGCGTAGTGTTTCGAACGCAAATTGATGTTCTGCTGTCCATGGTAAAGGGCTATTCTTCTTTAGCAAATTATTAATAGGTCTAGCAATTTTTGAAAGGTTAGGAATGAATCTTCGGTAGTAGCCTATTAAGCCTAAAAATTGTTTGATCTGTTTAGGATTCTTGGGAACTGGGTAGTTTTTTATTGCTGATATCTTCTCCGGATTGTGTTTCAATCCATTCTGAGTGGTGACGTGACCTAGGTATGCTACTTCTTTACGCAGAAATTCACATTTATCTGGCTGCAGGGTTAGTCCCGCATCAGACAATCTCTTCATGAGTTTCCGAAATTTGGTTTCGTGCTCCTCCAAGGATCGGGAGTAAATGAATATATCATCCAAATAGACAAACATATCTGTACCCTGTCATCCCGATAGAACCTGAACTATTAGACGTTGAAAGGTGGATCGGGCATTTTTGAGGCCAAACGGCATTCTAGTATATTCGAAATGGCCGTGAGGAGTCAAAAAAGTGGTCTTTGCGCTGTGATCGAGATGCATTGGAATTTGGTGGAACCCGGAAGCCAGGTCGAACGTTGAGAAATATTTTGCGGAGCCTAGCTGATCTAGGATATCGACGATATTTGGTAGCGGATCAGCGTCGCCAATGGTTTTTTCGTTTAGTTTCCGGAAGTCAATGACCATTCGCCACTTCTTTTCGCCGCTAGCATCTGATTTCTTGGGGATGATCCAGACCGGAGAATTGTAAGGAGATGAAGAATGTGTGATAATGTTCTGATCATGGAGTTTGGTCACTTGTTTTTGTATTTCGTCTTTGTGTGCTCTTGGGTGTCTGTATTGTTTGGTATGAATTGGTGCGTCATTGGTAGTAGAGATCGTATGGCTGACTAAGTTTGTATGTCCCAGGGTGTCACCCGGGAGGAAAAATAAATGGTCGAATTCGATAGCAAGATTAACTATTAATTGTTTTTCTTCGTCGTTCAAATGCTCCAATCGTAAGTTTTCTTTCAAAATCTCAAGGCGTCTCGAATCGTAATTCGGGGATGTGGGAAGAACGCGATTCTCGATCCTTTTTTTTTTTCGTGTAAGACCTGTGCTAGTAAGACCTGTCCGCTGCTTGCAGTACTTGTATGCGTTGGGTGTGTTTTTGCACTGAGCGTGGCGGTGCTCGCGAGTTCATCGACTTCTTCTAGTGTTACGACTGGTCTTCTTATTTCCACAGCTGATTCGTTGGAATTTATTGCATAAACGTAAGCAAACCCTTGTTGGTTGGCGACCAGGGCCTGTCCCAGGAATATGTTAGCGCTTACTTCTAACTGTTCTATGAATCCCGTTTTTACCGAGGGATTCGAAATTTTCAGTGCAATCACCTGAGCCGTTCGTGGTGGTATCAAGATGTAGTCTTCGTTTAGGAGTTTGAATGGTTTGCTAGTATTATTCGGTATAATTTTTTTGTATCGAAAGATATCGTTGCATTTTCGTTCCGTAAAAATATCGATCCAAAGATTCCGTCTTCTTGTATCGGGAAAAGATCGTCGACTACATGGAATATATGAAGGTTGTCACCAATTCGAATGCTAGTTGTTCCTACTACTTTTATTGGTTCATGTATAGCACTAGTAACGTGGATCTGACCTTCGAGTAATTTACACGGAACATGCGGATGTATTGCTCCGAGTTTAATTATGTTTACATCAGCACCGGTGTCAACTATGAATGTGCTGGGTTGTCCTGTGAGTTCACCGGTGGTTATTTGAACCTTCGGTGTTTGTGTGACAGATGTTATGAGAATACGCGGTGGTGTTTTTGTGTTGGTTCTATGCCTGTTAAAGGCAATAACGCCGGTTTCGCGAGAGATAAGGTAGTTGTTTTCGAAACAGATAGTCGCCTTTTCCGAACGTAAAAACTCTGCACTCAGTATACCGTCTTCGATGATAGGGAAGGAGTTATCGACAAGATGGAATTCGTGGCGTGTATTAGCTAACTCGATGTAGAGACTTCCTATTGTTCTGATGGATTATTCCGTTATCCCTGAAATCTACCTAATCTCCGTCTTTGTGACGTGGACTCTTGGGTCGATTTTGTCGATTTTTAACCAATTAATATTAGCGCCAGTATCTATTATTAGTGTCACGTACCCATTCAAAGACTGTGGGCATTGTGTTCGAATCTGTGGAGGGCCAGATTCTATTTGTACGGAGCTGACGTTTGGTTTGGACGCTGCTCCGGTTTGAGGGAGGTCGATGCGTCCGCGCGGCCGTCCCTGAACTCGTTTGAATGGCTCACGTTGCCTGAATATTCGCGATGTTGCTTTGCTTCGTATGAAACTTCCGGGTGGACGCCTGCATCGCAATTCTCTTTCGAGTAGTCTTGTGTTACGTAATCAACCCTGAAGTTCGATCGTGAAGGATTTGGTGTGTTATACTGTTGCGAGCGTTGACTGTCATTTCGCATGTGGTCTAAAGGTTGGTTTGTCGGGTCTCTTGCTCGATATTGGGTATTGGTATTGTTCTGTTGTTGACGATTAGTGTCATTTTGGAAAACACTTGAATCTTGGTGGATTTTTGGATTCTGGGGATATTGGGACCGATTTGAGCGGCACTTATCGTTTGAGTGGCCTTTGCGACCACACTGCGTGCAAGTTGTGTCGTTGCGCTGCCTCGCTCTGCACTCTTCCATACTATGGCCTTCTCGCAGTATCTACACACCACTAATACGAAAGGTTGTTCAGGACAATATTTATCGATGTAATCGGTTAATTGACGTATACTGCATTTTATATGGTTTTGTATTCCGTAGTTAGTATCACGATATGAGGCTAGTTTGAGTCTATCTGATAATAGTTTTTCAGTCGTGGTGGCCGTGTCTATAGCCATTTGTAGGGTTTGTGGATTCTCATGAGCTACTCTTATTTCTAATTCGTCTAGTAACCCTCTGATAAATCTTAGTCTTGCGGTTTCTTTGATATTTTTCTTCAGCACTTGAGCATCACTGATAGATTCTGAGGCATCTATTGATTCGCACGCTTGTCTTAACAGATGTTTCATTCTAGCACCGTAATCTAGAACGCTCTCGTTTCGCCTCTGTGCCGATTGTGCGAGGTCTAGCTGGATATCTGGGAGGTGTTGTTCAGACGCGTAGGCCTGTTTCAGGCAGTCTAGCAAATCTTGAAGAGAATCCGGATTATCTGACTCTATATATTTACTCGCGTCGCCTTTGATTTTCGTGCGAACGAGTGTGGAGAATAAATGCAGTTCTCTGGCTCAGACAGCTTGTTTTGCGCATTCTACTTTAGTTATGAATTCGGATACGGGCATATTAGTGGCATTGAATGTGGGAATCAGAGCTAATGCATCTTTAAGAGGCAGGTGCGGCAAAGTGCTTTCGGTAGCCATGTTGTAAATTTGAATCTAGGATTTGTCGACTCACAAAGCGAAGATGAAGAGGAGGAACGGAATAAAATGTTGCATTCTTCCGTGAGGATGTTGGTCCAGCGATTTCGTGTCTGTAGCCGGTGATGATGTCGGTGTGCGTTGTGTCGTACTAGAAGTCGTGAAGAATGAAGATGTCGTCGTAGTGGCAGCAGCAGATAGTCTTTCAGCAATATCGATTTGGAGATACGGATTTGTCTGTGACGTTCGAGTGAATCAGAGATCGTTGATTGCGTTTACGTCGAATATGGCTTTCAGAGTGTCTTCAACACTATCACACAGTGGTATCACTTTTGTATTAACATCACTGAGCTTGCACACTTCGGAACCGGTCTATCAGATCGCACTTCATGTGAAGCACACACGTAAAATTGTATCACTAGATTTCCGGAAAGCGAAGGCCACCGCTGATACCAATGTTACGTCCGTGAGTGGAATTACTCCTGAGCGGTAAAAGTAAACTGGTTGGCTTCGCTTTTAAGTTCCAGGACAACCGGAAATCAGGATGAGGATTGAATAACGTAGGGTTTGTTTGAGATATTACTTACATATTTATTTCGAGGAAGCTCAGATGGCGGTAAAAACGAAGTGTGCTGTATGAAGCTGTGTAAGAAGTCTAGATGTGACGTTGTTGAGAGTTGGAATAGGAGTGTGCCTCGAGACGTAAAACGTACGGGTGCAGAAAAGGTGTGACAATGCTGGGAGTAGGGAATGGAATTTGATAAGTAAGCGCGATAGTGAATAGCGTGAGACTACGTAGAGATACGAGGACAGGACAAAGACAATGAGATTAATGTAAGAACTGTGGAAGAGTTCGCGAGTAGGAAAAATAGAGAGAAGTGGTATGCTGGACGTAACATATGGTTCCATCTAATGTGACTGAGATACCATTAGCGAACAATTCTCTACCCAGAATTATTTTTGTGGACAAACTTTCGTCCGGTACTATATATAAATCAATTTCAACATTGATGCTATTCAACTCTGCACACACTGAGATCATCTCACGGCAATCCACATACCCATTTTCTAACCCCTTCGAACGCATACAAACGACTTGTCTTTTACCAGGCAACCTCTCTCCCAAACTCTCTGTTACAAGAAAACAGTCCGAACCAGAGTCACAGATAAACGTCAACACCTCACCGTCAGCAAGCTTCACAGTATTCTCAGTGGAGGTAGAATTACAAAGCCTCACTACCTTCCCGTTTTTCTCAGGGCAACTCGGGGCAATGTGTCCCTCCTCCCAACAGTTGTAGCAGGTTATCGGCTTCTTCGAACCCAAACCTCTACTGTCCAGTTTCTTGATGACCCCTGAGTAACTGCCACGCTGTGTCTGCAGAGCTGATCGACATTCGGCCTTCCGATGTCCTTTTCTTCCACGATTGTAGCACTCGATGTCAAAACGGTGCGACTTACGATCTCGCGGCGCCAAAGTCTTAGGACGTGGACCAGGGGCTCTGGAGCATGCACGCGGTTGATGGAAGTCGGTCGTTCGTCCATCAAGGTACCCCATCGCTTCTTGTAGACTTTTAGGTGATTCTCGCACAAAGATGTTGCAAACGAATCTATTTTGCGCCGAATAGGATACAGTGCTCCCCCCCTAAGATTTCAGACTCGGGGCTCTGGTTCCAGGAAAAATATCTTAGAGAGGTATCCCCTCTACTCTTAAAAGGTGGGGTGTATATGTAGACAGCTGACTTATAGTAGCGGCTTACGCGCATGCGCAAGTAAACAACACTGAGTATAGTGGGGAAGCCGAATTGCGGGGAAATGATAGTAAAATGAGGGGAAGTAATATCTTACAGAGGGATATCTTAGGGGGGGAGCACTGTAATCCCGTAAGTTGACCTGCAGTCTGGTTCACCGTTTTTCTCTCGTTGAGTCACGCTTTTAATTTTCTCCCTCTCTTCATAAGATTTTCGAGTGTAAGCTCTACGTCTTTCATCCAAATCGTGTGCAGCTCCGACTCAACGTTCTTATTTCTTGCATACGCACTTCAGAACTCAGAACGTATTTCTACCCAGCCTTTTCCTAAGGGATCCATATCTGTGAACCACTGTGCCGCTTTGTCCTCAAATGCTTTCGCCAAGTGCTGTACGTTTTCATATTCATCAGGATTATAACGGCGAATCCACACGTCAACCATTTTCACCCAACCAGTCGCGTCAGTCGTTTGCGGATCAAATTTGATGAGATCCATCGGAACACGTTCTCGTCTGGAAAGAAGTGCTAGCAGTCGCAAATTTTCCTCCTTCAATCTTGCCTGACGTGTACTGTGCCTACGTCTTCCGTGCTTCCTTCTTCGCAAATCTTCAGAATGTTCAGATTCCGATGTCGTTGGGGATTTCGTTTTCCTTTTCGAGAAGTTTCTACTCTGCCTGTGTCACTCTTTGCACTTCTCCTCACACTTTCTTCTACATCTGCTGCCACACTGAAATCTTCCTCGTTTCGTTCCATCTCTATCTCGAAAATTGACTCAGTTTTTTACTTATACACGCTTAAACGTTCTTTATCCCACTTCGGATATCAGATATACAAAGATAAATGAAGATTGTTACACAGTTTATTTAATTGAAAACCGCAGAGACACGGAAAAACACAACTTTCTTCAAATCGTATTTACAATCATTCTAAAAGAAGTAACTGGGTTAAACAAGAACAAAAAAAATCCAACCAAAACAAGTTCCATCAACGTCATACAACCGGTGATCAAAATGTAACAATGACACAATATGGTGATGCGACAGGGTCGAAGAGGCCGATAACCTGCCACAACTGTAAAGAAGGGGGATACATTGCCACGAGTTGCCTTGAGAAAAACGAGAAGGTGGTGAGGCTTTGTAATTCTACCTCCACTGAGAATACTGTGAAGCTTGCTGACGGTGAGGTGTTGACGTTTATCTGTTACTCTGGTTCGGACTGTTTTCTTGTAAAAGAGAGTTTGGCAGAGAGGTTGCCTGGTAGAAGACAAGTCGTTTGTATGCGTTCGAAGGGGTTAGAAAATGGGTATGTGGATTGCCGTGAGATGATCTCAGTGTGTGCAGAGTTGAATAACATCAATGTTGAAATTGATTTATATGTAGTACCGGACGAAAGTTTGTCCACAAAAATGATTCTGGGTAAAGAATTGTTCGCTAATGGTATCTCAGTCACATTGGATGGAACCATAGTTAAGTTTGCAAAATTACACAAATTTGTTGGTGCGTGTGTTGCAACAACTAATTTTGACGCTGTAGATTGCGATGTGGATGAGAAGAGAGAATCACTTATAAAATTGTTAAGACTGCACGCGGAACATATGAGTGTTGATACTCCTAAGATTCGTGTAACATCTAGCAGCTTTGAGATCAGACTGAAAGATGAAAATAAAACTGTACAGCGAAGACCTTATAAGCTCGGAATTTTATAGCGTGAGAGTGTTAGACATATGGTAAATACAATGCTCGAGGCAGGAATCGCTCGAGAAAGCAGGAGTCCGCTTTCTAGTCCAATTATCTCAGTTAAGAAAAAGGATGGATCAGATAGATTGTGTGTGGATTTTCGGGAGTTAAACGCCAACACAGTAGCAGATCGTTATCCGCTACCGTTGATTCAAGATCAATTAGATCGATTGTGCGGTGCGTACTATTGCTCGTCATTAGATATGACGGCAGGCTTTCATCAGATACCTGGAAAAGAAAATTTAATAGAAAAGCTTGCTTTTATTACACCGGACGGACAGTTTGAATATTTAACAATGCCATTCGGGCTAAAGAATGCACCTGCCGTATATCAGAGAGCAATCAATAACGCTTTGGGTAAATTGAGATATTCTTTTGCGATTGTTTATTTGGAGGATGTTCTTATACCCGGTAGAACTGCACAGGAAGCTTTGGATAGGTTGGCAGTCGTGATGGCAAAACTTGCGGAGAAAGGATTTTCATTCAATTTAAAAAAATGTCAATTTTTGAAAACAAAAATTGATTATCTGGGGTACACTGTGTCACATGGAGAGTTGAGGCCCAACCTTCGAAAAATCGAAGCCCTGGTGCGATCACCTATTCCTCGGACACGGACCCAGGTAAGGCAATTGTTAGGGTTATTCTCGTAGATTTATACCGAGATTTTCACAAGTGGCTGCTCCTTTATACAAACTTACTGCAGGTAGTACCAAAACGGTTACATGGACAGACGAACACACTGACGCCAGGGCCAAGCTTGTCAGTTATTCAACATCAGAACCGTTACTGAGAATTTTCGATTCTAATCTTCCCATCGAACTACGTACCGATGCTAGTACTCTCGGGTATGGTGCCGTATTGTTACAATGTGTTGAAAAAAAAACATCCCGTCGCTTATTATAGCAAACGTACCATAGACGCTGAAACTCGTTACCATTCTTACGAACTTGAGACTCTTGCAGTTGTGAACGCAATAAAACATTTCAGACGATATTTAGTAGGACGTAAATTTTTAGTCGTGACTGACTGTAATTCGCTTAAAGCCGCAAGCCTTAAAAAAGATCTTACTCCACGAGTTTATCGCTCGTGGGCATATTTGCAGTCATTTGAATTTGGAATAGAATATCGCGCGGGTGAACGAATGAAGCATGCGGACTTTTTGTCAAGAAATCGAGTTACAAAAAAAAGTGTACCCAAAATAGTTAAGAAAGATTTGAATAAAATAATTGAATTAGCTGATGACTGGTTGATAGTAGCTCAGCAGAAAGATGACGAAATAAAAACTTCACACCGTGAGGTAATAGAAGGATCAGAGAGAGCAAAATCATATTCAATTAAAGACAAAATTTTGATGCGGACGATAACTAGAAAATCGAAACAGATAACGTTACCTGTAGTGCCGAGACTGATGGTGTGGTCACTGATCGTCACGTACATAAGAATATCTGCCATTTGGGCTGGGAAAAGACTTTAGATAAGTTGTACGAGCTGTATTGGTTTCCTCCAATGTCAAAGCGAGTTAAGAGATTCGTTGAAAATTGTATTTTGTGTCAAACTTGTAAATCAGTGTCAAGACCGACACAAGCTCAGCTGCATCCTACAGTAAATAAGATATACTAACGGAATAAAATGTGGGAACCACGGGGTTTTTTCATGACATCTCTCTTGCATATGGGAAGACTTTGGCGGGGAAACTCCGACGTTGGGCCACCATATCCGAGTCTCTGTTGAAGCTAAAAAACCACCGCATCTTTCTTTTAAACTGCAAGAAATTTCCCTAAGCTTATCTCGAACGGTATTAGTTTCAAATTGTCTAAGTCGCGAACTGCTCACCAACATAATGTACACAAATTTCAAAGGTCGTTACTTAATCTCGAGATTAGTGACGCACATGCGGCCATCATTAAATATCAAAATATTTTGCTGGCGCTCGAGAACGATATTTTAATAGAATTACCTGATGAAGTGTCAAAAAAATTTTTCGACACACAACACCTGAAATTGGAACCGGCCTTAAATGCTCACAAGGCGTCCAACATCAATAAGTTAGCTAATCTTATTAATAACAAAAAACGTCCCACTTGTAATCCAAATGACTCGACCTTTGAAAATTGGATTGTGAACCTTAGCAATACGGAAATTCCTGTCAATGTTGCTGACATTCTAAAAATGGGACCCAAATATGGCATTCCTTTTAAGCCCCACCGCATCCCAACCAACAAACTTATCTCTGATTTTGAATCAAAGATTTCTTTTATTCCTTCTGACCGCCGCAATATGGCTCGCCAAGATTTTACAAACGCCTTAAAAAAGTTCATCAACACCCCTTCTCTCATTCACGTTGACAAGAATATCCTTCATAAAATTAAGGAAACTAAGATCTTTCGAAACAATAACCAAGATTCACTTTTCTTGAAGGCAGGCAAGGGAAACACGACTGTTGTCATGAACAAACAAATGTACAAGAAAAAAATGTTGCAACAACTCTCTAACAACGACTCCTACAAAGTGGTCAGATATGATCTTACCTGTACCCTGCAACAGGAAGTTAAAAAACTAACAATGGATTGGTCCAAAAGTAAACTCATCTCGGATCAACTTAGACGTCGAATCGCAAAAACTGATTGTTTACCACCTAGAGCCTACGGGCTACCTAAAATTCATAAACCGGATACACCGGTAAGAATTATAGTTTCGTTCACTGATAGTCCGACTATCAATCCAGCTCGCTTTCTCAGTCGATGGATTGGTAACAACATCGTCCCTCCCTTGTCACGTGTAAGAGATAGTTTTTCTCTGGTTAATTCTGTCAGGAACTTTCGTCTCCCACCTGATCATGTATTAGTTTCGCTGGATGTTGTGTCATTGTTTACCAATGTTCCACATGATCTTGCAATCAACGCGGTGAAACAACGTTGGCATCAGTTGGTTGACAAAATTCCAGTCCCACTTAATGAACTCATAAAAGCATTACACATCTGTTTTAAGGCTGCCATATTCAAATTCAATCATAACATATATACTCAAACTTATGGTTTACCGATGGGCTCGCCGCTCTCTCCAATTTTGTCGGATTTGGTTTCGGATGATCTTGAACAATATTGTCTCAACAAACTGGACTTCAAGCCTTCTTTCTATTTCAGATATGTGAATGACATAATCACAGCTGTCCCTTCGGATAAAGTTGCAGAAATGCTATCTGTCTTCAACCAATTCCATCCGAGATTACAATTCACCTCTGAAATAGAGTTTGATCATCGAATTAGCTTTTTAGATGTCTTGATCATTAATGATAACCAGCTCATCAAAACAGATTGGTTTCATAAGGCTACCTGGTCGAAAAGGTACTTAAATTACCATTCTCACCATCCCAGATCTTACAAAATTGGAACGATTCATTGCTTGGTTGATAGAGCGATTCGACTCTCGAGTATAGAATTTCATAACAAAAATATGTCCTTGATTCAGCAGGTATTAAGTAAAAATGACTATCCATCTCGTCTGCTCAACAAACATATACAGGTCAAACACGATTCCATCTTGTCATCGACTAGCTCCAACAATAATAACGACGCATCTACTGCACAAGCTAATCAAAAAAACTATATTTCTATCCCATACGTTGCGGGTTTGTTTGAGTCACTCAACAGAATATTCGTTAAGTATAAAATTCAATTTGTGGGTAAATGTGCACATGATCTATCCTCTATGTTTGATTCTGGTAAGGACCCCTTACCCCCGGGTATGCGTTCTTGTGTCGTTTACAAAATTCCCTGCAACCAATGCAACATGTCCTACATAGGTCAAACAAGTCGGCAACTACACACCAGGATAACCGAGCACGAACGCTATATCCATGAACATGAGGGTAATTATACTGCACTGACGAGGCATGCCATCGATTTCGACCACTCATTTAATTATTCTCAAGCCAGCATTATTGACGTTGAACCACTGTATTACAATAGGTTATTGTTAGAAATGTGCAATATTGTTGCACATCCCAATTCTGTCAACCGAAGACAAGATATTAAACATCTGAGCACTATTTATACCTCTGTGATACACCCATCGTAATTATCCATTACCGACTGAGCTTGCTCTCGATTTTACCTTCTCAATAAAATTTTGGTTTCTTTTTAACCCGTTGACTCTGCGTTTGCTGTGATAACGATCGATGTCGATCTCCCCCCACTACACACTGGACGCTCTACATGTGCAAATGTGCTGTTGATTCAAACTTACAACGGCAGTCGTGTGTTTTATTTTATTAATTACCAATAAGGATGAAGGCTTGGGAGGTACGTATCGCGATCGCAGTGTGTTTTGGTTTTTGTTTTTTTGTCTTATTCTATTAACCAACACGCATTTACCACTTTAATAGTGGTCCCTTTCGTCTGGAATTGAAAGTGTCAAACAACACCAGGTAATTCCTCTCACTTATAGTGCATGAACATCCTGGCTTATTATCTAAACTATTCATGTTGTTTTGTTATAATTAAGTTTTACATTATTTTATTATTTCTGTTCGTGACAGATGGTTTGAATAAATTTGTTCTGAGGAGGGCCCCCATCAGGGCTGAAACGTAAACACAATAAAAAAGTGTTTGATGTCTGACCTTCATATCCAAGAATAATATTAGTCAACAAGTCACTAAGGTTAAGAAAAAAATCGTCTTCAGTGAATAAGATATTCCGTGGTATACGATCCACATAGATATATCCGGAAAATTATCAGGTCCTTCTGACAAGAAAGAGTATGTTTTTGTAATTATCAATGGATTCACGCAATTTGTAACGCTAAATTTGATAAGTTGTTTGGATACAGAAACAGCAATCAATCAGTTGGAGAAACACTTGTTCATTTTTGGAGTTCCGAGGCGAATCATTTGTGACCAAGGTTCAGGATTTACAAATGCACGGTTCAAGATATACTGCGATGAAAAGAATATTGTGGTTCACTTTATAGCTTCGGAACGCCTAGAGCTGACGGTCAAGTTGAAAGAGTTATGTCAATCATTAGAAATATGTTATCAGTATGCAAAGCTCAGGGGAAACAATGGCAGTCCGAGTTAGGCGAAGTACAACTTGCAATAAATTCAACTGTTTAGAAAACGTTAGAAGAAAGTCCCGCTAAAATTTTGTTTGGCACAAAAATAAATTCAATAGATATAGGACGTGTGGAGCATAGGTGCGTGAAGACTGACAATGTAGATTTAACTCAGCTCAGGTCAGAGGCTACAAGTAGCATTACAGCAAAAGCCATGAAAGACAAAGAACGGTTTGATAGAAAGAACAAATCAGTTAAACCATTTGACATTGGGGATTTCGTTATGGTTAGAAACAACGATAGAATTAAGACAAAGTTAGATGCAAAATATCGCGGTTCTTTGGAAGTTGTCATGAAGCTTCCGAATGATAGGTATTCAGTTGAAAAAATAGGCTTTTCCGGATTTAGAGGTTGTAATAGCATTCAGGTGTCTCACGATAAACTGATCGCAGCTCCTGGTTATGGCGCGAGTCAGGACAGCTGTGTCGCAAAAAGGGAAGAAGGTGAGAACGAAGTTCTGAAGTGACTTGTTTGTTCTCAAGACGAAAAAATTGTTGTAGTGCACAAAGTCATGAGTGCAAACATGTTTTGCTGAGATGAACCATGAACCCTTGTGGGTTAATACAATCGGTTGTTGAAAACAAATGTAGCGATAATTTGCAGTAACATGGTTCTGGTAGAGCCGGATTCAGAAGTAGAAATCCGAAGAGAGCAGGGGACTCTGTTAATTGGTTTAGCCGGATTTGCTTGAAGAAATCCGAAGAGAGCACGAAACTCTGTTGGCTATCGCTGTTTCATTTCGAGAGTGCGACTTTGGCTTTCGAGGCTCGCTGGACTGGATCACCCAGAATCCTTGAACCCAAAGCCTTGATGTAACTTGAGAATGATTCGGCAAGTCACAATAGTTAGAACATGTACGAATGCGTAAGGCATGCCTGCAGAGCTATTTTAAATGAAAACAATAGTCAGAACATGTACGGATGCGTGGGGCATGCCTGCAGAGCTATCGTGGATGAAGAAAATAGTTAGAATTCGTACGGATGCGTAAGGCATGCCTGCAGAGCTATTGTGGATGAAGGCAATAGTTAGAACACGTACGGATGCGTAAGGCATGCCTGCAGAGCTATTGTGGATGAAGGCAATAGTCAGAACGTGTACGGATGCATAAGGCATGCCTGCAGAGCTATTGGTGCCTTGGATAAGGAATTTGAGAGAAGTCATGAAACAAATAATGCAAAGCACATGGTTTGCACACATGATGTAGAGATAACAAGGGATTTGACTGAGCAAAGATGCCAGGCTTGTATGATCAGGAAAGCCAAACGAGATTCAATGAAGGTTTCTCCGAAGTTTTTTTTGTTTCAGAAATGAATTAGAAGAATGAAAAACTGGCACTCGAGACGCGTGCTAGTCAGTATGGCCGTGTCGCATCACCATATTATGTCGTAGTTAAATTTTGATCACCGGTTGTATCACGTTGATGGAACTTGTTTTTGTTGGATTTGTTTTGTTCTTGTTTAACTTAGTTACTCCTTTTAGAATGATTTTCAAAACGATTCAAATGAAGTTGTGTTTTTCCGTGTCTCTGCGGTTCAAAATTGAATAAACTGTGTGATACCCTTGATTTATCTTCGTAAATCTGAGAATAATCCCTGTGGCGGACACCCGCCACTGGCGAGAAAAACCGTTGAAATATTTTCATGTCCGACTAGCCTTTGAGTGTCCAGGCCTCGCCTCGCTAGCCGAGGGCTAAGGGTTTGACCGCGCCGGAAATTTTCCTACATGTGGCATTTTTGGCGCGACGCGACCCTTGGCCTCGACTCGGGGGCGAGCCTGCACTCTTTCTTCACCCTAGTCTTCGTTGCGCTCTCGTAACATACGCATCAAGTAGCTAGCTTTATTCTTCTGCTTTCTGTACCCTCATCAATCAATCGTGTAAATGCAGTACCTCGTTTGTTCTCTGTTTCAATAAAGCATCTATTAATTTCTTGTTATCGTTAACCATAATTATCGGCATCAGTCATTTCGCTAATCACTCCACAACTCCAAAACCCTACAATCCCGTAAGTTGAGCTGCAGTCTCGTCCACCGTTTTTCTCTCGTTTAGCCACGCTTTCAATTTTCTTCCTTTCTTCATAAAATTTTCAAGTGTAAACTCTGCGTCTTCCATCCAATCGTGTGCAGCTCCGACGCAACGTTCTTATTTTTTGCATTCGCACTTAAAAACTCAGAACCTATTTCTACTCAGCTTTTTCCTGAGGGATCCATACCTGTGAACCACTGTGCCACTTCGTCCTTAAATGCTTTCGCTTCTCACATGTGTATATATACATGTATATTCATATATATATATATAAATGTATTGTTGGAGACAGCATCTGTTAAAAGAAATAAAAATACTTATTAATCACAGTTTATTGATCGTATACTCAGCATTATTTTATAGTTTTCTCATGCGGTACACCATAACCCTGAAGTTGAGTCCTCAAAGAGTTTTAGAAAATTTTGGAAAGTTTTCAAAAGTTCTAGAAAGTTTTAGAAAGTCTTCGAAAGTTTAAAGAAAGGAATATTCCACAACAATTATTTGATAAAGTACTCACATTGTGAAACAGTTTTCTCTCCAAAACTCTCGATGTTAATTTTATTCATTTTCTTATGTTTTTCTCTAATGGACACTTTTCGCGCAATGCGAATCGATGCAGCAACTATTTCAATATATCATGAATTTGAAGCTCATATTCGCTTTTATACAGAAAATCGTTAGTCATTAGAGCAGCCTTGAGCATACCATCCAATCATAGTACACCACCCCCAGCGGTACATTACCCATACGGCAAACCTCATGCGAATATACCAATAATGAGCCAAATGACAACACACGCTAATGACATCGGGATTTCCAAGCCAAATTCAGCAGTTAGATTTTCCGAAAGTACCGTTGAAAGAGTGAATAGCCCCTCTAAAGATTTTCAATACTGCTAATCGGATTTTTCGACAAAACCTTATTTGAATATTCCATTAATAGACCAAATTCTTCTATTGAATGAATAACGGTGCACGCTTATGACATCGTGATTTCCAAACCAATACTGTGAATTAGATTTTCCGCAACTACCGCTGAAACAGTGAATAGCCCCCCCCCCCTAATATTTTCACCACGTATCCGGCACCCATATATAAGGCCAGCGAACTCAATGGAAGCCCAGTATTTGTCTACAAAGTTTTGTAATTGCAACATCAAAGTCATGGCAGGCGGAGCGTGCAAGGATCTTGTCGACGCGATAAGTGGCGCTTATGATTTAGTGCAGACCATGGCACTAGGGCATGAGCGTCACAGAACCGCGGATCATTGGATCACCATTTGGACCACAAATATGCAATATTCACGTGATGTCACCATGAGACCGAAGCCGACCATGAGTGAGAAACACCGCATCCAACATTTGATCACTCTCCTGCGATCTTGGGTGGAAAAATTCTGGAGGCTCCGCATCACCGGAGCCGGCGCCAGCACTTCAGCGGGCGATTATCGCGCACAATGGGACGATGCTGACAGCGCCTTCGCCAGCCGAATTCAGACGGGTATTATAACAAATTTACAACAACTCGATTTGCACGATTTTTTCACTGATGCCAAGCGCCTGGCAATTGAGAGTTTGGATGCGGCCGTGCAAACGGATGGCAGCATCAAGGTAAACGGCATTTTATCGTGCAAATTCGAAAACTTCAAGAATAGCGTAAAAATGGTGGAAATAAAACATTTTACCACCAGAAATGTGATTATATTACCAACCATCAATCTCAGCCAGTGGTTTGTCGATAACATCGCCGACTGTCTCATGGTAAAGGTGGAGGAATTCCAGCATCACGATTCCGGATGGGCCATGATCGAAATTATCAACCTCGCCGTCAACATCAACGAATATGATCCGCTGCGAGGAGGTGCGTCAACATTCACGGCATTGCCGAGAGAGATTCAGCGAAGGCACGCAGTGGTCAATATAATAAACACGGACGAGCATTGTTTTTTATGGTCAGTCAACGCAGTGCTGTACGCAGGACCGGAACTAGCAAACAAATGACGATTGGCTGGCTATCCGCACTTCAGCACGCGGCTACAATATGAGATGATGAGTTTCCCCACATCTTCCACTGATATCCTCAGGTTTGAGATACAAAATAATTTAGCGATCAATGTTTGTGGGCTTGACTCGGATGTGATAGTGCCACAATATTGTAGTAAAAATTTTCATTCGGACAGACCGACAATTCATGTGCCTGCTGTAAAAAACAAAATCAACGTGGACAATGACAACGAACTTGACGCCCATACTATATACCATTATGCTTGGATTCGAAATCTTTCGCGTTCACTTGGCAGCCAACTATCGCGACACAGGACTGCGAAATTTTTATGAGACCGATGTTTATGCCATTTTCAACAAGAATCGTCATATCAAAATCACATACAAGATTGTCGGAGCGCAAATGATGGCAAAGTAGATCTGGCCGACAACGAGCATAACATTATGAAATTCGAGAATTATCGGTATAGAGAGGCTGTTCCATTCACCGTCTATGCCGATTTTCAGTGCATCCTCGAACCTATGGTTAATGATGCGCAAAAGCACGCCCCGCACAGCGCGGCCTACTATGTTCACTGTGCCTTTGACGATTCTTTGTCTCGATTCCACCTGAACCGCTGTCCTGATTGCACTTCATGGTTCGTCAACGAATTACAATCTCTAGCCATAACCGTCAAAGGTTATTTGACTCAAGTTGCGCCGATGGAGCCATTGAGTGCTGACCAGGAACAGCAGTTCAGAGTGGCAGAGGTTTGCCATATCTGCGGAAGACTGATTGCACCTACCGATGTAAAGCACCGCGATCATTGCCACTTTACGGGTAAATATCGCGGTTCGGCACATCAGAGCTGCAATCTAAATTATACAAAGTCACACATTATACCGGTTGTCTTCCACAATTTATCGGGCTATGACGCACATTTTTTAATACGTGATTTGGCAACGTCCATAGAGGGATCGATTACTCTTCTTCCGATCAACAAGGACAAGTATATCGCATTTACGAAGGAGGTCAAAGGTACAAAAGGGAAATTGCGCTTCGTCGATTCGTTCAGGTTCATGACCAGCAGCATCGATAAACTTCCGTCACATTTGGGTGGCGCTGATAAACAAGTGACGCGTAAATTTTACGATCATGCCGAGAAATTCGCGCTTGTAACACGCAAAGATGTATTCCCATATGAATATATCGATAATTGGGCTAAGCTGTATGATCAGCAATTACCAGATAAAGATAAATTTCACTCAAATTCGACCGATTCGGACGTTTCCGACGAAGATTATGCGCACGCAAAAAATGTGTGGCAAAAATTCGGGTTAAATACGCTTGGCGAGTATTCAGATTTATATCTGAAAACTGATGTGCTGCCTTTAGCAGATATTTTCGAAAACTTCCGCCGTAATTGCTTCTCAACCTAAAATCTTGGTCCTCTGCATTACTACACCGCGCCGGGGCTTGCTTTCGACGCGATGCTCAAATGCACGGAAGTTGAGCTCGAATTGCTGATAGACATGGATCAAGTATTGCTCGTCGAGAAAGGTATCAGAGGTGGTGTGGCGCAATGCTCTAACCGTTACTCTAAGGCCAACAATCCCTACATAGTCGAAGATTTCGATCCAAGCATAGAAACCACGTATTTGATGTATTTCGATGTAAATAACTTGTATGGTGCAGCTATGAGCCAATATCTACCATGAGGGGGATTCGAATGTGTGAATGATCTGCAATTAGATTTGCTAACCATCCCAGATGACTCCCAGGTTGGATATACATATATTGGAAGTTGATGTGGAATATCCAGCCGAACACCATACGCATCGAGATTTCCCACTTTGTCCTTATCACTTCGTTCCCCCAAACAGCACGCAATCCGAATTAATACCAACCGTCCTATGGCGCGAGAAGTATCTCATTCATTACCGAAACTTGAAACAATGTCTTAGCTTTGGCATGAAATTGCTTCAAGTTCACCGAATTTCAAAATTAAGTCAATCGCCGTGATTAAAAAAGTATATCGATTCAAACACGGATATGCGAAAGAAATCAGGCAATGAATTCGATAAAAATTTTTTCAAATTAATGAACAACGCAGTGTTTGGGAAAACGATGGATAATGTGCGGAAGCACAAAGATGTCTAGTTAGTTACGGAATGGGAGGGTCAATGGGGCGCGAGATCAGGGATTACACAGCCCAATTTTCATAGCTGCACCATATTCGATGCTAATATGGTTATAATTGAACTGACTCGACTGTACGTTAATTTCTACAAACCGATATATGCAGGTTTATCAATTCTCGACCTATCCAAGACTTGGATATACGAATTTTACTACAACTACGTACTGACAACTTTTGGAGACAGAGCTAAGCTCATGTACACGGACACGGGCAGTCTCATCTACCATTTCGCTGTGCCAAATATTCATGATATCGTTGAACGAGATATTTCGAAGTTCCACACCTCCGATTACCACACAAACAACTGCTATGGTATCCTATTGGTGAACTAAAAAGTGCCGGGTCTTATGAAGGACGAAAACAATGGCAAGGTCATGACCGAGTTTGTGGGATTGGGCGCCAAACTCTACGCCTTTCGAATTCAGACTACAGGCGGCGATAATAATGGTGATGAAAATGAATCCAAAAGCGTTATGAAGAAAGCGAAAGGTATCAAAGGCTCGACACTTCGAAAGATCAAATTTGACGATTATAAGCGCTGTCTTTTTGATCAGACGGATCTGCAAATGCAGCAATGTCTGGTCCGCAGCAAAGAGCACGAGGTGAGGCACTATCAAACAAGAAAAGTGGGCATTGAGGAGTAACGAAGGTAAACGGATAATATTTTGCGAAATTTGCGAAACAAAATTGATACACTGCCTAGGGGATATCAAGGACAATGAAATGTAAATATTGTGAAAATTGTTTTTCTTTGTGAATATTGTAAATTTTATATTAATATTATAAATTTTATGCGAATATTGTAAATTTCATTTAAAGCAAATACTGTAAATATTATACATTTTATACACGGCAAATACCGCTAATTTTGAAAGTTTCATTTCATTCAACATAATATTATAAGTTTCGCACAAATTATTCATGAATAGGAATTTATCTTCGATATTGTGAAGAATAATTGTTTACGCATCAGTCCGAGCATGATTATCGGTAATAGATCTAACAACATATTAGGGGAATCAGTTTAATTACGGTATTAAGTGTTATTGCCTGCCGATATGAACTAATTATAGGTAAAAATGAAGAATGAAAATGCATTTTGTATGATTTATGTATATACATATATAATATATATATACATATATATATATATATATATATATATATATATATATATATATATATATATATATATATATATGTATATATTTTATTGTTAATAAAAACGACTGTTTCACAAATCAACCCTGTCTATCCAACTATTGTGTGAACTAACAAAACCCAGCCATTTTATATGTACATTTAATTTTCCCGTTGGCGTAATACTTTCTCCACCAGGTAACCATAAGGGTATTTCACTTTACTTAGTTTCGCCTCGTAGAAGCCTCCTTCGATGGATTTATCTTGATAATCGATAAGTTTGTAAGTTGGGGGTTTGGTATTTTTCACCTCATTAACGGTGAATATTTCCGTCGTCCAATTCGGTGTGTAGCCTTTTTCGAATACATTTTTATATTTGCTGATTCGAATGCGATCACCAACTTTGAATTTTCGCTTTCGATTACCGCAGCATTTGACATGTCGCGACCTGTAAACGCGTTCATACAACTGTTTTTTGTTGATGGCGGTAACATTCACCCGCTTCATTTGAATCGTGCGATGTTTGGAGTTATTGTAGGATTTGATTAAATCATGCAAAATGTCAATCCATTTGTTCGAACCGCGAAGAGTAAATTGCCTCCACATTTTATTTTTCAAAGTTCGATTGAAGCGCTCGCATATCGAGGCCTTTAAATTATTGAATGTAGAATACATGTTGATATTGTACTGTCTCACGAGAGCTTTGAATTCTCTATTATAAAATTCTTTTTTTTCTTGTACCAGTATGGATTTCATGGCGGCAGTCACATCTTTTCCACTTTTAGACTTTATCGGTACCGCCCACGCGTACTTAGAAAATATATCGATGATTGTGAGCAGGTATGTGTATGCCTCATTATCATATCAACTAGATCAGTTTGCCAAGTCTCGTCCAGTCCACGTACATCCACAAACCGCCGCGGATAGTTGCGTCGAGCCTGTCTGTGAAGTTCAACAGCTACTGCAGTCTTCATTGTTCCCAACTCTTCACTTTCCAAATTTTTGAATTGACACTCAACCACTCTGGTCCCTCAATCGATACTAATTTCCTGCTGGCTTGTCCCAGCGTCTGTGTTGCTTGATCCCTACTTGATCCCTGTGATTATGAGCAAAACTCTCAAAATTTGATCGAATAGTATCCACAATATCCACAGCCATAGACCGTGAGGCGGTATTGAGAACTTTCAAGGAAACAGCATCGGTAGGGTGCTGCGGATCAGCTGTGTTACACAATCGTTCACCATCCAGATCGTACTGATTGTCAGGGGTGATTTTGAATCCAACACCAGGTGGTCCACGAACGAATTTTTTACCACCACGCTCCGAATAATGTCCGAATATGTCCATACTCATCTTCAGGCAGTCACTGAACGAATGACTATTTTATGCTGATCTGCTGCTAATAAACGATTCCGGCTTCCCGCAACTCGTTAATAATGGCCACTATTTCGTTCGAATGGTTAGTATTACCTGCAGCCTGTGATGCCATAAGCAGTCGGAGCCGATCCACAATTTCATTTGGATTATCCCAGTATACGTAATCGACCTCTTGCCCATCCTTTCGTGCAATCTTATAGTTGGGTGAAACTGCTAGATTTTTGTGGTAAGCCGACAAATTGCGCAATTAAACTTTTATACTTTGCACTTTTCGCATCAACACGAATGCTTCCATCGGCCTTGTAATGTTTGAGGTGTGCATTTGTCATGGTTACAATTTTTATGTAATCATTTTTGTCCGTATCGTTCACAAGGGCGGAATAAGGTGATTTTTTGAACAATAATTTGAGTAATCTCGGCGTACTCCCATAGGTTTTATCCCCCACATATATCTGATCCTCAACGAAATGGATTGGCAAATTGCCGACCATCATGCGTTTTGCCAACTTTCGAACGCCATACTAGCTCTATCTAGGTCTAGATCGTTTTGTTTCTTTATACCAAACATTTTTAAATACTGCATCACAGACTTATCGATCTTCTTCATTGGCGTGTTTGTAGTGGGAATATTATCCCCTGTAGATGTTTTGTCTGCCGCATCTATGAAATCCGCGTCATCCATATCACCATCATCATCATCACCATCATCATTAATATCGTCGTTCTTATCAAGTTTCTTCTTTCATGGTAATATCCGGTTGTTCTGTTTTGATTTCTTGCTTAATCTGCCGCTTCGAAGTATCGACCAATTCTTGCAGCGGTGTTACTAGAGGCTTAAACATATCCCCCATAGCCTACTCCAGAGTATCTCTGTCTGATTTAATCATTTTATGCTTCCGGCGCACCACATTGCCTGCTTTCAATATTTCATTTAACACATCGCTATGTTTACGGATGTTGGCACTCTCCATGTTGGCGTCTCGATTGTTGCAATGGAACTGTGTAAATTGATAACTAATTTATGCTTATAAAGCAATCAAAACCCTTCCTGTATCTCGCCCCATCGATTTCGCTGTCCTTATTAATGACGACAAAACCGTATTTGCCATCATTCCAGCATGCTGAGCATAAGTCTTTGAATTGCTGATAGGTCATGTCGGTGTTCACGTGATCGTTGTCAATATGTTTCATATTCATTTTATTATGGCGAAACAATACCAAAAAGTTTGCATTGTCACGCACGAGGTGTTTTGGACGTCTGGCTGAGATATAAAGCTATCGACATCTCGATGCCTTCCCATGCTGAAGTATGCTCTGATATTATCTTGCTTCTCGCATGCGACATCATCGAAAATCATAATGGTATTTAGACGTGCATATTTGCGTTCCACGACCTCCTCGTTTTCGGCGAATGGATGATAACCCACACCCTGCACCGGTTGTAATATTTTTGCAAAAATTGATACTTTGGCTGTATCAGTGATTTCGAAAAGACGTAGACATTTTCGAATCTAAATCCATTCTCGTGGGTGATAAGCGAAAGGAGGGCGTTAGTCTTATCACAATTCGATGGCCCGCAAAAAACTGCTCTTACTGTATTTGACAGTAATTTTCCGTGGCGTTTCGTTGTCTTTTTTGCACGCTGAACCATTTTATCGAAATTCGGGACGGGTAATTTACTTGTTTGATCTTCAAATTTCATGGTGCTGGATTAACATGATAATGACGACTAAGATGTTCACATATAAATTGATTCCTTTCATAGAAATGCGGTCAATTGGTGTTCGACCATGGTGATATGCACATGCATGAAGCGTGGTAAAGGTTTACTGAATAAAATCATTGATTATCCCGTTGAATTACATGTGCGGGGTATCAGTACTGCGGACACGGTACGAATTTGTCGAAGAGGTTAGCTCGTGGTGATCCTAGTATCAATTTGTTGGATGCCGCATGCAAAGAGCACGATATTCCGTACTCAAAAGTCAGAATAACATTGCTGTGAGAAATCAAGCTAATGAAGTGCTCGCAGAGAAGGCGTGAAGTCGTGTTTTTGCTAAAGACGCTAGTATGAGTGAAAAAGCCGTAGTCTGGGGGGTCACCAACACAATGGAGACTAAATCTAAACTTGGTATGGGTTTAATGGGGAAGCGATCGGGAATCGGCGCCAAAAGTACGAATGGGAAAGTGCAAACAGATGCCATGCGCAGTTTAACTAGTTTAAGGACTAAGCGAAGGAAGAGGGCAATTAACTTCAAATCCATCATTAAGGCTGCGAAAGAAACAATGCAACCTGGTAATAAGGCTGTTGCAGCGGCGCTGTCGGGTGTTCGTTTAACGGTAAAGCTCGCTCGAAGCAAAATACGTGTGCCGCGCAGTATACCGCTACCCGATAAAATCAGCGGTACCCTCCCTTTTTTCATTCCAATTCTGGCCAGCTTTAGCGCCACGGGGGCTCTAGCTGGCGGTGCTGCAGGCGTAGCTAAAGCCATTAATGACGTCAATGTAAGCAAACGACAGTTAAATTAGGCCAAAAGACATAACACAACAATGGAGGCGATTACTTTGGGTAAAGGATTATTCCTGAAACGCTACCGAAAAGGTATGGGACTGTACTTACGGCCAACAAAAAACTAATAATGCTACTACACCGAGCTCTCACTGATGACGATCTACGCAAATATGCCAAAGACATGAAAATTTCACACTTTCGCGGCGTTTATATGCAAAATAATCTGCCGAAATCGGGGCCGGAAAAACATGAATCTGCAATTATTAATCTTGATGGTAAGACTGGTCCACGAACACATTGAATTGCATACAAGAAAAATGGTGATCAGGTCATGTATTTCGATAGTTTTGGCGATTTACAACTGCCCAAAGATCTAATGAAATACCTCGATGTTGGTAGCTTGAAATATAATCATAAGAAATATCAGGAATATAATGCTGTGATTTGCGGCCACTTGTGCCTCGAATTCCTCAGCGGGCGACTATAAAAAGGGTGACGAAGCGTGAGCAAAGCGTTAATCATGGCTGATTCGTTTACGTTAACGTTGTCAGGTACATCATCCGTGCGTCAGGCGCGATGTTTCCCCTCAGTCGAGTTGTCATCAACGAAAAACTATGTTCTCGGACTCGTCGAATTGCTCACATTTAATTCGATGCCGTATATTGAAGAGGGTTGCAATGAATTTCACATAATACGGTGAAATGCTGATCGGGAAGTCATCACAATACCCATGGGAAGCTATGAAATTGAAGACATTAAAACTTTTCCATCTAAAGCGCTGCCCCAAGACATTACCCTCAGTCTGCGAGCCAACAACAACGAGTTGAACGTTGAAGTTATATGTAATCAAACGGTGGACTTTACACCGAGGGATTGCATTGGGCGATTATTGAGATTTAAAGCAACGCAGCTACCAAGTACAATCACTCATAAATCTGAATTACCCGTGGCTATACTGAAAGTCAACTCTCTGCACGTTGAGTGCAATATGACCACAGGGGCATATATGAACGATCGTCTGGTTCACACGATTCATGAATTTTTTCCAACCGTTCCATCAGGATATAAGATCATCGAAGTGCTCACCAACGTCATTAACCTCCCAATCGCTGTACAGTCGATACATCACTTGCAGCTAAGAATAGTTGATCAAGATGGGGAATTAATTAATTTTCGCGGTGAAACCAAAGGCGTTCGATTACATGCGAAATCTCAAAAATAATGGGGATTGTGTTTGAGACAAAAAGTTCTGGTGGCAGCTATAAAAGCAAGACATTACGGCCAAACATTATCGGTCGTCAACCGTCTCCAACGAGGCTGAGATCTCTGACGAAGCTGACGCTCTGACCACTTGGTTTCTTCAAAGTTTAGGACTTCGATTACGTGGACATTTGGAACAATAAGAATTCGCATTCGCTGCATTTTGTCTGTATTAACATGGAGAAAACGATAAGAATACAGAAACCCACAACATTCGACGATTCGATTACGCACTCTGAGATTAATGCTCATCAGCCGTTTGCATCATCTACCTTCCAGAACGACAATGAGATCTATATTGTTGTTCAACATCAATACTTGTGTCTACTGCCCAGTAAAAGCTCTCTACACATTCATGGAAAAATCACAAAGGATGATTGTGTGGCTGCGGTGACGGTTACGAAATTGATCAATATGGCAGTTTGCCATTTGTTTGAGAAAGTCCGATATGGGTTGAACGGTGTAGAGATTGATCGGAATAGAAATGTTGGCATCACCAGCACTATGAAGAAATACGTATCCTTGAGTCCAGGCCAGGAATATAGTCTGGAGAATACCGGGTGGTTGAGTGGGGACAAGGAACTAACCGATGCCGCTGAAAATTTCAATGTTGTTTTACCGTTCAATTATGTGCTAGGCTTCGCCGAAGATGATCGTCGAGTCATCGTCAATGCAAAACATGAGTTAATCCTCACACGTTCCAACACTAATTTGAATGCCGAGATTCAGGCCTCGGCGACGGAAAACTTCAAAATCACCCTAAATAAAATCGAGTGGTTGTTGCCCTACATCAAACTGGCAGATAAACCGAAAATCCAGCTACTCAACTACATTGCCAAGGATCTGGCCATATCCATGAGTTTTCGTTTTTGGGAAACGTACGTGTATCCCATGCTCCTATCAACAACGCGGCATACATGGTCAGTTAAAACATCGACGCGGCTTGAGAAGCCGAGATATGTCGTTCTAGGATTTCAAATTGCGAGGAGAAACGAGCCGCTGAGAAATGCCAGCGTATTCAATCATTGTCGGATCAGAGATGTAAAACTCTTCCTTAACTCACAGTGCTATCCCTACGGAAATATGAATCTTGATATATACAATAATCAATACGCCATTCTCTATGATATGTATATTTGGTTTCAAATGACCTACTACAACAAAGAAGCTGAGCCTTTCCTTTCAAAGCGTGAATTTATGAACAGAGCCCCCCTCATCGTCATCGATTGCTCTAAGCAGAACGAAACATTGAAAACTGGACCTGTGGACATTCGATTGGAATTTGATTCTAGCATTGCGTTTCCACCGCACACTTCTGCCTACTGCATGATCTTGCATCACCGCATTGTTAGATATAATCCGATTAGTCGTACTGTGAAGAAATTCGTATAATGTAAGTAACAATAATCTGTAGCCATTAGTATATAAAAAAAAAAATGCGAACTTTAAAAATCATGCGGTTATTTTACCTGTATTCCACATCAATCACGAGTACAAATATTTATTTTTGAAGCACTTTCTTAGAATGGAAAATAAGCCTGTCGGTGAACTATTCGCCATTCCCGATGTATCTGGTTGCGGTGTCGCCATCCGGTCAATTAGCGTAAAAGAATGCATTCGAAGTAGGTCGGCAGTATCATTTGTGAAACAGTATATTCCGCCAGCCATTTTGCAATACCGCGGTTGAGTTAGGTTAGGCCGGTAACACATCGACCGCATGCCCCGTCATCTAATGTCAGCCATCTTGTTGTTTACATTGGTTAGGTTAGGCTAGGTTAGGTTGGGTTGGGTTGGGTTCCCCCACGTCGGTTATCACCTTGTCGTGGTGTGAGGGCTTGTCAGCCGCAATGAATCCAGAGGACCCGATGACTAGTGTCCTAAGAATCCCTCAGCAAAGGCGAGACTGGACGAGCGACTACTCAGCACAACCGGCCCAGCCTCCCGAGGCTGGATGAGGGAATGGTGAGGGCTGTATTGGGAGATCAATAAATGGGATGCGGTCGGGACCTTTGAGAATATTCCACCAAGAATAGCCAGGGCCGGACTAGTAATCCGCTGACCAGGGCTGCAAAAAATGTCTGTACCTTTCCTGTGGGTTTCTGGGAATCCGCAGGTTTAAAGTGGGAAAACCGCTATTTGCAGCTGGCTGAAGCCAATTGGAGGGTTGAATCTTGGATCTCGGGCGCATGTATGGAGGATTATCTGGTCAGTTTTTCCTTATACCCGAAGCTGGTAGGGTATTTCCGGAAAGGTCCTACCCAAATGGGGGTCTACCCTGGCTCGGATTGACAGGGGAATCCCACGGATGGAAGACCGTAAAGAGGTAAGGGGAGGTAGAGGGTCGCACGGATAGGACTGAACACCTAATGAACTGATAGAAGCTTCCGTACGAGTATGGGTTTAGGGCTCTTTCCGGCGGGGATAGATGCTGCACTGCTGTGCAGCTGCCATGATGACCGAACCGTCGTATGATTCATATAATTCAGTAATTCTAACGCAAAAAAAAATAAATTCAAACAAGGAAAACGACATGGAGTGCGAGGTGTTCGAAGTGGATCCCTTTCCAATGAGAACGAGCATCCAACGGACACCGCCACCGCCACCGCCCAAAAGGGTTACCAGCATGGAGATCATATTGAGGGAGCCGTCCGAGACGCCGCTCGTCCACGTAGACCTAGCGCCGAGGGAGGAAGCAGAGGCGGACACTAACGGACCAAAGGGAGCGATCCCGAAGACCGTGTGAAGGAGGGGGTGAGAATAATGAGCTGCCCCAGCGTGACGCGCAACTTGACGGAGGTAAGTGGGAGGGACCAGTTGAAGTCCCCGATTGCCCTCATTGAGCGCATAAAAGACTTCGCGCTGACTGGCAGGTGCCAAGGTTCCACGGGCAACCGCGGACAAGGCCGCCCAGACGGAAAAAGTAATGCAGAATCACCAGAAGCAGCCATCAACCCAGGAGTTGGCGGGAGCGGAGGGGAAGACCTCAAAGAGAAAGGAGATCTCCCCATCTGCAGGGGCGACGGAAAAGCGGCCGTGCCCCGAGGGGAAGACAAAGGGACAGCAGGAGGGATGAAGCGAGGTGGTGAGAAGAGGCCGCCCCGAAGGGACGGCGAACCCGATATCCCAGCGCCAACATCAGCAGCCCCGCGGAAGCCGGCAGCCGTGGCTTCGGCAAAGGGTGAGCAAAAACCAAGGCCCAGGAAGCCGGTCCGGCCGGACGCCGTGCTAATCAAGATGGCGGGAGGAACCAACTATGCTGACATCCTCAAAAAATTCAAAAGTGGAGCGAACCCGGAGAAGGCGGGTGCAAATGTAACAGCAGTCAGGAGGATTAGGGGGGGAGATGTCCTCCTCGAGGTAAAGGGCCCGAGCGAAGCGCAGGTCCTGAGCAAAGCGATCAAGGGGGTTCTAGGGGACCAGGTGAAAGTCTCAACCCTAGAGCCAACGATGACCTTTGAAATCAGGGACCTAGATGAGGTGACAACGACGGAAGAAGTGAGGGCGGCATGCGGCAGCGCCCTGAAAGCGCCACTAGAGGGGCCGATCAGGATGAGGGCAGGCTTCCGGGGAACCCAGGTCGCTCCAAGCAGGATGCCAGAGCAGATCGCCCGGAGGCTTGTGGCCCTAGGTAAGTTAAAAATTGAGTGGACTGTCTGCCGGATCCGGGAGAGGATCATGGTGGACACGTGCCACAGATGTCAAGGGTTCGGATATCATGCTGATCGATGCCTTAGCATCGACGACGCAAATGCTTTCAGAAGATGTGGGTAGACCGGCCACAAAGAAAAGGAGTGCAGCAGGACCAGTCCAAGATGCGTGGTGTGTACCAACAACGGAGCGAGAGCGGACCACTTCTCCGGAAGCGGCTAATGCAGAGCCTTCAGGGCGGAGGTGGAGAAGGCCAAACTTCGGCACGGCAGGGGAACCGCAGGGGGGATGTCCAACCCCACGCGTGTGAGGGCAGCACGAAAGGCGAAGTGGAGGCAGTCATGCTCTTCCCCACCACAAGGGGTGTTTCGTTCGGGCGGAGGCACGAGTTCAGCAACTCAGCATGCCAGAAGTAAGGGGCAGCACCAGCACGGGGCCCGGGGGTAGGCCTGGAGTAGTAATACTCCAGGTCAACCTAAACCGAAGCCGTGCCGCCCAGGACCTGCTGACCCAGACTGCCGCGGCGCAAGGGGCCGGAATGTCAATTCTCTCGGAACCCAGCAGCGCGGGGAAGCAGGGGAACTGCATGGTGGACCGGAAGTGGGATGCGGCGATACTGGCGACGAACAACCTCTTGGGCAACCTTACGCTGGGGGAAGAGGGGAGGGGTTCGTGTAGGCGAGAACGAGTGGCTTAACCATCTTCAGCTGCTATTTCTCGCAACGAGCGGTGACTTTGAGGCGCAGCTGGACGATCTGGAGAGCTGCGTCAGGGCGGCCGGGGGGGGAGATTTCAGTCTCCGAGACTGCAATGCAAAGTCGCTCAGCTGGGGGTCCGCGAGGTTGGACGAGAGGGGCCAAGCCGTCACTAAATTCTGGGCACGGCTTGATCTGACCCCTATTAACGTAGGCGGAGCCCCAACCTGGCAGGGGGTCAGCACTGGCGCTGCATCAGTGATTGACATCACAGCAGCTAGCCCCAGGGCTGTCCCGGAAGTCACGGATTGGCGAGTACTGGACGACGAAAGCTTGAGCGACCACCGGTCCATGTATATTGTAACGTTCTTTGACGTTACGGAAAATAAATATGGATCCGCGAGTTTGATTATCAAGTCAAAAATCAAGAGCGTGAATGAAATGTTGTGAAAATGCTTTTAATTGCGTAATATGTGTTTCTCGTTTAAAGTATGAAACAAGACTGTTTTTACAATGATGTTGGTTGACGCAGCAACCTTATTCTTTTGAAAGACATAAGAGGTTTATGAACGTCTTTTATCTATGATGACTACTAGATCATTAAAGACGGGGCAAAACGGGTGATTTCACCCCTTGTAACAATTTGAAGTGGAGGCCCAGCTCAGCAGCGACGCGTACCACGCATCAAAGCAGCAAGGACACTGGACAACGTGGATGGGTCACGAGGTAGTTGCACAGGCAGGCCATGACAAGCTGCCTCGAGCGGGAGAAGGACCGCATGAACTCGGGTAGGACCGATGTGGATACGCTGATGGTCATCATCACCAAGGTATGTTGCGCGGGGATGTCCAGAAGGAAACCCCCCAGAGGCAAGACCGCGGTGCACTGGTGGACGAAAGACATCGCGCAGCGCTGACGCAAATGCGTCAAAGCGAGAAAGCAGGCGCAGAGAACCAGGGCCAAGGGAGAGGACACGGAAGCTTGCTCCGCGAGGTATAGGAGGGCGAAAAGAGCCGTCGGGGATGACATCAAGGCAGCAAGGCGAAATGTTGGGAGGAGCTAATCAGACAGGTGGACGATAATCCGTGGGGACTTCCATATAAACTCGCGACCAGAAGGCTGGGGCGGGGGGGGGGGGGGGGGGGGGGGTGCGCCAACCGGACGACCCACGGACGGTCTAACGCGTGCTTGAGGAGCTCTTCCCAGCGCTCGTGGAGACAGAGCGGCAGAGCCAGCGGGCACCGGACGAGCGAAGGCCGGAACTTTTCACGTCAGCGGAGCTGATATCAGCCGCCAGGAAACTAGGCAGTCGAAAAGCACTAGGGCTGGACGGCATCGCGAACGAGGCCCTGACAGTGGTTATCGAGCACAGCCCGGAGCTAATGCTGGCAGCCTTCAACGGGTGCCTGACCAAGCGGGAATTCCCTGACAGCTGGAAGAGGCAGAAGTTGGTACTGCTGCCCAAGGGACCAGCGGAGGAGGGTGGGCTACAGAAATATCGGCCGATCAGCCTATTGGACACGACGGGGAAGCTGATGGAGCGAATGATCCACGCCAGGCTGGACTCAGCGCTAGACGACGTAAGGGGACTAGCCGAGAGGCAGTACGGCTTCAGGCGGGGTAGGTCCACCACACAAGCGATCGGCGAGGTCGTTAGGATCGCAAGGGTGGCGAACGAGCGAAAGGAACGGTTTGCGGCAAGGACCCTGCTCACTGGCGCTTTTGAACGTCAAAAACGCCTTCAACGCGGTGGGGCACAACACCATCCTGGAAGCGCTCGAGAACAGGAAGAGTATACTGACGTACCTCCTAGATATTGTCGCGAGTTACCTTGAAAACAGGCTACTCGTGTACCGCACTAGTGACGGACAGAAAACGCGCCGGCTCACGGCGGGGCATCCACAGGGCTCGGTCCTGGGCCCGCTCTTGTGGAACGTTGCTCACGACAGCCCACTTCGCACGGACCTGTTCGCCGGGGTAACAACCGTTGGCTTCGCTGACGACATCGCCTTGGTGGTCTCGACGCGGAACGCCGAACTGCTGGAGGCAACAACGAACGAAGCGGTGGCCGCCGTGTGGAACTGGCTCCAAGCGAGGGGACTGGACCTGGCTGAGAGGAAGACCGAGGTGGTTGTACTGACTAGGAGGCACACCTTAAAAATAAGCCCCATCAAGGTGAAAGGACATGAGGCAAAGCTGGCTAACAGTGTCAAGTACCCGGTGTAATGATCGACGCGAAAGTCAACTTCGCAGAGCACAACAGGAGGGCTGCGGACAAAGCGGCAGCGGTAACAGCGGCCATATCCAGGCTAATGCCTAACCTGGGAGGCCCGTCCGCGGGCAGAAGGAAGCTTCTGGTGGGCGTGGCGTACTCGGTAGCATTTTATGCGGCACCGGTATGGGGGGAAGCCCTCGGAGTTGAAAGAAACGAGGCCAGACTGGAGGCGGTTGCCAGGACCTGCGCGCCGAGGATAATAACAGCCTACCGCACAGTGTCGACCCAGGCGGCAATGGTCTTGGCCGGAATGGTACCGCTCCGGCCCATGGCGAAAGAAAGGGGGAGAATCGCAGCCAAAGGGGCTGGTGGAACCAGACGAGGCGGACCAGCGGGAGCCGCGATAAGACGGGAAAAAAGAATGACGACGATCCAAAGATGGGATGCCAGGTGCCGAGAAGGCGAGAAAGGTGGGTGGACAAGGCAAGCCATCCCGACTTTGGGACCTTAGCTGGACAGAAGGCACGGCCGTCTGAACTACCACCTGACCCACGGCCTTACGGGGCACGGCTGCTTCGGGTCATACCTGACGAGAATAGGAAGGGTGAAAGATGCGCGGTACCACAACTGCGTGGCAGAGCAAGACGACCGGGAGCACACTTGGTTTCACTGCCCGGCCTGGGAGGACCAGAGACGCGATCTGACGGAGACCAGGTACATAACATACAAGCCGTGGTGTGTGCTATCTTACAGGACCAGGCCAGGTGGGACGTGGCTGCCCGGTATATCACAGGCGTCCTTCGACAGAAGGAGGCAGCCGAGAGGGTCATGCAGGGCGGTCAACAACCCGGACGACCGGTGGTCAGACCAACGGACGGACCGGTGAACAGGTTGAGGGGGGGGGGGGGGAGCAGCCGGGTGTGGGTGTGACATTCCATAAGCACACTCGGTATGTTTCCACAGCAGCGGCTACCTGCAAGACGAGGGCAGTGCGATCCCCCCGAGAAGCGGGGGCATTGAGGACGAACTGGTAAGGGTCGAAAGGCTGGCGGACGAACATGCGGCCAACCAGATTCGGCGCGGGGAGCCCCGACCTCCAGCGAAGAGAACAACGACGAAGGGAGCGACAGCCCGGATGACCTACGGTGATGTAAATTACCTTGGTAATAACCGGGCCATCCTCTACCTCAAGAGAAGGTGAGGGGGGGGGGGGGGGACGCAGCAGATGGTCAACTCGACCAGCTCGCTGGAGATGCAGCCCCCCGGGCGTGACGTGGTAGTGGTGGACGGGACTGTGTTTACCGCCAGCTGTCAATGTGGCAGCTCGGCGGAGCACGAACGCATGTTTTCCCACTATCGTACCACAGTGGAGGACGGGGTCACCAGGTCGGACTGGAGATCAACCAGAGAGGACACGCGAATCAGCGCTGCCGGGAAGGGTCAAAGCCACTTCAAAAGAGCACGCAATATGTTGGTAAGGAGTGGCGATAGGGATGAAAACCCGAAAAGACCGAAAGTGACAAGTCCCAAACATGGGGCACGGACAGGAGTGCATTTTAAATAGACAGTGAGAGTGCAATAGGGACAGCAGTGCAAATGAATAGACAAGCAACTGAATGACAGTGCAACAAACTATTAATAAACTGGGAAACAAATTAACCCAAGCAGCTAATTGAGGCCAACGGAGCGCTTGCTCAGCAGAATCTACGCCGGCAGCCGGCGGTGTGTCAAGAGCTGTGGAAAATGATTTGAGACAATTAGCGTAAAACCCCGCGGGGCATCGTAACGGACCAAGGCCGCCGGAGCGCTGCGTCAGCAGATTCCGTGCCGGTAGCGGGCCATGATCCGGGGCATGTGCGCAATTAACCTTACCAAAATCACGGACAGGAGGACAGGAGGATCACGGACATCAACAACTGATAACACGCCTTGAAGTAAGGACATGAGGCAAATAAATTAATTATTTAAGTACAACAATTAGCAATTATTGTTAGAGCAGGAAATTAATATTAATAAACTAACAGCATTCTTACCAAACGTACTTAATCATTAATAAACTGGGAAACTAATTAATTCAAGTAGTTAATTGAGAGCTGTGGAAAATGAGCTGAGGCAGTTAGCGCCAAGCCTCGCGATGCATCGTGACGGAGCTGGGCCGCTGAAGCGCTGCGTCAGCAGATTCCGTACTGGCAGCGCGTTGCGAGCCGTGGCAGGCGCGCAATTAATCTAAACAATTTCAATCAATAATTGATAAAGGACAGGGGGCGAATGAATTACTTTCTTGACTAAGTAATTAAGTAGCCGAGTACAAATAATCAAACAATTGTTAGAATTAGGAAAGTAATACTGATAGCAATATTAATTACTAGACGCCTGATATAGGCAAAGACAAAGAAGAGCTGATAGATATATGTCTAATGAATTAATTTGAATTTTAGCACATAAATAACTATAGCCGGAGTGGGGGACCAGGCGTAGACCGGCCGGCGCGAAACTCATGCGTCAGCAAATTCCGCGCCGACAATGGTCACGGGACGACGTACGGTATAACTATGTCAAATATGGGTGGGAGACTAATTAAATAATTATAACAATCACCCATTAACGGTTTGGCAACACTAACTGTAATAATGAGTAATTAGCAATTAGCTGGGTGTGATGTAACTAGGAATTAATGAATCATATTAAGTAGTAGGGGCCGGCTGGCATGGCTGGCGCGAGGCCAAGCGGGACAGCGGCCGAGTGACAGGCGTGGACGGGCCGGCGCGAAAATCCATGCGTCAGCAAATTCCGCACCGGCAGTGGGTCACCGGCTAAGGCCAGCGAGCAAGCGAACAGAACAACGCCTAGGCGTAGGGAAATTGAGATTATTGATGGATTAATACCTAACAAAGCAACAAATGCTAGAATAAATAAATAATTAATTAATATTAATACTCACACAAGCGTAGGCATATGAGAACAAAGAGGCACGCGGCAGACGGGCCAAGGACGGCCAACGCCACGCCACGAGAGGAAGTGAGAGGCCAGAATAACAGGCCGGCCACAGGGACGGGGTAACGTAATGCAAAAGCGGTTCCGCTTAGTCCTGGGTGACGAGCGGCGGAGGGGTTTTAGCCGGTAAGAATCCGGCACTATCCGAGGACTCCAATGAACATCCGTATGTCTTTCGAAGATTTCGCAAAACGACGCTCAGGCACTGAACACCCTCCCCCCGTTGGGAGTGCTAACGAACAAAATTATACAAACAGTAGTACATGTCATTAACCTTATTATAACTGATCCTTTTACAGCGATTACCTTAAGTCTAAAGTTGATATTTTATGCATAAAGAGTAAATAATTAATTGGAATATGACCTTGAAGAAATATCCTTGGCTTACATCTACATAGTATATTGACTGAATCTTGCGTAAGTATGAATCGAAAACTCGAATTTGAAAATTAGAAAGAATTAATTGTAAATTTCAACTGAGAAGAGTTCGAAAATTATCGTTTTCGTTGAATTCTCCCGATAATCTCAAGCGCTTATGGGCAAAGCGCAAATCGATCTCGTGTTGCGTTTGTAGAGTCCTCGAGTCGTTTTTACGGTGACCACCCTGACTACGCCATCGTCCCCAGGATGTAGTTCCACCACTTGACCCAGTCGCCACTGCATACATGGTTGGTTCTTGTCAATCAATAGGACTACCGTGTCCAGCGCGATATTTTCGGTCGGATTTATCCATTTCTGTCTCTTTTGTTACTCGCTCAAATATTCGAGTTGCCACCGGCGCCAGAATTCTTGTCGTGTCTTAGTGATCAGTTGCCACGAGGATATTCGGTTATCTGGAACAAGCGAAAGATCATTTTCTGGCAGCATTGTGAGCGGTCTTCCAACGACGAAGAAAGTGCGCGGGAGTTGAAGCAATTGGATCGTTTGGATCTGTGGAAATAGGGCACAATGGGCGCGAATTGAGAATGCCCTCAATCTCGATTGCTAGAGTAGTCAATTCTTCGTACGTCAACAAAAGATTGCACATGACGCGTTTAAGATGGTGTTCACACGATTTTACAGCCGCCTCTCAGATACCCCCGAAATGAGGTGAGAGGGGCGGGTTGAAATGCCACTCAATTTTTCTGGTCGACGTAAGTTCGTACAGTTGAGAATGGAAGTCATCGGACTCTCTGACAGCGTAAAATTCACGAAGTTGACTGTTCGCGCCGACGAAATTCGTCCCATTGTCCGAATAGATATGGCCCGGAATGCCCCGACGACTGACGAATCGTCGTGAAGCCGCTATGAATGCGTCTGTTGACAGATCGCTTGCGATCTCGACATGAATAGCTTTAGTCGACATGCAAATAAGTACGCAGCCGTAGACTTTAATGCTGCTCCGATTCCGATGTTTCTTTTCTTTTGCGAGTATCGGACCGAAATAATCTACTCCCGTGTGGTAGAACGGCGGTGCATTGTCTACTCTAGATTTTGGCAAGTCGGCCATCTTTTACGTCTCTGGTTTAGCCCGAAACCGGATGCATCGCACGCAACGTCGCACGACTTTACGTATTTGATTTCTGCCGTCTAGTATCCAGAATCTTTGCCGGATACTATATAATGTCGATTGGATCCCAGTTTGAAAGAATTTTTCGTGCATGTGACGAATCAAAAGGTCGGTTACGTAATGTCGCAACGGAAGAAGGATCGAATTTCTTTGATCGAGCGAGATATCGGCCTTATTTATACGACCACCGACGCGAATCAAGCCTCTCTCGTCTACTCGCGGATTCAGAGATCCGAGTTTCGCGCATTTCACCCTTTCTTCGGATAAAAGACGATCGATTTCGTCTTGAAAGTGCGCTTGATGGATTAATCGAATAACGCGATACTCGGCCTCCTCAATTTCCTTGATTGTCAAAGCGCCCTTGACATTATTGTTGGGTGAGAAACGTAAGCAGTACGCGACGGCATGAATCAATCGTGTGTATGACGAGAAATTTTTGAAAAATTTCTTCCGATTGCGATTGCGAGAACATGCACAATGATTTTTTAATCCCCGGTAAATCCTTCTGAGGCGTTACCGCGACTTGTGGCCAAACGGATTCGGGCTGAGCTAGCCACGCAGGCCCCCGAAACCACGAGTCGTTATTTAAAAATGCCCGTGGAAATTAACCTCGCGACAACGTGTCTGCCGGATTCTGATCAGTCCGGATGTGCCGCCACTCCGCGTCTTTACTGACTTCCTGTATCTCTGCGACGCGATGTGCTTCAAACACCTTTAGGACGCTCGAATGTTTGTTTAGCCATTGTAAAACTATTGTTGCGTTTGACCAGAAAATTGTCTTGTACACGCGAAAACTCGTTACCTCGAGGACTTTGCGATATAAGCGAGCAAGTGTCAAAGCGCCGCAGAGTTCGAGTCGAGGGACGGTTTGATCTTTTAACGGAGCCACCCGTCCCTTTGAACAGAAAAGTCTTACGCGAATTTCGCCGTCCTGCTCGCAAGAGCGCACGTATATACAAGCTCCGTAACCCGTCTGACTCGCGTCGCGAAATCCGTGAATCTGGATATCGATTGGGTCATTTGTCGAAACGTATCGGTCAATCTTTAAATTGTTGATTAATGACAGTTGTTCCGCGAACGATCGCCACGCGGAATCTAACGCGCTGGGTACGGACTCGTCCCATGTAGTTTTTGCTTTCCAGCATTGTTGCATAATCACTTTCGAGGTCGAAGTCGTCATTCCGCGCGTTCCATGATATACCGAGTGTTTTGTGCACAGGACTTTCGTCTGTCAGAAAATCGATATCTGCGGTTTTTTTGCTCAAATTATTTAGGGCCTGCGGGTGATTTGAAGCCCACTGTCGAATGTCGAATCCGCCACGCTTTAATATTTCGATCACTTCGTCCCGAATTTGTACGATTTCCTCAAAGGTGTTTGCCCCTGATAACAAATCGTCGACGTATAAGTCGCGCGTTAAAACCTCGGCCCCCTTAGGATAATCCGCGCTCTCATCGCTTGCAAGTTTTTGTACGGTTCGTATCGCAAGAAACGGAGCTGACGACACGCCGAACGTTACAGTGTTTAGTTCGAATACGCGAATTCTTTCCTGTTAGAGCCAAAAAACTCGTTGGTACCGACGATCGCTGGGGGCGATCCAAATTTGTCGGTACATTTTCGCGATGTCCGCGGTAATCACAAATTTATAACTGCGAAATCGTAAAAGATGCTCGATTAGTTTTAATTGAATAGTCGGGCCGACCATCAGCGTATCGTTAAGCGACACTCCCATGCTTGTTTTGGCGGACGCATCGAAGACAACTCGGGTCTTCGTCGTAGCGCTTGTCGCCTTTATGACCGTGGTGTGGGAGATAATAACCGGGTAGTGATTCGTCGACAACGAGTGACATATGGCCTAGTTCTAAGTATTCATTCATAACGCGATGATATTCCACTTAAAGGACCGGGTCCGCGTTGAGCCCTTTTTGCAAGCCAGCAAATCGTCGCAAAGCCATAGATCGCGAATCACCGAGGTCTCGATCGGCGCTGCGGAACGGCAGACGAACGACGTACCGTCCCGACGGTTCGCGAGTGACGTTTCAAATGAAATGAGTTTCGTAGCTTGTATTTTCTGATAATTTTCTTTGACCAGCGTTTGCATCGTCGAGCAACCAGAATTTTTCTATTGTTTCCTTTAATTCGGTCAGTTGGCACGACGTTTGTTTCGCGACCGTGGTGTTTGATTTTCCGCCGGCAACGGCCGAGCCGAGCTGAGTTTTCTGTAAGACGAGATCGCAGCCGTCGCGGGACAAATCACATTGTCCGATCGATAATAATGACAACGTTGTCCCTGACCCGATGGGGATGTCGATCGTTCCAGGCAAATGGAATTGCGGATCGGCCAATTTTACATTCCGTGGTAAGTCGATTGATTCGCGAGGAAAGATTTCGTTCGGTACGTTATCAGCTATTTTCGGTATAACCAGAAACGTGAGAGTTTTGTTGAAATTATCGTGTATCGAATAAAATGTACATTCGACCGCGCCTTTAGAAATTGTATTTGCGTCGTCGATCATTCCTACCGCGATCGTGCACGCGCGTATCGGTAGTTTCAATTCTCTCACAAGATCCTCCGTGATAAAATGCGCTGTCGCACAAGTGTCTAATAAAACGCGACGTTTTAGGTATTGACCGCGTGAGTCTTTGACGCGTATTTGAGCGCTCAGCATTAACTGCGACTGTAACGCCCTTGACGTGAAGCTGTGTGTAATCATTTTGCGACATGTTAAATTTACCTTTGTTGTCGACTTAGGTGTATCTGATGGTATCGTTTCTTGGGTTGCATGGGTGAATGCAGCAGGAGATTCGTTGTGCAAAAGAGTGTGGTGAAACCTGGAGCAGCTTTTGCAATGCGTCGAAGTGCATTTGCCGCGGTGCGAGCGCAGGCAGTTTTTGCACAGCGATGAACCCTTGACGAAATTCCACCGTTGATGAACCATTATTTTTTGAAATTCGCGACACTGGTATGTGGGATGACTCTTCCGTTTGCACACTACGTACCTTGCTGATGTGCCCATCGCTAACGTACGCGCGCCATTTTCTCCGCGTCGAGTCTTGACTCCGCTTTGATCTTTATAATTCGGAAGCGGTCGTTTGTAATTGGTCTCTGTTTTGGAACGCGATACATCTTGTTCGAGCGTATATAAACGAAACGCGGTCTCGAAGACGAATTTGTAAATTCGCTCGAGCGTTGGCGAGGTGTCGAGATTGAGCGTCTCTTCCCACTTGACCCAAATATTGTTGGGTAACGCACGCTCGATTATCCGGACTAACAAGTGTTCGTCTGGTATCACGTCAAATGACGCGAGCATGTTCACGTGTTGGCGCATGTCGTCGACGAGTCGCGCTAAATCTTTATGTGTCGCCTTTTTTACCGCGGGCAACTCGAGGATCGCGTCGAGATGTTTCACGATCAAAATTCGAGTCTTGTCATACGAATCTAGAAGTAACTTCCATGCCGTCCCGTAATTTTCTTCGCTCACGTTGTAAATAAAAATTTTGTTTAACGCGTCACCCTCTAGGCAATTTTTTAGATATAAGAATTTTTGTAATTTCCTTATGTCTTCGCGAGAGTCGATCATTGTCAAAAATGTATTTTTAAACGATAGCCACTTTTCGATGTTGCCGTCGAACCGTGGGAGGTCGGCGACCGGCAATTTGAGTAGACGCGTGCCGTCGATCGGCAGCGACGTTACGTTTGCTACACCGGGATGTTGTCGTGTTGTCGATGATAAATCTGTCTCGATTTTAGTTATGATCGCGTAGAATCGATCCTGCAACTCGTCGAAGTCATCGACGTTGTCACCGTCTCCGTCGGTTAATAATGCGAGTTCATCGTGTAATTCCTCACATGTCTGAAATTGTTCTTTTACACGATCCGCCCGCATTTTTATGTTCGCGGGTTCAAAATCCGCGTCCTCCGTGAGTCGCTTAAGTTTGGTAATGTTCGCCTTTCAAGTCGCACGCTTTTGATTGATAAACTTTACGCGGGCAGCCAATTTACTGAGCTTGTGCGTACAAATATTTATGAGATCTTCGAGAAAAACAGGATACGACGTCTATGCGTTCGATGTCGAAGCTCGACTGATTCTCAAGGGTTGGCTCTAAGCCTCTCCCCGTGCAGCGCGTATCTTTTTGAAAACGCGCCCGAACTCGTCCGTCTTTCACCGTATAAGATCAAGAGACCGAGCGCGGCCCGCGTCAAGTGTACACAAACCCCCCCGTGCGACGGTCATCTTTCAACGCCTTGATATCGAGACTCTCATAACAAAAAAACGAGACCTATGTTTTATGAACGTGATTGTCGGATATATGCATGCTACGTTCTTTACACAAAGCGTGCGTTGGACCGAAATGTTTTTTCGACTACGTCGAACGTTATGAACTATAGAAAGACGTATAACGCTAAAGAAAGTGTATAATACGATATTAAGAATCGTGTACCGTTTGTATACTTATCTTTTTGTAGATGATGATTGTTTTCCATCGATGGCGAACTAGGGGGTGATGAGTTTGGAGACGATGGCTGGCTAGTCGAAGAATGTCACGATTTATTAAATACGATGCACGTTTGCACCTTTTTCTTCTTCACCTCTATGCGGGCGTGGGTTCGTATCCCGATTCTGACACCAATTTGTATAGTCGAAGCTTCTTCATAGGCGAAGTTGCCTCGTAGTTTTGAATTGAACCTTTTTCTATTAGTGTGAAGGATAGAGGTTAAGGTTTTCTTGAATAAAAAACTCTCGCGTTTGAGCCATCGAATTATAAATGTTTATTGGCTCTTGTGGGAAAAGCTTTGCGGCATAAAAACCCACGAAGTATAAACGTGTATTTGTGAACGTATAAAAGCATGTGTCGATTGTGTATATAAATGGGTATATGCCGGTTACAGCCCGTTTGGCTCATGCCACCGCAATCTCGAGTGCGTTTTCGTACTGCGATTTTTGTTTTATTCGATTCGATCGAATTTCGTATGATTTGCGTTTGCCTTACTCCGAGGAGCGAACGTATATGAGAGTATGATTGGTGTTGGTAGTACATCAAGAGCGCTCGGGCTCGTTGTATGATGAAAGGGTGCAAGACCCTTGGTATGTGTGTATGGGCACTTGGTCCCGTGTAGAATGAGAGACACTCGGGCCGTACTCATCTACGTTACTCCGTAGAGCGAACGTATACGAGAGTATATTTGGGCCTCTCGTCTTTGGTCGTGGTACGAGAGAACGCACGGCGTCACTCACGATCGTCACTAGACGGACGACTTGACTGCACTGTTTTAAAAAATGCGTGATGCGCGCTCGCCTCCTCGTCTACGCGAGATTTGGCATCCCTGCGGAGACGAATCGTTCGAGCGCGGCTCGCACGGAGATCGCAATGACACGGGCACAAAACGACGCTCAGGCACTGAACAAGGGGAATCCCCCGAACGGATGACTCTACAGAGGTAAGGGGGGAGGGGGGGATTGCATGGAAAAGACCGACCACCCGACAAGCTGATAGTAGCCTCCGTGCGAGTATGGGGGATAGGGTTTTTACCGGCGGGGATAGATACCGCACCGCAGTGCAGCTGCTATGATGGCCGAACCGTCGTAAAACACATAACAATTAAAATGGCTTTCATAACAAACACAAACCTAGACTTAAATGAAGATGATAAGGACTTTGAAGTTTTTCAAGTGGACCCCTTTACGAGAAGGTCCAGTATGCAGCGGATACCCCTGTTGCCCAAGCGGGTCAGCAGCACTGATAAAACAGCGAGGGTACCGGTGCCGCTCCCCACCAAGGGAGCGATGCCTAAGGCCATAAAGGAGGGGGCAAGGACAATAAGCTGCCCCAGCGCCAGCAGCATATACACGGAGATAAGTGGGAGGGATTAGCTGAAGTCCCTGGGTGCTCTAATTGAGGGCATGCAGGGCCTTACGCTGGCCTATAGGAATACCCACATTGCGGTAAGAGAGGACGTCATTAAGGCGGCTCAAGTCGTCGGCCAGGTAAAGAGAGCCTGGGACATGATGGAGAAGGAGTTGGCGGCGGTCAAGGCTCCACGCGCGACAGTGGACAAGGCGACCCAGACAGCGGGAGAACCTCGGCAACCACCGCAGCAACAACAACAGGCAACCGTCCAGGAAGTGGTGACGTCAAAGAAGGAGGAGATTTCTCTATCCGCGGGGGCGGCAAAAAAACGGCCGCGCCCCGAGGAGAAAGAGGAGGGGAATCAGAAAGCCTGGAGCGAGGTAGTGAGGAGAGGCCGCCCCAAGAGGCCAGCCAAACCCGCTACCTCTGCTCCCCAGCCAACCCAGAAGACGACAGCGGTGGCCCAGCCGAAGGGTGGGCCCAAAAGGAAGCCGGTTTGCCCCGATGCGGTCTTGATAAAAGTAGCAAGCGGCAGTAATTACGCCGACGTGCTCAAAAAGGTCAAGGTGGGCGTGGACCCGGACAAGGCTGGTGCCAACGTCACCGCGGTAAAAAGAACTGGGGGGGGGGGGGGGGTGACGTCCTCCCAGAGATGAAAGGTGTTAGCGGTGCCCGGTCTCTGAACGAGGCGGTCAGAGGGGTTCTGGGGGAGGAGGCAAAGGTCTCGACTCTGGAGCCGTCCATGGTCGTTGAAATCAGAGACCTGGACGAGGTAAACACGGAGGGGGAAGTTAAGGCGGCCCTGTCGGAAGCCCTGAAGGCCCCTCTGGCTGAACTGATAAGACTAAGGCCGGGTTTCTGGGGAACACAGACCGCGCTGTGCAAAATGCCAGAGCGGACTGCCCGGATACTTGTGGCCCTAGGCAAGATCAAGATATGGTGAACCGTCTACCGGATCCGGGAGAGGGTCGTGGTAGATCAGTGCCACCGGTACCAGGGGTACGGGCACCACGCGACACCGTGCCTTGGGCCCGATAATTCCAACGCCTGTAGGAAGTGCGGTACGGAGGGGCACAAGGAGAGGGAGCGCCAAGGATCTCTTCCGAGGTGCCTGACCTGCAGGAACCGGGGTCTGAGAGGGGACCACTTTTGCGGGAGCGGCTGCTGCAGTTCGTTCAAGGAGGAACTACAGAAAGCTAAGCTCCGGCAGGGAAGGAGGGCCATCGGGAGGGTGAACAACAGCACACCAGCCATGCGGGAGACGGGCACGGCGGGGGTTGCGGCAGTAATGCTCTCCCCTACCACGCTTGGAGTATCATTCGGGCGGAGGCTCTAGTTTTCCACTACAGCATGCCAGGAGTGAGAGGGAATGCCACTGCGGGACCCGGGGGCGGACCTCGAGTAGTAATCCTCCAGGTCAACCTCAACCGGAATCGCGCGGCCCAGGACCTGCTGACCCAGACCGCCGCTGCTCAAAGGGCCGGGATTCTGATAGTCTCGGAACCCAGCGGCGCGGGGAAGCAAGGAAGCTGGCTGGTGGACCGGTGGGGGGACGCGGCAATAACGGCGACGAACAACCTCCCGGGCACCTTCACGCTTGAGGGAAGAGGGGAGGGGTTCGTCTGGGCGAGAACGAGTGGCTTCACCATCTTTAGCTGCTATTTCTCACTCAACGTCGCGATCAGCGACTTTATGGCCCAGCTGGATGACCTGGAGACCATCATCCGGTCAACAAGGGGCAGGATCATCGTGGCCGGGGTCTTCAACGCGAAGTCACCGAGCTGAGGGTCCTCGCAGCTGGACAAGAGGGGCCAAGCCGTCGCCGAACTCCTGGCAAGACTCGACCTCCTCCCGATCAACGAAGGCAGCGCATCAACGTGGCAGAGGGCGAGCTTGGGCTCCTCGTCCGTCATCGACTTGACGGCGGGAACTCTAGGGATTGCGGTGGAGATGACAGGGTGGCGAGTCTTGGAAGACGAGAGTCTAAGCGACCACCGCTACATCTATATGGTGTGGACTCCCAGGACGAGGCCGCGCGCTAGAACACCTTGCAGCATCGAGAAAGGATAGGTAGTGAGGAAGCTGGACAAGGACGTGATGTCCAGCTTCCTCAGGAGGGAGAAGGATCAGCGGAGCGCGGACGCAGCAAGCAACGAAATAGACATCCTGATGACCACCATTGTAAAGGCCTGTGATACGGGGATGCCCAAAAGGAGACCTCCCAAGGGCAAAACCGCAACGCACTGGTGGAACGAGAAAATCGCATCCCTCAGATCCCAGTGTGTCAGGGCCAGAATGCAGGAGCAACGGCAGAGGGCAAGAGAGGAAACCACCACAGCATCCGGCGCAACTGCATACAAAGCGGCAAGGAAGGCCCTTTAGGATAAAATAAAGGCCAGCAATGCCAGATGTTGGGAAAAGCTCCTCAGGACGGTCGACGAGGACCCCTGGGGGCTATCTTACAAGTTAGTATCTAGGAAATTAGGCGGTTCCAGGCAACCGGACGACCCAGGGGTGGTGAAAAGGGCCCTTGACGAGCTCTTCCCAATCCACGCCCGCGTCGAAAGGCCTAGCCGGGCAGAGTTTGCAGCTGACCCGCCGCAACCAATCACGGAAGCGGAGCTGGTCGAGGCCGCTAGGAAGATTAGTAGGGGAAAAGCCCTCGGTCCTGATAGGATCCCCAACGAGGCTTTAATAGCAGCGGTCGATGTCGACCCGGGACTGTTCTTGAGGGGCTACAACGCCTGTCTAGCGAGCGGAATCTTTCACAACCAGTGAAAGAGACAAAGGTTAGTATTACTACCTGATGGACAAACTAAGACGGGAATAGCGCAGAAGTACCGGCCGATCAGTCTGATCGACACCGCCGGGAAACTGCTCGAACGGCTGATCTACGCCAGGCTGGAGGCGGCGCTGGATGCATCTGGCGGACTTGCAGACAACCAGTATGGCTTCAGGAAGGGCAGGTCGACCGTGCAGGTGGTCACGGAAGTGGTGGAGATTGCCAGCAAAGCTAGCAGGGGGCGCGGCCGCTCTTCAACCCCCTGCTTGATGGCACTTCTGGATGTCAGAAACGCCTTCAACGCGGTGGGGCATGGGGTCATCCTCGAGGCAATGGAAAGGAGACAAGGCATATTATCGTACCTTCTTCGACTGGTCGGGAGCTACCTGGAGAACAGGCGGCTTCTGTACTGCACGAGCGAGGGAGAAAAGGAGCTCTTCCTGACGGTTGGCGTTCGACAGGGGTCGGTTCTCGGCCCCCTACTGTGGAACATCGTGTACGACGACCTGCTCCGAATGACTCCACCCGACGGAGAGAAGGCGATCGGCTTCGCGGACGATGTGGCTCTTGTGGTAACGGCAAGAACCCCCGAGCTGCTGGAGCTGAAGGCCACGGAGGCCATCGAGTCTGCCCTAAGCTGGCTGACGGACAGAGGCCTGGACCTAGCGGAGCAAAAGACCGAGATCGTGGTTCTCACCCGACGCCACAAGCTGAGGGTAAACACGATTAAAGTCCAGGAGCACAGGGCCAAACCGGTGGCCAGTGTCAAGTACCTCAGCGTCATCATCGACGCCAAACTGAACTTTGCCGACCACATCCGGTGCGCGGCGGACAAGGCCACGAGGGTGGCGAGTATGATAGGGAGGCTAATGCCTAACGTGGGAGGTCCGGCCTACATCAGGAGGAGGCTGCTGGCCAGCGTGACATATTCCGTGGCGCTCTACGGCGCCCCGGTGTGGGCTGACGCCTTCGAGATCGCCCGTAACAAGGCGAGACTAGCAGTGGCGGGCGCACACTTGTGTGTATGAACAGAAGCGCATCCTCAGCTTGATAATGCTACGAAACACACATCTACGAATAAAAATCAAAATAAATCACAAAATGTATCGGAAAATTTGAGATTCCATGTCATAAAATACTCCGAATCATCGTACCGTGATAACGGAGGCACGTGAATATCACTGTCAACGAATCGACGCGCTCGTCAGTTCTTCCATAATTACTCACCCAATCAAGGTGGCTCAAAATCGTCAGTTCTGTTTACACACACAAGTGTGCGCCCATGGATGTGCGGCCGGCAGCGTGTGCCGCGGCAACAATACCGAGGTCAGCGCCCGAGAAGGGTTACAGCAGCTAGAGAGGGTAAGTGCCGATATTTAATTTGTGAACGAATAATAATAATTCAGACGAACGAAACAGCGATTTCCGTGGTGGCAAATCTAGATGAAATCGTGCACTCTGATTGGCCTAGCGCTATCGTTTATAATTTAAAAACTATGCGTCGGACGAGCTTCCGGAAAAGAAATTCTCGGTTGGATTTTAACGAGATATCATGCTGGCTAGTCCGTGGGAGGCAATTTAGGGACACCCTGTATATTTTGTAGTATTTGCCTTCCAGCAGGCAAATGAAATAAAAGTAATCAATAGTACGAACACTATAAAGTGAGATCGAAATCGAGCGACGGCTTTTAAATCGTAGGACAGGACTAGACTGACCGGCACGGAATCCTTGCGTCAGCAAATTCCGTGTCGGCAGTGGGTCACGAGTCGTAATATTACGGCAAGTGACTGACAAAATATTTTGTATTATTTGCCTTCTAGCAGGCACATAAAATGAGTAAAATAAGTACTAGTAGATAGTACTAACACTAGAGAGTAAGATTAAATCTAAGCGACGGCTTTTGAACCGTAGGACATGAGTAGACTGACCAGCGCGGAACACCTGCGTTAGCAAATTCCGTGCCGGCAGTAGGACGCGAGCCGTGACAACGACACGGCAAAGTGACAAACGAACTGATTGACGGGGACTCACAAAACAGACATGTAATAAAATAACATAACAACAATGGAGAGGACATACAAACTAACTAACAGACTGACGGTGACTCCCGAGACATATATCAATAGGATAAACAGGACAGTAGAGCAAGGGCCACGGGAGCGGAGATGTGGGACCGACAGGCCGGCGAGAAGAATGCGAGTGCAAGCTCCAAGCCGACATCGCGACAGTAGGTTGAACCACGGGACAGGCGAGGGAGGCTATGACAAGAAGCCGGCCACAGGGACGAGGTGAAGTAATGCGAAAGCGGTTTCGCCTCTTCCTGGGTGATGAGCGGCGGAGGGGCTTTAGCCGGTACAAATCCGGCACTACCCGTAGACACCAACTTGAATATCCGGATGTCTTTTTAAAGATTTCCCCTTCGCCGCTGAAAAAAAAAGGTTAGGTAAGGCCGGTAACACACTGACCGCATGCCCCGTCAGCCGATGTCAGCCATTTTGCGCGATATTGTTGTTTACATTGGTTATGTCAGGTTGGGTAAGGTTAGGTTCGGTCAGGTTGGGTTGGGTTAGGTTCCCCCACGTCCCCTACGTCGGTTGTCACCTTGTCGTGGTGTGGGGGCTTGGCGGTCGCAATGAATCTGGAGGACCCAATGACCAGGGCCCCAAAGTCCCTGGGCAAAGGCGAGACCAGATGAGCGACTACCACCAAGCACAACCGGCCCAGCCTTCCGAGGTTGGGTGAGGGAATGGCGAGGAATGAATGGGAAGCGAATGAATGGGATGTGGTCGAGACCTCTGAGAATATTCCTCCGAGACTAGCCAAGGCCGGACTAGTAATCCGCCGACCAGGGCTGCAAAAAATGTCTGTACCTTTCCTGTGGGTTCCTAGGAATCCACAGGTTTGAAGTGGGAAAACCGCTATTTGCAGCTGACTGGAGCCAATCGGAGGATTGAATCTTGGGTTCCGGGCGCATGTATGGAGGATTACCTGGTCAGTATTTCCTCATACCCGAAGCTGGTAGGGTATTTCCGGCAAGGTCTTACCCGAATGGGGGCCTACCCAGGCTCGGATTGACAGGGGAATCCCTCGGACGGAAGACCCTAAAGAGGTAAGGGGGGAGGGGGGGATCGCATGGATAGGGCTGACCACCCGACAAGCTGAAAGCAGCTTCCGTGCGAGTATGGGGTTAGGGTTCTTTCCGGCGGGGATAGATGCTGCACCGCGGTGCAGCTGCCATGATGGCCGAACCGTCGTTAGACATTATTTACTGTGTGAATATAGAAGGTGTTCTTCCTCTTCGAGACACAAATTTGTAAGAATGTCTGTAAGTGTTTACATTTTGGTATCTTACGCTTCTTGGTGCGAAGCTCGTAAGACAGTCAATGACCGTCTAATATTGAAATGCGGATATGCATCCTCAACATTAATATTAATCACGAGGCAATATTCATTTTGTGAATCGTAAATAATTTTTGAACTACTGGTAAATTCGAAAAATTAACGACGGAGCCAGGAATCGAACCTGGTATCTAGCGATGCTTTACCGGAGCCTTACTCCACTAGACCACCTAGCCGCCCTGACTCTGATGTCGTTAATTCCTCTCATCACCAGTAAGTTCAAATTTGTTTAGTACCAAAATGTAAACACTTACAGACATTCTTACAAATTTGTGTCTCGAAGAGGAAGAACACCTTCTATATTCACACATACTAATACAGCACAAGAAAACAAATTTGAACTTACTGGTGATGAGAGGAATTAACGACATCAGAGTCAGGGCGGCTAGGTGGTCTAGTGGAGTAAGGCTCCGGTAAAGCATCGCTAGATACCAGGTTCGATTCCTGGCTCCGTCGTTAATTTTTCGAATTTACCAGTAGTTCAAAAATTATTTACGATTCACAAAATGAATATTGCCTCGTGATTAATATTAATGTTGAGGATGCATATCCGCATTTCAATATAAGACGGTCATTGACTGTCTTACGAGCTTCGCACCAAGAAGCGTAAGATACCAAAATGTAAACACTTACAGACATTCTTACAAATTTGTGTCTCGAAGAGGAAGAACACCTTCTATATTCACACATACTATTACAGCACAAGAAAACAAATTTGAACTCACTGGTGATGAGAGGAATTAACGACATCAGAGTCAGGGCGGCTAGGTGGTCTAGTGGAGTAAGGCTCCGGTAAAGCATCGCTAGATACCAGGTTCGATTCCTGGCTCCGTCGTTAATTTTTCGAATTTACCAGTAGTTCAAAAATTATTTACGATTCACAAAATGAATATTGCCTCGTGATTAATATTAATGTTGAGGATGCATATCCGCATTTCAATATTAGACGGTCATTGACTGTCTTACGAGCTTCGCACCAAGAAGCGTAAGATACCAAAATGTAAACACTTACAGACATTCTTACAAATTTGTGTCTCGAAGAGGAAGAGCACCTTCCATATTCACACATACTATTACAGCACAAGAAAACAAATTTTAACTTACTGGTGATGAGAGGAATTAACGACATCAGAGTCAGGGCGGCTAGGTGGTCTAGTGGAGTAAGGCTCCGGTAAAGCATCGCTAGATACCAGGTTCGATTCCTGGCTCCGTCGTTAATTTTTCGAATTTACCAGTAGTTCAAAAATTATTTACGATTCACAAGACATTATTTACTGCAACATGGCTAACCTAAACAAAACAAACAAAACTGAGAACCAAATGGAGAATGAGGTCTTCGAGGTGGATCCCTTGGCGAGAAGGACCAGTATCCACCGGACACCACCACAGCCCAAGCGGGTCACCACCGTGGAGGTGCAGATGAGGGAGCCGGCGCCTGTCCAGACGCCACTCATCCTCATCGATGTAGAGGCGCCGAGGGAGGGAGCGCATAAGGGTGCGATCGAGCTGAAGGGAGCGATCCCGAAAGCCAGGAGCGAGGGGGCAAGGACGATGAGCCGCCCCGGGGAGGTTAGCCTGACCGCCCAAAACGTGCAGGAGGCGAGCGAGAGGGGATCGCTGAAGGACCTGATTACCCTCATTGAGGGTATAAAGGCCTTCACGGCGGCCCACAAGAACATCCACGTCGCCCTCAGAGAGGATGTGGCCAAGGCAGCGATTATAATCAGGCGAGTCGAGCGCGCCTGGGGCAGGATGGAGGGGGAGCTGGCCGGAACCAGAGTACCGCGGGAGACTCAGGACAAGGCCACGCAGACAGGGGCGCAGCAGCTGCAGCGCGAGCAACAGAAGGCAGCAACAACTAACAAGAGGAAGGAGATCTCCCCCTCAACTGGAGCCGCGGAAAAGAGGCCGCGCCCCGAAGAACAGGGGGAGAAACCCCGCCAGGAGGGCTGGAGCGAGGTGGTCAAGCGAGGCCGCCGCAAGACAGCCGCCACAACGCCAGCAGTGCCAGCTGCGCCAGCCAAGAACACGGCCGCGGCCCCCGCAAAGGAAAGGGGACCAAGGCCCAGGAAACCTGTCAGGCCGGATGCCGTCCTGATTAAGACGGAAGGGGGGCAAAATTACGCGGATGTCCTCAAAAGGATCAAGGGCCAGGTGGACCCCGATAAGGTAGGTGCCTCCATTACGGCAGTCAGGAGGACCAGAGGCGGGGATGTCCTTCTGGAGCTCAAGGGTTCAAGCGGGGCACAGGCCTTGAAGGAGGCCGTTGTGCTGGCCCTGGGTGGTCAGGCTAAAGTGTCGACGCTGGAGCCGGCCATGACCATCGAGGTTCGGGATCTCGATGAGATCACGACGGCAGAGGAGACCAGGGCGGCCCTCAGCAGCGCCCTGAAAGCACCTCTGGAGGGAGACATCAGGCTGAGGAGCGGCTTCCGGGGCACGCATACCGCGCTTATGCGTATCCCGGAGCGGACTGCCCGGAAGCTACTGGCGATGGGAAAGGTCAGGATCGGCTGGACCGCCTGCCGGATCCGGGAGAGGATCATGGTGGACAGGTGCCACAGGTGCCAGGGGTACGGGCATCACGCGGCGCAGTGCCTCGGGCCCGATAACTCTAACGCCTGCAGGAAGTGCGGCACGGAGGGGCACAAAGAGAAGGAGTGCCAGGGGTCTAGCCCGAGGTGCCTGACCTGCAAGAACCGGGGCCTGAGAGGTGACCACTTTTCTGGGAGCGGCCGCTGCAGTTCGTTTAAGGAGGAACTGCAGAAAGCCAAGCTCCGGCAGGGAGGGAGGGGAACCAGGAGGGTGAGCAACAAGGCACCAGCCACGCGGGAGACGGGCACGGCGGGGGTCGCGGCAGTAATGCTCTCCCCCACCACGCTCGGCGTATCATTCGGGCGGAGGCTCGAGTTTCCCACCGCAACATGCCAGGAGTGAAGGGGCATGCCACCACGGGACCCGGGGGCGGACCTGGAGTAGTGATACTCCAGGTAAACCTTAACCGGAGCCGTGCGGCCCAGGACCTGCTGACCCAGACTGCTGCGGCACACGGGGCCGGGATATTAATTGTCTCGGAACCCAGCAGCGCGGGAAAGCAGGGAAACTGGGCGGTGGATACGAGGGGAGACGCTGCCATACTGGGGACGAAGAGGTTAGCCGGAAACCTGGAGCCGGGTGGCAAGGGTGCTGGCTACGTTTGGGCGAGGGTAAGCGGGCTAACCATCTTTAGCTGCTACTACTCGCCTAACGAGGCCATCGAGGAATTTGAGCGGCAACTGGACGACCTCGAGGGCGCGGTTAGAGCGGTGGGCACCAAAACCCTTGTGGCTGGCGACTTTAACGCCAAGTCGCCAAACTGGGGGTCAAGCAAGTGGGACAAGAGGGGTCGGGCGGTCGCGGACTTCCTGGCCAGGCTAGACCTCATTCCAGTAAACGAGGGTACAGCCCCAACGTGGCAGCGGGCCAGCACGGGGGCCTCGTCGGTAATCGACCTGACAGCAGGAACCCCAGGGGTGGCGGCCGAAGTGATGGGGTGGCGTGTGCTGGACGACGAAAGCCTGAGCGACCACCGCTATATTTATATGAAGTGGAAGCCCAGGGACAGGTCGCGCGCTCGAACACCTGGCAGCACCGAGAAAGGATGGGTGGTGAGGAAGCTGGACAAGGACGCGATGGCGAGCTTCCTCAGAAGGGAAAAGGAGCAGCGCAGCGCGGACGCAGCTGGAAATGAGATAGACGTTCTGATGACCACCGTGGTAAAGGCCTGTGATGCGGGGATGCCCAAAAGGAGACCACCCAAGGGCAAAACCGCAACGCACTGGTGGAATGAGAAGATCGCGTCCCTCAGATTCCAGTGTGTCAGGGCCAGAAGGCAGGAGCAGCGGCAGAGGGCAAGAGGGGAAACCACCACAGCACCCGGCGCATACAAAGTGGCAAGGAAGGCCCTTCGGGACGAGATAAAGGCCAGTAAAGCCAGATGTTGGGAAGAGCTCCTCAGGACGGTCGACGAGCACCCCTGGGGGCTGCCTCATAAGTTAGTATCCCGGAAATTAGGTGGTTCCAGGCAACCGGACGACCCAGAGGTGGTGGAAAGGGCCCTTGACGAGCTCTTCCCAATCCACGCCCATGTCGAAAGGCCTAGCCGGGCAGAGCCCGCAGAGGACCCGCCGCAACCGTTCACGGAAGCGGAGCTGGTCGAGGCCGTTAGGAAGATCAGTAGGGGAAAAGCCCCTGGCCCCGATGGGATCCCCAACGAGGCTATAATGGTGGCGGTCGACATCGACCCGGGACTTTTTCTTGAGGGGCTACAGCGCCTGCCTAGCCAGCGGTACCTTCCACAGCCAGTGAAAGAGACAAAGGTTAGTTCTACTACCTAAGGGCCAAACCAAGGCGGGAACAGCGCAGAAGTACCGGCCGATCAGCCTGATCGACACCGCCGGGAAACTGCTCGAGCGGCTGATCTACGCCAGGCTGGAAGCGGCGCTGGATGCAACTGGCGGACTTGCAGACAACCAGTATGGCTTCAGGAAGGGCAGGTCGACCGTGCAGGCGATCACGGAAGTGGTGGAGATTGCCAGTGAAGCTGGCAGGAGGCGCGGCCGCTCCTCAACCCCCCGCTTGATGGCACTTCTGGATGTCAGAAACGCCTTCAACGCGGTGGGGCATGGCGTCATCCTAGAGGCAATAGAAAGGAGACAGGGCATACCATCGTACCTCCTCCGGCTGGTCGGGAGCTACCTGGAGAACAGGCGGCTTCTGTACCACACGAGCGACGGAGAAAAGGAGCGTCTCCTGTCGGCTGGCGTTCCACAGGGGTCCGTCCTCGGCCCCCTACTGTGGAACATCGTGTATGACGACCTGCTCCGAATGACCCTACCCGACGGAGTGAAGGCGATCGGCTTCGCGGACGATGTGGCTCTTGTGGTAACGGCAAGAACCCCTGAGCTGCTGGAATGGAAGACCACGGAGGTCATCGAGTCCGCCCGAAGCTAGCTGACGGACAGAGGCCTGGATCTGGAGGAGCAAAAGACCGAGATCGTGGTTCTCACCCGGCGCCACAAGCTAAGGGTAAACCCGATCAAAGTCAAGGAGCACAGGGTTAAACCGGTAGCCAGTGCCAAGTACCTTGGCGTCATTATCGACGCCAAGCTGAACTTTGCCGACCATATCCGGAGCGCGGCGGACAAGGCCACGAGGGTGGCAAGCATGATAGGGAGGTTAATGCCCAACGTAGGTGGTCCGGCCTACACCAGGAGGAGGCTGCTGGCCAGCGTCACATACTCCGTGGCGCTCTACGGCGCCCCGGTGTGGGCGGACGCCCTCGAGATCGCCCGGAACAGGGCGAGGCTAGCAGCGGCGGGAAGGACTTGTGCCCTCAGGGTAGTCTCCGGGTACCGCACGGTATCAACAGCAGCCGTAATGGTGCTCGCCAGCCTGATCCCTCTCCACCTCCTGGCGAAGGAGCGAAAAACAATCTCGACAGCGGAGGCCGAGGGAAGACTGGGCAAGGCCGCAAGAAACCGGCTTAGAAAAGAGGTGAGGGAGAGGACCTTAGCCGAGTGGGACAAGGAATGGTCGGAAGAGGAGAGCGGGGCATGGACAAGGAAAGCCATACCCTCAGTGGTACCCTGGGTGGACAGAGGGTTCGGCCAGATGGACTTTCATCTCACCCAGGGCCTCACGGGCCATGGATGCTTCGGTGAGTACCTCAAACGAATAGGTAAGGAGGTGACACCGAGGTGCCATCACTGCAGCAACCCCAACGACGATGCAGACCATACCTGGTTCCACTGCCCGGCATGGGAGGAACTCAGGGGGGAAATGAGGAAGGCCACGGGACAAGTCGATGACATCGCTGAATTGGTCAAGGCGATGCTGGAGAGCCCGGAAAAGTGGAACGCGGCCACCCAGTTTATAGGCCGGGTGCTGCGAGATAAGGAAGAGGCTGAAAGGACGAGAAGACAAGGAGGCCAACCCGGACGACAAGGCAGGCAGGTGACCAGACCAGTAGGCAGGCTGAGGGGGGGGGCTACTGGGTGCGCGTGTGACCTATCATATGCACACATGGTGTGCTTCCGCAGCGGCGGCCTGCTGAAGGACTTGAGGGACCGAAATGATCACGAGACAGGGCACCCGGAGAAATGTGGTATCGACGCCACTTTCAGAAGGGTGGAAGACCTGGCGGCCGACCATGCGGCCAAACAGATCAGACGAGGGGAGCCCCGGCCTCCGGCTACCAGGCCAGCGGAGGAGGGAGCGATGGTCCGGATGACCTACGGTGATGTGAATTACCTGGGTAACAACCGGGCCATCCTCTACCTCAAAAGACGATATGGGGGGACCCAGCAGCTGGTCAACTCGACCAGCCCGCTGAAAATGCACCCCCCCTGGCGTGACGCGGTGGTGCTGGACGGAACAGTGTTCACCGCCAGCTGCCAGTGTGGTAGCCTGGCTGAACACAAGCGTATGTTCCCGCACTACCGCACCACCGTGGAGAATGGGGCTACAAAGTCTAACTGGAGGGTGACGGTGGAGGCGGCAAGAACCGGCGTCACAGTGCAGAGGGGACACCACATCCGCACCGCGCAAAACATGCTAGTGCGGTGCGGAAATAGTGAAGTGAAAGGTGATGCTTGGAGGGGGTGTACAAGACAAGGTACGCGAAGACACCCCCCCACGAACAGGTGAACATTAATACTGTGTAGGTTAATCAAAGTGACAAAGTGATAAAGGTTACAGACTAAACAGAGAGTAACCTAAGTGATAAGCGGTCACCAGACACCAGACAATTAACAGTGCGGTGAATCGGGACTAGGCCGCCGGAATTATTGCGCCAGCAAAATACCGGCGGCAGTGGGTCACGGCCTGAGTGGCGTCGACTGGCGGCGAGCGTAAAGCTAGCTGTAAACATCAAGCGCGGGCTGACGACCTTGCTGAGTCAGCAAACTCCGGTGAGCAGCAAGACTCGGCAGGCTAGCGCGAGTAGATAGTAAGGACAATGTAAAAATTACAGTTAATTAGTAAATAATACTAACACTAGAATAGGTGTAAATTGCAAATAGTAATTAACATTACTAGTAGGTCTGGGTAGTCACGCTACTATAGCACGACAAACACGGTCGACTTATACGCGACAGGGCTTTAACCACAGAGCAGGTGTAGACGAGCCGGCGCGGAACTCTTGCGTCAGCAAATTCCGCGCCGGCAGTAGGCCGCGTACCGTGTGTACGCTGAGTAGTACGGGCAGACGCAACAGCGCAGGCAAGCCGGCGCGAAACCCTTGCGTCAGCAAATTCCGCGCCGGCAGTAGGTCGCGCGCTGTGCGTACGTACTGTACGTAATGTAGAACGGGCAGAGCAATAATAAATAACAATTGCTCAACTGCTCTGTAGGATAACTAACACGCCAGGCATATGATATAGGGAATAACTAACATGTAGCAAATAATTGTTATGACACTAACCAATAACAAGTAGGACTACATTAATACTAATTGCGGGACAAGTGCAGGCGGGCCAGTGCGGAAAACTTGCGTCAGCAAATTCCGCGCCGTCAGTAGGTCACGCGCTGCAAGCGAAGCAAGCGGGTAACTGCTTTCATAAGTAGTGAGTAAGTAATTACCATAGAGTAGGGATAGTAATTAAATATGAATAGTGAGTAGGGACGAGGAACGGAAGGGAGGCGTAGCCTTGACAGGCCGGCAAGGAGCATGCTCCGCGCCGGCTGCGAGCTGGCCACGGAGAGAATGAGAGGCCAGGAAAACAGGCCGGCCACAGGGACGAGGTGAAGTAATGCGAAAGCGGTTCCGCCTCGTCCTGGGTGATGAGCGGCGGAGGGGTTTTAGCCGGTAAAAATCCGGCACTATTCGATGACATCCACAAGAACAACCGGATGTCTTTTGAAGATTTCCCCTTCGCCGCTGAACAAAAAAAAAAAAGAAAAAAAAAAAAAAAGGTTCCCCCACGTCGGTTGTCACCTTGTCGTGGTGTGGGGGCTTGTCAGCCGCAATGAATCTGGAGGACCCAATGATTAGGGTCTTAAAAATCCCTAGGCAAAGGCGAGAGTGGACGAGCGACTACTGAGCACAATTGGCCCAGCCTTCCACGGCTGAGTGAGGGAATGGTGACGGATGAATGGGAGATGAATAAATGGGATGTGGTCGGGATTTCTGTGGATTTTCCACCGAGACTAGCCAAGGCCGGAATAGTAATCTGGCCGACCAGGGCTGCAAAAGATGTCTGTAACTTTCCTGTGGTTTTCTAGGAACCCGCAGCTTTGAAGTGGGAATACCGCTATTTGCAGCTGGCTGGAGCCAATCGGAGGGTTGAATCATAGATCCCGAGCGCATGTATGGATGATCACCTGGTCAGTATCTCCTCATACTCGAAGCCGGTAGGGTATTTCCGGCAAGGTCTTACCCGGGCGGGTGACTACCCTGGCTCGGATTGACAGGGAAACCCACGGACGGAAGACTGTGAAGTGGCAAGGGGGGTGAGGGGGGATCGCACGGATAGGGCGGACCACCTCATAAGCTGACAGCAGCTTTTCTGCGAGTATGGGGGGTAGGGTTTTATAAGGCGCGGACAGACACTGCACTGCGGTGTAGCTGCCATGATGGCCAAACCGTCGTAAAAAACATAATTAATCAAAATGGCTCTCTTTACAAAACAAATAGAACTCAATAAAGACGACATGGAGTATGAGGTATTTCAGGTGAAGGACCCCTTTTTGAGGAGGACGAGCATCCACCGAACACCTCCGCTGCCCAAGCGGGCCAGCAATAGCGCTGAAAAAACATCAAGGGTGTCGGTGCCGGTCCAGACGCTGATGGTGCTTATTGACCTGGAGGCGTCAGGTGGCAGTACCAGTAGACCAAGGGGAGCGATTCCCAAAACTGTCTGGGATCGGGCAAGGACGATGAGTTGCCCCAGCGCCACTAATAGTACCGCGGAGGTAAGTGGGAGGGAGTGCCTGAAGTCTCTGATTGCCCCCATCAAGCGTATGAAGGGCTTGGCCCTCGCGCACACAAACACCAATGTAAAGCTGAAAGAGGACACGGCGAAGATGGCCATAGTCGCCCGCCAGGTCAAAAAGGCCCAGAAGAAGATGGAGGAGGAGCTGGCGGCGGCCAAGTCTCCACGCGAGACTAGGCACGAGGCGACTCAGACAACGCGGGAACCATTACAGCAACAACAGTAGGCAGCCGGGACGATCCAGGAAGCAGCGACGTCAAAGAGGAAGGAGATCTCTTCGTCCGCGGGGGCGGTTGAAAAGCGGCCGCACCCCGAGGAGACGGAGGAGGGGAAACCGGAGACTGGAGCGAGGTAGTGAGGAGAGGTCGCCCCAAGAGGACGGCCAAACCCGCTACCTCGGCGCCTTTGCCAATCCAGAAGACGACAGCCGTGGCTCAACCAAAGGGTGGGCCCAGGAGGAAGCTAGTTCGTCCCGACGCTGTCCTCATAAAGGTAGCAAGTCGTAGCAACCACGCCGACGTCCTGAAAGAAGTTGAGGCTGGGGCCAACATCCCTGCGGAAAGGAGGACGAGGGGGGGTGACGTCGTTCTAGAGGTGAAAGAATCTAGTGGCGTCCAGGCTCTGAGCGAGACGGTTAGGGGGTTTCTGAGGAAACAGACGAAGGTCTCGACCCTGGAGCCATCCATGACCGTGGAGGTCACAGACCTGGACGAGGTGACCACGGAGGAGGAAGTAAGGGTGGCCCTGTCGGATGCCATGATAGCTCCCTTGACGGCACTGATGAAAATGAGGGCCGGCTTCCGGGGATCGCAGGTTGCACTGACCAGGATGCGAGAGCGGACTGCCCGGAAGCTGCTGGCGAGTGGCAAGGTCTGGACTGTCTGCCGGATCCGCGAAAGGATCTCGGTGGATAGGTGCCACAGGTGCCAGGGATACGGACACCACGCAGCCAGATGCCTACGGATCGATAACTCCAATGCATGTAGGAGGCGTGGAGAGACCGGGCACAAGGAGAAGGAGTGTGAAAGGATCAGCTCAAGATGCTTTGTGTGCACGAACAGCGGGACTAGGGCGTACCACTTCTCCGGGAGCGGACAGTGCGAAGCTTTCAGAGCCGAACTACTGAAGGCCAAAGAGCGGCGCAAAGGGAGGGCCACTACAAGGGAAACCTACCCCGCGGGAACACGTGATGCTCTCCCCTACCTCGCATGGCGTCTCATTCGGGCGGAGACTCGATCACAGCACCACAGCATGCCAAGAGTCAGGGGGATCACCAGCATGGGACCCTGGAGCAGGCCTGGAGTAGTAATACTCCAGGTCAACCTAAACCGGAGCCGTGCCGCCCAGGACCTGCTGACCCAGACCGCCGCTGCGCAAGGGGCCGGGATACTAATTGTTTCGGAACCCAGCAGCGCGGGGAAGCAGGGGAACTGGATGGTCGACTGGAAGGAGGATGCGGCGATACTGGCTACGAACAACCACCTGAGCAACCTCACTCTGGGGTGTAGAGGGGAGGGTTTCGTCTGGGCGAGAACGAGTGGCCTAACCATCTACAGCTGCTTTTTCTCGCCCAACGTCGCGATCAGCGAATTCGAGGCCCAGCTTGACGGACTGGAGAACAGCATCAGAGCGGCGAGGGGCAAGACTCTAGTCACCGGAGACTTTAACCCGAAGTCTTCCCCCCTGGGGGTCCTTGAAGCTGGACGCGAGGGGCCAAGCCGTCGTCGAACTCCTGACAAGGCTCGACCCGACTGCAATCAACGTCGGCGCAGAACCAACCTGGTACCGGGAGACCACGGGCTCGAAGACGGTGATCGACATCACGACGAAGAGCTCGGAGTTCGCGGACGAAATAGAGGGGTGGCGGGTCCTGGACGATGAATCCCTCAGTGACCACCGCTGCGTCCGCATGAGGTGGGTACCAAAGAAGCAAGGGGAACAACAAGGAGGGCGGCCTGACGGGAGGTGGACGGTCAGGAAGCTGAACAAGGAGGCTATGGCAAACTATTCTCGAAAGGCGAAGCGCGAGGCACCCCGGAGGGACCCGAGGCAGCCAGACTGATGACGAAGATTATAAAAGCATGTGACGCGGCGATGCCTAAGAAGAAACCACCTAGAGGCAAAGCGGCGACACACTGGTGGTCCGAGGAAATCGCGCAGCTGCGTAGAGACTGCCTCCGGAGTAGAAGCAACATAAAGCGGGAGGAGCAAGGGGTTAAGGAACGGACGCAAGCCTTGGAGTCTTCCAAGCAGCCAAAAAAAGAATGCGGGGGAAGATCAAGGCAAGCAAGGAAAGATGCTGGGAAGAACTGCTCCGCACGATGGAGGAGGATCCGTGGGGGCTTCCCTACAAACTGATGATGAAGAAGCTCGGAGGAACAAAACAACCGGATGACGCCGAGGTGATTGAAAGAGTCCTGAACGAGCTCTTACCCTGCATAGGACTATGCCAACACCAAGAGAAGCAGGAGAGACTGAGCCGCCGGCCCCCTTCACAAAGGTGGAGCTCAGCGAGGCAGCCAGGAAACTAGCTGATGAAAAGGCCTCAGGACCAGATGGAGTTCCAAACGAGGCTCTGGCAGTGGCGCTGAAAAGTGACCCGGAGGAGTTTCTGAGAGCCTTTAACAAATGCCTCCGGACGGGCCACTTCCACGACAAGTGGAAACGCCAGAGACTTGTCCCACTGCTGAAGGGACCCTCGGAAGAATGAGGAAACCAGAAGTACAGGCCCATTAGCTTCATAGATACCACGAGGAAACTCCTGGAGAGAATGGTGCACGCAAGACTGGTGGAAGCCGTAGAAGAAGTGGGCGGTCTAGCCTGCAGACAGTACGGGTTCAGAAGGGGCAGGTCTACGATACAGGCCATGCAAGACGTGGTGAGCATCGCCAGAGAGGCGAAGGCGAGGAGAGGGCGACACGCTACCCCCTGCTTGCTGGCGCTTTTGGACGTCAAAAACGCCTTCAACGCGGTGGGGCATAACACAATACTTGAGGCAATAAAGAGGAAAACCAGCATGCCGAAGTACCTACTGGGTATGGTCGCGAGCTACCTGGAAAACAGGCGGCTCATGTATCATACCAGTGAGGGAATGAAACTACGCTTGGTAACGGCGGGAGTCCCACAGGGATCGGTCGTTGGACCGCTCTTGTGGAACTTAGCCTATGACGACCTGCTCCGGATGGAGATGCCAGAGGGGGTGTGTATCATCGGATTTGCGGACGACATCGCGCTCTTGGTGACGGCGAGGACAGCGGAGCTGCTCGAGAGAACGGCAGGGGAGGCCATCAACCGAGTGTGGGATTGGGTGAACGAGAAAGGGCTGGAGCTGGCCGAAAAAAAGACAGAAGTGGTGGTCCTAACCAGGAGGCATAAACTTATCGTCGACCCCATAATGGTTAAGGGGCACCAGGTAAGGCCCACGAAGAGCGCGAAGTACCTGGTCGTGACAATCGACGCAAAGCTGAACTTTGCGGAGCACGTCGCGACGGCCGCGAACAAGGCCATGAGGACGGCGACGGCTCTTGGCAGACTTATACCAAACACCGGCGGCCCGGGCTACGCCAGGCGGAGGCTCCTGGCGGGAGTCACGTACTCAGTAATGCTGTACGGGGCTCCTGTCTGGGCCGAAGCCCTAAAAGTGGCCAGAAACAAGAACAGAGTCGACGCGGTGGGAAGAGTCTGCGCACTGAGAGTGATCTCAGCGTACCACACCGCATCCACAGCAGCGGTCATGGTGCTGGCGGGGCTGATTCCGCTACATCTGATGGCGGACGAGCGCAGGCGAATCACTGCCGCTGAGACAGAAGGGGGCATCTGGAATAAAGCTACCAAGGCCAAACTGAGAAGAGTGGAGAGGGAGAGGACTATCCACAGCTGAGACGAGGATTGGGCAACGGGGAGAGGGGGGCGTGGACAAGGATGGCCATACCATCCGTCGCGCCTTGAGTAAAGCGGAGGTTCGGTCAACTGAGCTTCCACCTCACCCAGGGGCTCACCAGACACGGCTGCTTCGGTGAGTATCTCAACCGTGTAGGTGAGGAGGCGATATCGACATGCCACCACTGCAATGATCCTGAAGATGACGCGGACTACACCTGGTTCCGTTGCCCCGCCTGGAAGGACCAGACAAATGAGATGGAAGGCGTCACCGGGAAAGTCGAAGGCATTGCTGAGCTCGTCAAGGCGTTGCTGAAGAGCCCGAGAAAGTGGGAAGCGGCGCAGCGGTACGCAGGCGGGGTCCTGCGCACCAAGGAAGAGACGGAGAGGGTGCGACAGGGGAAACTGCCTAGACAAAAGTCCGCACGAGCGACGATTCGACCTGCTAGCGGACCAGTGGATGGGCTGGAGGTGGGGGGGGGGGGGGGGGGGGGCGGCGGCCGGGTGCGCGTGTGATTTATCATACGCACACTCGGTTTGCTTCCTTAGAGGAAGCCATCTACACGACCGGGAGGATCAAGGTAACGAGATATAACCAGCTAGTGGGGGTCTCGCAGACACCATGAGAAGGCTGGAGAACCTGGCGACTGAACATGCAGCCAGGCTGATCCGACGAGGGGAGCCCCGGCCTCCGGCTACGAGGACAGCGGAGGAGGAAGCGATGGTCCGGATGACCTACTGTGATGTTAATTACCTAGGTAACAACCGGGCCATCCTCTACCTCAAGAGACGGTGGGGGGGGGGGGGGGGGGCAAAAATTGATCAATTCGACCAGCGCACTGGGGTCGCAACCACCCGGGCGAGATGCGGTAGTGCTAGACGGAACGGTGTTTACCGCCAGCTGCCAGTGTGGCAGCCTGGTGTAGCACGAACGAATGTTCCCGCACTACAGCACCACCGTGGAGGACGGGGTCACCGGATCCGACTGGAGGCTGACACGGGAGGTCAGGCTAGGCAGTGAGACCGGGAGGAGACAAGGCCACTTCAAGAGTGCGAGCAGCATGGTAGTGAGGAGTGGTGGAAAAGATATTAATCCGAAGGGATGGAAAGGACGGGAGTGACAAGTGACTCGTGATCAACAATATCCAACAACCAGCCAAACAACATAGTGAAACTAGAGTAGGGGCCACTGGGGTAATTGCTATTTAGATTTGAACTTCAGTAATCGGACTCTAATTACGACAGGTGTGAGCAGGCAGGCTGGCGTGAAACAAACAATGTGTCAGCAAATTCCGCGCCAGCCGTAGGTCGCGAGCAGGCCGGCGCGGAGCACTTGCGTCAGCAAATTCTGCGCCGGCAGCGGGTCCCAGACAGCGGTTAACTTATGAAATTAATAGTACAAAGTAGAATAGATATTGAGCAAATTAACTGGTACGAATGCGTAACCAAAATTGACAATAAGTAGGTGGTCGTGTAGCAGCTACAGCGAATGGAGGGCCATGTGAAACCAGGCCGGCGCGAAACACTTACGTCAGCAAATTCCGCGCCGGTAGTAGGTCACTGGCAGCCATAAGTGAGTTGTAAGTATGAATGATGAATGATAGCCGCGTAAAACCAGCAGCAGGGCACAAGCATCAAGTAGGATAGATATTAAGAAAATTGATAGTAGGACGCTCGACTGCGCTTAGCGCAGCAGAAATCGATTGAGACAACTGGTACGCGCTGCGTAACCATAATTGACAATAAGTAGGTGGTGGTGTAGGAACTACAGTGAATGGAGGGCCATGTGAAACCAAGCCGGCGCGGAACACTTGCGTCAGAAAATCCCGCGCTGGTAGTATGTCACTGGCAGCAATGAGTAAGTGGTAAGTACGGATGATAACACAGGGTAATGCGCTATTCCACTAAGGTATTAATATTAAACGCTATTGCACTAATAGGCAAGAAATGAGGTAGTATTAAGTATACTGACATACTAAATAACGCTATTGCGACGATAGATCGTAAGTAGATGGTAAGCAAGAGCGGACGCGGAAATGCTACGACAATAGCAGGCGCCGCGGGCTAGCAGCAGGAAACGCTGTGCGGGATAGAAGCCATAAGAACAGGCCAGCCACAGAGACGGGGTGAAGTCATGCGAAAGCGGTTCCGTCTCGTCCTGGGCCAAGACCGGCGTGAGGGGTTTTGGCCCTTCAAAAATCCGGAACTATCCGATAGCATCCATTAGAACAAGCGGATGTCTTTTGAAGATTTCCCCTTCGCCGCTGAACAAAAAAAAAGATGAGGTTAGGTTGGGTTGGGTTAGGTTGGGTCAGGTTAGGTTAGGTTTGATTTCCCCACGCGGGTTTTCACCTTGTCGTAGTGTGGGGGCTTTTCGGCCGCAATGAATCTCGAGGACCCGACGCCGAGGGCCTTAAAAATCCCTGGGCAAAGGCGAGACTAGACGAGCGACTACTCAGCATAACCGGCCCAGCCTCCCGAGGCTGGGTAAGGGAATAAGGAGTAATGAATGGGAGATGAGTTAATGGGATGTGGTCGGGATCTCTGAGGATATTCCACTAAGGCTAGCCAAGGCCGGACGAGTAATCCGACCGACCAGGGCTTCAAGGAATGTCTGTACCTTTCCTGTGGCGTCCTAGGAATCCACAGGTCTGAAGTGGGAAAACTACTATTTGCAGCCGACTGTAGCCAAGCAGAGGGTTGAATCTGGGATCTCGGGCGCATGTATGGAGGATTATCTGGTCAGCATTTCCTCATACTTGAAGCTAGTAGGGTATTTCCAGCAAGGTTTCACTTGAATGGGGGCCTACCCTAGCTCGGATTGACAGGGGAATCCCCCGGACGGAAGACTCTAAAGAGGCAAGGGGCGGGGGGGGGGGGGGGGGGGGGGGGTCGCACGGACAGGGCTGACCACCTGACAAGCTGAAAGCAGTTTACGTGCGAGTACGGGGTTAGGGTTCCATCCAGTGGGGATAGATACTGCACAGCGTCGCAGCTGCCATGATGGCCGAACTGCCGTTGTACAAAGAATATCACAATATGAAAAAGTTAAAACAAAAAGAAAAACAAGTAACGAAGAGGATTACGAGGTTTTTGAGGTGAATCCCTTTACGAGAAGGGCCAGCATTCACTGGTCACCACCACCGCCCTGGCGGATCACCAGCCTAGAGGTGCCGATGAGGGCGGCGGCACCTGTCCAGACGCCACTGGTCCTAATTGACATAGAGCTGCCAAGAAAGGGTGCGCAGAATAGCGCGCCGGGGCTAAAGGAAGCGATCCCGAAAGCCAGGAACGAGGGGGCGAGGAGAATGAGCTGCACTGGGAAGGTAAGTCTGACCACCCGAAATGCGCAGGAGGTAAGTGGGACGGAATCGCCGAAGACCCTGATTACCCTTATTGAGGGGATGAATGTATTCGTGATGGCCCACAAAAATACTTACGTCATCCCCGAAGAAGACTTGGCACAGGTGGCTACTGTCGTCAGGCGCGTCGAGCGTACCTGGAACAGGATGGAGGAAGAGCTGACAGGGACCAGAGTACCGCGGGATTGCGGAGACAAGGCCACGCAGACAGGGGCGCAGCAGCCCCAGCAGGAGCAGCAGAAGGCAGCCGCAGCCAACAATAGGAAGGAGATCTCCCTCTCAACCGAGGCTGCGGAGAAGATGCTGCGCTCCAACGAACAGCGGAAGATGTCCCAGAAGGAGGGCCGGAGCAAGGTGGTGAGGCGAGGTCACCGCAAGGCCGCCGCCCCAACACCAGCATTGCCATCAGAAAAGACGGCTGCGGCCGCCGCGAAGGAAGGTAGGCCCATGCCTAGAAAACCGGTTAGGCCGGACGCCGTCTTGATCAAGACGGAAGGAGGTTAGAACTGTGCCGAAGTCCTCAAGAAGGTGAGGAGCCAGCTTGACCCGGATAAGGTGGGTGCCTCCATTACCGCGATCAGGAGAACCAGAGGGGGTAATGTCCTCCTCGAGCTAAAGGGCTCAAGAGGCGCACAGGCCCTGAAGGAGGCCGTCGTGGGGGTTCTGGGTGGCAAGGCCAAGGTTTCGACGCTGGAATGACCATTGAGGTTAGAGATCTCGACGAGATCACGACGGGGGAGGAGATAAGGGTGGCCCTCAGCAGCGCCTTGAAAGCGTCGCTCGAGGACGAGATGAGATTGAGGAGTGGTTTCAGGGGCATCCAGGCTGCGCTGATAAGGATGCTGGGGCGGACTGCCCAGAAGCTGCTGACGATTGGCAAAATCAACATCGGTTTGACCGTCTGCCAGATCTAAGGAAGGATCACGGTGGACGGGTGTTACAGATGCCAAGGGTATGGACATCACGCTGCCAAATGCCTGGGCATAGACAACTTGAATGCTTGCAGGAGATGCAGTATGACCGAGCATAAGAAGAAAGAGTGCGGGAGGTCCAGCCCGAGGTGCATCGTGTGCACAAACGGCGGGGTAAGGGCGGACCACTTCGCCGGGAGTGACCAGTGCAGAGCCTCCAAGGCAGAGCTGCTGAAGGCCAAGGACCGGCGCAACGGGCGGGCCACCATAAGGGTGCCTAACTACAGGACGGTGGAGAGCACGGGATGGGCGAGCGTGGAGCCGGTGATGCTCTTCCCTACCACACTGGGAGGGTCGTTCGGGCGGAGGCTCGATTTCAGCACCTTGCTATGTCAAGAGTGAGGTGCGTCAACACCGATCCCAAAGCGGGCATACTTCAGGTAAACTTGAACAGGAGCTAGGCCGCCCAAGACCTGTTCACCCAAACTGCTGCGGGTATGGGGGCCAGCATACTGCTGGTATCTGAGCCCAGCAGGGCAGGGAAGCAAGGTCACTGGCTGGAGGACACGACCGGAGACGCCGCCCTCCTCGGGATGCGAAACCTGACGAGCAACCTGATGCTGGGTGGAAGAGGCGAAGGCTTCGTGTGGATGAGAGTAAGCAGCACGAGTGTCTTCAGCTGCTACTTCTTGCCCAATACGTAGACGCAAGACCTGGAGATGCAGCTGGACGGCCTCGACGAGGCGGTCAGGGCGGCAAGGGGTAGGATCCTCAGAGAAGGTGACTTCAACGCGAAGTCGCCGCTATGGGGATCTGATAGATGGAACGAGAGGGGCGAGATCGTGACCGAGTTCATGGCCAGACTCGACCTCTGGCCCATAAACACGGGAGACGCCCCAACCTGGAGCAGGGAACCCACCGCCGCGAAGTCGATCATCGACATCACGGTTCGCAGCTCCGGAGTGGCGGCCGAGATACGAGAATGGAGGGTCCATGAAGAATAGAGCCTGAGCGACCATCGCTACATCTACATGAAGTGGGTGGCGCACGGTGGAGCTCGAGCAACAGACAGAGACGCCAGCCTGCGGTTTAGCCCGGGATGGGTCGTTAGAAAGCTGGACAAGGCGGCCATGACAGCCTGTCTCAAAGAAGAGACAGCGAATCACAGGCAAGGCCCAACCGAGACCTGCAAGTCGAAAGTAGACGCCCTCGTGGACACCATCACCAGGGCATGCGATGCGAGAATACCGAGAAAAAGGCCACAGCGTGGCAGGATCGCCGTCTACTGGTGGACCTGCGTGATCGCTCAACTTCGACGCGACTGCATTAGAGTCAGGCGGCGGATGCAGAGAGCGCGGGCCAAAGGCGAAGGCAGAGAGGCGAGAAGTACGGAATACAGGTGTGTCAAAAAGAGCATGAGAGATAAGATCAAAGCTAGCAAGGCCAAGTGCTGGGAGGAGCTACTGCAGGCGGTGGAGGAAGACCCGTGGGGGCCGCCGTACAAGCTGGTCACCAAGAAACTTGCAGGCCTAAGGCAACCAGAAGACCCGACAATCGTCGAGGGGGTGCTAGGTGAGTTGTTCCCAACTCACGGGAAGACGTTAAGCACCACGCTCGGGTGCAACGATGAGGGTCCCACTGAACCTTTCACCGAGGCGGAGCTCGCCAACGCGGCAAGGAGGCTCGGTGGGGGGAAGGTGCCAGGACCTGTTACAGTGCCGAAAGAAGCCTTGGCCGTAGTTGCCGTGTGCTACCCAGACACACTCCTCAGGGCCTACAACGAGTGCCTTCGCAGCGGAGCATTTCCCGGCAGGTGGAAAAGACAAAGGGTTGTTCTACTGCCTAAGGGGCAGGCTAAGAATGGGGAGTTGCCGCCGTACCGGCCCATCAGGCCAATTGACGTTTCTGGCAAAATACTGGAAAGGCTATTGCACGCCAGGCTCGAGGCAGCTCCGGACGCCTCGGGCGGACTAGCGGATAATCAGTACGGCTTCCGTAGGGGAAGGTCGACCAACCAAGCTATCGACAAGTTCGTGGACATCGCCAGGAAAGCAAACGAGCGCAAAGGTCGCTTCGCTACCCCCTGCTTGTGGGCGCTTTTGGCCATCAAAAACGTCTTCAATGCGGTGGGGCACGACGTAATCCTGGAAGCGATAATAAAGCGGAAGGACATGCCGGCGTACCTCCTGGGCATATTCAAGAGCTACCTGGAAAACAGGTTACTTCTGTAATGCACCAGCAAAGGCAAAAGAACGCGCCCACTGATAACAGGGGTTTACAGGGGTCTGCCCTCGGCCCACTACTATGGAACGTGGCCTATGATGACTTGCTGCGGCTGAAAATGTCGAAAGGGGTGAGAACTATCGGCTTCGCCCACAACGTAGCTCAGGTGGTGTCAGCAAGGACGGCGGAACTGCCGGAAAGCAAGACCAATGAAGCAGTCAGCAGCGCTCTGACGTGGCTACCTGGCGTAGGACTAGACCTGGCGGAAAGGAAGACGGAGATAGTGGTGATAACTAGGCGGCACACGCTGAAGGTCAACCCTATCAAAGTCAAAGGACACGAGTTGAATCCCACAGACAGCGCGAATGACCTAAAGTGACCATTGACGCCAGGTTGAACTTCGCGGAGCACGTGCGGAAGGCCGCACACAAGGCTATGGGCGTAGCCGCGGCCTTCGGCAGGCTAATGCTCAACATCGCGGAACCGGCCTACGTGAAAAGTGAACTCCTGGAGAGCGTAACATACTCCGGTGCACTCTACGGAGCCTCTGTGTGGGCGGACGCCCTAAGCGTGGCGAGAAACATGAGCAGACTGGAGGCTGCAAGAAAGGCCAGCGCACTTCGAGTCGTGTCAGCGTACCGCACTGTCTCAACGCGGGCCGTTATGTTGCTGGCGGGCCTGATTCTGCTGCACCAGATGGCGGTCGAACGAAAAAGAATCGCGGAGGTGGAAGTGAGAAGCGGGGCCCGTGGCAAGGCGGCTAGGGTCAGACTGAGACGTAAGGAGCGGGTGAAGACGACCGAGGAATGGGACATGGAACGGGGTGAAGAGGAGAAGGGGACATGGAGGAGGGAGGCGATGCCCTCGGTAGTACCTTGGATCGACCGGAGACACGGCCAGATGGAGTTTCACCTGACCCAATGCCTAACGGGGCACGGGTGCTTCGGTGCATATCTCCATCGGATAGGTAAGGAGACGACGCCAAGGTGACACCACTGCGAAGCCGCTGCGGACGACGCAAAACACACGTGGTTCGTATGCCCGGCATGGAAGGCACCGAGGTAAGAAATGTGGAGCGCGACCGGACCGACCGCGAGCATCCGGGAGGTAGTGCGCGCCATGCTGAGAAGGTTGGAACAGTGAAATGCAGTGACTGACTACATCAGACGAGTACTCCGTGACAAGGAGGAAGCCGAACGGAACAGAAGGGGTAAACGACCAGGCAGGAGACCCAACCCGGGGACGCTTGCGCGAGCCGCGGCGTGCGGCTGTGACCTGGCATACAGGCACGCCGTATGCTTCAGGAGCGCGGGCTACCTAAGGGACGATGTGGCTGAACCTACCAGTGACGTAGCGGATATAAGCGTGGTACAGGACAAGATCGTGGGTCTGGCGGCAAGGCACGCCGCCGAGGAAATCGGGAGAGGACCGCCTGCGGTCAGAGCGACAATGCCGGGTAGCGAGGGTGCAAGGGTCCGGATGACCTATGGGGACGTAAATTACATAGGCAACAACCGGGCTATATTGTACCCGAAGCGCAGGTACGGAGGTCAACAAAAGCCGACGAACTTGTGCAGTCCGGTGAATATGCAACCAATGGGGCTAGACGTGGTGGTGCTCGACGGCGTAGTCTTCACCGTCATGTGCCAATGCGTCAGCTGGGATGAGCATGTGAGGATGTTTTCGCACTACAGGTCCACGGTGGACAAGGGGGCCACCTGCTTGTACTGGCGGCTGGCTAGGACGCAGACGTCGCAGGTAAGTGTGCAAGAGCTTGGTTGTGGCCACGTGAGCACGCCTTGCAACATGCTCTGCAGAAAAGACAAGTAGTGCGCAGGGAGATGCGAAGCGTGACTAGTGACACGGACAGTTAGACAATTTGGCAGGACAGTACTGCAAAGCCAATGAACGTAGCGCAGGAGGTGCAGTGACAGGAGATTAGCGACACGGACAGACGGGTAAATTGGCAGGACAATAGTGCGAAGACAACGAGCAAAGTGTAGTGGTCAGTGTAGTGCGAAGCGTGACTGCGGACGAGGTCGCCGGAAGACAGACAGTAGCGAATTCTGTGCCGACAGTAGACACAACTGAGGCAAGAAAAATGGAGGCGAAGGAAAGCTGACTGAGGCGCGACTGTCCGGCCGAGATGGTCAACGTCACAATGACGTAAGCGGGAGAGAGAAGCCAAGAGAACGGCCGGCCACAGGGACGGAGTGCACTAATGCGAGAGCGGGTCCGCTCCGTCCTGGGTGATGAGCGGCGGAGCGGTCTTAGCCGGTGAAAATCGGGCACTATCCTAGGGCACCATTGAACATCCGGATGTCTTCCGAATATTTCCCCTTCACCGCTGAAAAAAAAGGTTAGGTTTGGTCGGGTTAGGTTAGGCCGGTAACACACCGACTACATGTCCCGTCATCTCGTCCGCCATCTTGCATGATAGTTAGCCATCTTGTATGTCGTTCCGCCATCCAGCGGGTCAATTTGCAATCTTGCAGTCGGTAGCACACTGACGCTCGTTCGGTAACAAACCGACTACAGGCGAGGCGCGTGCCGCAGCACTCGATCCTGTCGGTAAGGCAGGTTTGAGCCAGAACCTCCCTTATATAACTAAGAGCATTGTGTATTTCTATTTTCGCTTCGTATTTCATTCTTGAATTCAAGATGCTACATGCCTAGTGCGTGCATCCACTTTTCACATAGAAGAGGATTACTACCATTATTTATCACATATAAGTCATTTTCATGTTTTTCATTGTTGCACTTGATTTTTACACTAATTTTTCCTTATACCGGCATTGCTTCATCGTTATACGCTCACAGAGTTCTATTCACATTTTGTAACGGAGTGTTTGAAAAATAACGTTGATAGTATTCGGACGGAATCGCCGAAATTTGTGAACCTGAGTCGATTTTCAGTGGTAACGGTACCTTGTTTACATACACCGTCTCGATTAGCGGTTCTACGCGTTTATAATTTACTCCAATTGGTTCTATCTTTTTGATATTCATTTTCATTCGGTGAATCGCTTAATATATATCCCGATTATATTTCGCTGTTTCATCGTACTCGTCATTTGCGTTACTGTTATTATTATCGCTGTTATCGCGAACGTGTAGGACCTGTACGTTTAAGTCTCGCTCACATACGTATGAATTATCAATATTATTCAATCTTTGGTTAGATTACGAACCCTGTTCATTTCGGCACACGGAAAAAATGTGCCCTTTTCTTCCGCATTTGCTACAATATTTGTATCCGAGCGAGCTTTGAAATCTACGATGGTCGCTTTTGCCGCGACACCTACACACCTCTTCTTCACTCGCTTGCCCCGCATTCTTCCGCTGTTGCTGTGGTCGTTGCTTATGTGCGAACGTGTTGTTTGGCGTTCGCTGCTTTGTGCCTTGATAACCGCGTGACGAAGTCACGTGGTGCATGCCTGCTGCTTCCTCCGATGTTCTGGAGCCTTCTCCTGTACGTCGTCTTTTTAGCGTGTTCTCGTTGGCGGCTTCAACTAATTTTGCCAACGCTATTAGGTCGTCCAGTGATTCAGCCGATTGTTCTGAAATTTTGTACTTTATGAGTGAATTGATCACCCCCGAGATTGACTGGTCTTTTACTTGAGTTTTTAGTTCGATTGACGCAAATTTGCATGGTATGGCCAATGTTTTTATAGCTGGCGTAAATTCTTGAATACTTCCGTTTACTACTTGTTTCTTTTCACGAAACGTAAATCGCGCCGAGTATTTCCCTTCATCCGGAGCACACATTTCTGTTAACTTATTAGCGATGTCTTCATACTTCATACCATTTGCATCCGTTGTCTCGCATTCAATCTGTAACTCATTGTATACTTCCGACAACAATGACGTTGATAGAAGCACTTCCTTTTTCTTAAATCGGTTATGTCATTAAGCGTAGAGTTTCCAGCTGTCGCAAGAATCCTTTCAGGTTACCTTTCTTTTGAAACGGCTTCACGTGGCCGAGCAGCGACATTTTGACTAGTTTCTTTTCTGTATTTTTATTCACTTTGGGTTCTTTTGAATTACTATGATAACTTTCCGTCGGTGGTTTATTTTCAGTTTTCGAGTTTTGTGCTATAACTGTTTTGATGCACTTGTTTAATGCTTTGCGGGAAGATTCTACTGTTTGCGTTTGATTATCAGGAAAACCGTAATTGCTGCAAACTTCAATTATATTATCTTCGCCGAACGTATTTATCCACGAAGTGTGACTTAACTCAATGTCAGATTTTATAAACGACCAATTTAACGCCGACATGTGCCTGCGCACTCAGACGACTAACACACACTTTTGGGTTATGTCGAGTGATGTGTACTGAATTATTAAAACCTTTATCCTCGTCGCCATTGCTGTATTTTATTGAGGTCGAAGAAATTGGAGGAGTGGAGGAACTAATGGACTTCCATGTGTTTTAATAATCGAGTCTAAGGTTTGATAGAACTGTACGAACGCGGTTAATTAGCGAAAGAGAGTGTGAGTACCCTATTGCTCTCTCGACGATACTGCCGTATCTTTTGCTGTCCGCTCGTCGAGCACGCCAGGCGTTCACATACATGCACAACACATACACAAACACGCGAGGCTAGTTTGCCGTCGCTATGCTCGAGTTACTGCATTTCCAATCACTCGTGAAGATAACTGTTTCGGCAAGGTATCGAATAGTTAAATGTGTGTCTCGCGACACTCAAAATCGTCCTCGCACATGTACGCACACTCGCGTGCAATGTTTACTTGCCGTCTCTGCGTCAAATATCGCCGCTTGCCCGTGTCGCGACTCAAAACCCATCAGCTGTATCTCATGTATTGTCTACTATCTCGAAATCATGTATGTGTATAATCTATGTGTTCTCTTGCTCTGTAAAATCTTTACTCTCTGTGACGTTCTCTTGCGATACGGTTTGTATCGCCTCATCGAAACCAATAAAAATCTCAATTATCGGTATTCATTATCTCTCTCCATCTCAACATCACTTTCGTTCCATTCACACTCGTTCTCATGACTAATTCGCGGATCCCACGTCGATGATCCATATCTTTTTGCCATCTCTCTGAACATTTTTTGGTCCTTCGAGCTGGATCAGTCGTGAATCGAATCGGATCATTCGCAAATCGAGTCGAATCTTTCGAATCGTTGCGACTTACGGGAAAACAAATTAGCTAGTGAGTGGAACGGAACTATCGCGTGTGCATCAAGTTGCGAAAGTTCACGTAATCAAAGTGAACAATATCGTTATCGGTGAAAACCATCACCAAAATCAGTCGCGTCCGTTAAATTGAAACGTGCGGTGTCCTCTGTAGTAACCGTGACTAAGATCTGAGCGTCAACAACACCGATCTCTCGAAGTGTGTATCGCGACGCCCTGTTATCACTGTGTGCGTATCTCGTTCGTGAAAACTCAGTTCGTCGCGTGAGTTTAAATCCTCTCGTACATCAACATGTCGATCGAAGAACATATCGAACTTCAAAACGACTACATTTGGCGCATCTCTTGTGCCGTCGAAAACCTGCGCAAGCTCGGCAAGGCGAAAATCACTAACGGGCAGGTGAAGTCGCGGCTTAATGCTTTAAATTCAAGTTGGAATAAGTTCCAAGAGAATCACGAAAAGATCAGCGAGACCAAGTTCGCAGCAAAAGGTGATCAACTCGACGCGATCGAAAGGCTTTCGTACTTCACGAAGGATCATTACGGACTGTGTGAAGAGCACTTCTTAAGTGGAGAAGGAGTGATGCTTGATCTTCTCAAATCGCTAAAGCCTGCGCCTGCAGCAACCGCGCAAGCCGCTGCAGCTCCTCAAGACGCACCAGCAGGAGGATCATCAAAACGGTTACCGCGTATCGAACTGCCCACTTTCGCGGGCAGCTACTCAGAATGAAAGCCGTTTCACGACCTCTTCTCGTTGATGGTTCGCGAAAATTCGCAACTTTCAGAAGTGGAAAAGCTGCACCACCTCAAAACCAGTGTGACCGATGAACCGTTACAACTTATCATAAACATTTCTCTCACTGCAGAAAACTTCCCTCGAGCTTGGGAAACTCTCGTCTCACGATACGAAAACAAGCGGCTTCTGACTGATTCTCATCTCGCGACACTTTTCGCGATTCCTCGTGTCACTAAAAAATCATCATCGGAACTGAAGAGCTTGCACAGCAACACTTGCAAAGCTCTTGGCGCGCTCGAACTTCTCGATAGTCCCGAGAAATTAGGGGATCACATCATCGTGCACATGACGATTCGCAAGCTCGACCCAGCATCTCTCGAAGAGTGGGAGAAAAGTTTAAGCGAGAAACTCGAGCCCCCCTCGTTTGCGGAGCTCAAGGCGTTTCTCATCGGTCGCATCCACACCCTCGAAACCGTGGAGCAAGCTCATGCTCATAATTGAATCGCGACATCGAAACCGCACTCATCGCAAGGAAGATCAAATCTTCAGACGACAAGGTCACATACAGCGCAATCAGGGGAACAGTCGTGTGCTTGTTGCAAAGGCAACCACTACATCGCGTTCTGTTCGACCTTTCGCGACAAATCTCTGAATCAAAGAAGGGAAGTGGTTACTGCGAAAAAGCTTTGCTTTAATTGTCTCAATCCACATCAGCAGAAGGACTGTCGATCCAACAAAACGTGTCGCGTGTGCAACGGTTGACATCATTCCTTGCTGCATCGGAACTCTTCTTCAATCTCGACAGCTGCCAACAGCGGCACATCTCAGAACAGCGCCTCTCAGGTGAGCAACCACTCTGCTCAGCCTACGATGATCAAGCGCTCTCCAGTTCTTCTCGCCACAGTGCAATTGATCGCTTCGAATCCGGAGACTGGAGAAAGAATCATCGCTCGCGCTCTACTCGATCAAGGATCCAAAAGTTCATTCGTCACGGAGTCGCTAGCGCAACAATTGCGACTACGTCGGCATCAAGCAACGATACCGATCATTGGCGTCAGAGCTCATCAATCGGCAGTGACTCGCGGCATCGCGACATTGCAACTCCAATCTCGTGCTCACACCTCGTTCTCGTGTTAGGTGGAGGCACTCGTGCTTCCACGACTCACATCGTATCTACCCTCATTTCGACTTCTCGTCGAAGACTGGCCTCATCTACGAGGACTCAACCTCGTGGATCCAAGCTTTGCACATCCCAGTCAAATCGACGTAATTCTCGGAGCTGACATCGACAGCAACATCATTGGTCAAGGAGTTCGAAAAGGAGCACCAGGAACACCAATCGCGCAAGAAACTCAGTTCGGTTGGGTCCTCTCCGGCTGCGTTTCAGCGGAAGCAGCAAGCCCCTCGTATGGCGCAGTCCAAGGCTTTCAATGCTCCCTCGATCACGAACTGCTCGATCTCGTGCAGCAGTTTTGGAAGCAGGAAGAAGTGTCGAAACCTTTGGCACTAACTTCCGAAGAAGAGCGTTGTGAGCAACACTTTCGCGAAACGGTTTCTCGAACTGCGTCCGGTCGTTACGTAGTTCGGCTGCCGCTCAAGGACAATTCGGTAGAGCTCGGCAACTCGCGGAATCCCGCGCATCAAATGCTTCTTCGTTTGGAGAAACGGTTCGGTAACGACGCGAAACTCAAGGAGGCTTACTGGAGCTTCCTTCGTGAATATCGTGAACTCGGGCACATGCGTCGCGCTATCAATACACCTGAAGACAATTCCCGCGTGTTTTATCTTCCCCATCACGGTGTAGTTCGCGACAGCAGTTCAACAACAAAGTTGCGTGTCGTGTTCAACGGGTCTCAAAGAACCAACCTCGTACTTTCTCTCTCAATGACAATCTTCTCGTCGCGTCGGTCCAAAAATGCAAACCGACCTCGCGGACGTTCTCTTACGCTGGCGACAATATCCAGTCGCGTTCTCATCAGACATCGTCAAGATGTACCGACAAATTTTGGTCCACAATGATGACTAAGATTTTCAGCGAATCCTCTGGAGGGAAGGACCAGAGCTACCGATTGAAGAATATCAACTGACTACGGTAACGTATGGTCTTGCAAGCGCTCTGTATCTCGCGATCCGTCTTCTTCATCAACTCGTTCAGGACGAAGGTAAGCAGTATCCCCTTGCGAGCCACGTCATTCTCGAGAACACGTACGTCGACGACATCCTCTCAGGAGCAGAGAACGTTGATCAAGGTCGCAAGAAAATCAACGAACTCAATCAATTGCTCAAGGCGGGCGGCTTTGAAGTTCAAAAGTGGACTTCAAGCCACCCAGAAACTCTCGTTGACATTTCTCGAAACCATCAAGAGATCGCGATGCATCTGAATCTCGATCAAAGTCCATTCTTTCGGGCTCTCGGTCTTGCGTGGAGACCAGACATCGATGCGTTCGCGTTCTCTCCGCAAATTAATCAAACTTGGGACAATTTCACAAAACGAAAAGTTCTCTCACAAACCGCGCAGCTCTTTGATCCTCTCGGATGGCTCTCGCCGATCACGATCAGAGCCAAAATCTTCATGCAGGAATTGTGGGCACTCAGTTACGACTGGGACGAGCCGCTCTCAGCTTCATTGTCCTCGCGATGGATCGAGTTCCTACAAGATCTTCAAGGCATCTCAGCTATCACCATCCCACGATGGATCGGGTTAAGTTCAGCATCTCTCGGGATAGAGATCCACGGTTTTGCGGACGCCTCTCAAAGTGCATTAGGCGCAGTGATCTACGCGCGAACGTGTATCAACACTCACGAAGTGCGCGTTTTACTAGTGTGCGCGAAAACTAAAGTAGCACCGCTAAAGAAGGTGACAATTCCTCGTCTCGAACTCTGTGCTGCGAATCTTCTCGTCCGGTTGATGTGTCATTTGGAAAAGACTCTTAATTTCGAAAACACCCCGGTTTATCTGTGGACGGATTCCACAGTCGCGCTCGCGTGGATCAAAAGCCACCCATCGCGGTGGAAGGAATTTGTTCGTAATCGCGTAACGGAAATCCAAAAGTTCGCGCGCGCTCGTTGGTTTCACATCTCGGGTTTGAAAACCCCGCTGATCTTGCGTCTCGTGGTGCATCTCCGGAACAACTCCAAAAATCAGAACTTTGGACCTTCGGACCATCCTGGCTCTCGAAGCCTTCTGTCAATTGGCCATCCTCATCTCCGCGACCGGAAGAAAACATTCATCTCGAGGAAAGAAAAGGGCTGTCGACGCACATCGCAACAGCTAAGCCGCTACAAATCTGGGATCTCGTCGATCGCTACTCAAAACTATCGACTCTCCTTAAAGTCACATCATTGTGTAAACGCGCAGCAAATCGGTTCGACGCGAAGACGTCATCGAATCACGTAAACACGTCTATCACTGTCGGACCGATCTCTACTCTTGAATTGAGCGACGCCCAACTGTTTTGGACCAAGGTGACCCAGCAGGCGTACTTTGCAGAAGAAATTCGCCAAATCGAGACAAGCTCAAGTCTCAGTCGAAGTCATGCACTATCGCGACTCACGCCGTTCATCGATTCAAACGGATTCCTCAGAGTCGGTGGTCGACTGAATCACTCATTGCTTTCATATGACGGAAAGCACCCGTTCATCTTGCGTCGCGAATCATCGTTCTCCACATTGATCATCGATCATCATCATCAGTTGACGCTCCACGGAGGTCCGCAACTCACTCTCGCTAAAATCCGACAGCGGTACTGGATCCTGGGAGGAAGAGTACCGATCCGCATGTTCATACATCGTTGCGTTTCTTGTGCGCGTCATCGCGCCACCCTCAGCAGCCAACAGATGGGCCAACTCCCTCAGTCTCAAGTCACGCAATTAAGGCCGTTTCTTCACTCTGGCGTTGACTACGCTGGTCCATTCTCGATTCGAGCCTCCCGCGGAAGAGGAGCGAAATCATGCAAGGGATATATCGTTTTTTTCATCTGCTTCACGTCCTCGGCTGTGCATCTCGAGTTAGTTTCGGACCACACGACGGAGGCATTCATCGCGGCGTACAAACGCTTCACATCTCGACGAGGAATTTGTGCCTCAATCGCAAGCGATTGTGGAACGAATCTCATCGGCGCCGACTCAGAACTTCGCCGTCTTCTCGCTGCATCGTCAAAGGAGTTCTCAGAAATCGCAAACAACCTCGCATCACACGGAACCCAGTGGCGGTTCAATCCTCCCTCCGCGCCTCATTTCGGTGGAAATGGGAAGCCGGAGTGAAATCAGTCAAATTTCACCTCAAACGAGTCATCGGAGAAGCTACTCAAACGTTCGAGCAATTCGCGACGTTCCTCACGCAAGTAGAAGCTACGCTTAATTCTCGACCTCTTTGCGCTATCTCGGACGATCCACGGGATCCAAGTGCCTTGACTCCAGGACACTTTCTCGTCGGCTCAGCATTGAACACAATTCCTGAGCCATCACTCATCGAGGTGCCAGTTCAACGGCTATCGCATTGGCAACACTTGCGTCAAATGCTGGAGCATTTTTGGAAACGGTGGAGTACGGAGTATCTTTAGTCCTTCCAAAACCTCTCAAAATGGCAGACTCATCACGGGAACATCAAAATCGGATCCATCGTTCTCGTAAAAAACGAAAATCTACCTCCATCTGTGTGGCCCCTCGCGAAAGTGATCGAAGTGCATCCGGGAACCGACGGTCCCGTTCGCGTTGTGACCGTTAAAACGAAATCCTCTGTGTTAAAACGTCCAATCGTGAAATTGTGTGTGCTTCCAGTGTCCTCTTAAGACAATTATTGACTCTAAGAATGAATAACGCACGGCGGGCCGCATAATCTAATTTCGCGATTGTTACCGATAGCGAAGCGGGCGGTATGTTTCGGCAAGGTATCGAATAGTTAAATGTGTGTCTCGCGACACTCAAAATCGTCCTCGCACATGTACGCACACTCGCGTGCAATTTTTACTTGCCGTCTCTGCGTCAAATCTCGCCGCTTGCCCGTGTCGCGACTCAAAACCCATCAGCTGTATCTCACGTATTGTCTACTATCTTGAAATCATGTATGTGTATAATCTATGTGTTCTCTCGCTCTGTAAAATCTTTACTCTCTGTAACGTTCTCTTGCGATACGGTTTGTATCGCCTCATCGAAACCAATAAAAATCTCAATTATCGGTATTCATTATCTCTCTCCATCTCAACATCACTTTCGTTTCATTCACACTCTTTCTCATGACTAATTCGCGAATCCCACGTCGATGATCCGTATCTTTCTGCCATCTTTCTAAACAATAACGATACGTAATTTGCGTGTATAACCTGAAACTTATCATTGTTCACCTTTGACGAAAATCTCCACACACATATATTTGAAAAGCAACGATGAAATCCATGGACAAATTATTCTGAAAAACATAATTCGTTATTGTGCTTCCGACTTCAGATAGAATGTTATTGTCAGACTTGCCGACAAATGTTTGGGGATACATATTTCAGCTCCAATATGACAAACAAAAGCGCATCCAATAATCTTGCCGCCCTAGGCTTAAGGAAGATTTTTGCCCTTTTCGTGTACGGTGGGCCTATTTTTTTTCATTCCATATTGATACCATCCATGTCTAGGGATATGACAATAATTTTATTCTGGTACATATTGTGCGATATTGTACAGAGAACTTTTTTTGTTTTATTTTAATGTCACCTGAACGTACTGGGACAGGAAACTATTGTGATGACGAAAATAATATTAGAACCCCGTTATTTAAGTATTACAAATTAAATCGTGACTAGTAATGATTGAATGACTATTGGGTTGTTAACTATCATATTTTCGTCATTTCATCAGCTACTTCATAGTTCGTGGAGTTATCAATTATTATAGCTTACAGTTTATAGTATTGCGCGCCTTGATTTTTGAGTTGCAAAACTATCGATCAGATCGTCATATTTCAAGGACGACAGTAAATCTGACTCAATGCCGAGTATAGCCAGAGCGTTGAGCCTATCTTCCTTCATTTTTGATCGTAGATAATTCTTCACTCGACGCAACCAAGAAAAGCTCCGCTTCTCAGAACAGTTCGTAACAGGCGTGCAAACACACATGCGAAGAGCAATATCGATATTGGGATACACACTTTGCATATCACTATTCCGAATCCATTTCAACAAGTTTAAAGCCGTATTCAAATTTCCGCCACTTGACAAACAGTGTGCACAGAAATGAAGACATTCATTGGAAAAACTTTCCTCGAGATCTGAAGCGTAGAGCTTCCGCAAGCTCTCTGCTTTTTTCTCTCTTTCTACCGAACTAATCGCTGCTGAGTCGGTGAGAAAAGAAAACGTATCGTGGTATCGCACATATGCTTCACGTCACTTTCGGAGCTCACAAAAAAGCTTATCGGTAATGACTGTAAATGTCGCGACTCTCAGATGGTCTCGACCGGTCATTTCCACTTCCTTACTCGCAGACTCGCCCGGACGAAGCCGGCGCTTTCTCTTTTGCATTGTGTCCTTATCATACTCCTGTACCTCCGAAAATTTCTTCGCTTTTGCTTCGAAACCTTCGAAATTTTCGCGAGCCTAAGAAACGCGAGTAATTAATGAATCATAAAGATGCACAATCGTTAATATCTCGATGTCGACTGCTTGCAGTTTCTTATTGATGAGATTGAATCTGCCGAGCAAGAAACCCCAAAAACAAACAATAAAAGCAGTTTCCAAACGCTCCAACTTCAATCGAATACCTTTGGCTTCGCATCTGACGCTCGGTTTCTGACATTTATCATCTTCGATGCAGTCCAATGCTCCCACAATGTCATCCCAGGACTCGTATAAGCGTTTGAACGCATCGGCCCTAACTGACCATCGAGTTGTTGACAGACTTTTCAGCGTAACATTTGTTACTGATTCCACCACTGAATTTTGCTTCGAGATTCGCTGCTGCTGAAGAGTTTCCCAGCGTTGGATTGATGCGGTAAAGAAACTGTAGATCTCTTGCAAAAGTGCGAAAAACCAACAAACCTCTTCGCACTCTTCCGCCGCAGACTCTATAATCAAACTAAGAGAGTGAGCTGCACATGGAATATATTCCTTGTGAGGTGAAAGTTTTTTTATTTGTGGCTATAAACCGTTATAAGCACCCGAAATATTGGCGGCATTATCGTAAGATTGGCCTTGGCAGTCATCAATATCGATTGCAAATTCGTCCAACGTAGCAGTAATGGATTTTGTCGTGTCCAGATCTTTATGGCCTGCGTTCGGAATAAATTTGAGGTAGCGTTCAACGGATGTACCGTTGGCCTGTACATATCGGACGACAAAAGTAAGCTGATCAATATGAGAGATATCAGGTGTAGAATCTACAACGATAGAAAAGTATTTTGCCAATTTTATCTCCGTTACAATCGTATTCATAACTTTTTCTGCCATGAGCCCTATAAATTCTTCGCAAATTGTAGAAGAGAGATATCTTGTGTCACCACTGCCTAAGTTACCGTACCGCGAAAAATGATCTGCTAAAAATGGATCGAACTCTGCGATGAGTTTTAAGGACATTAAATAATTTCCGTTGTGTGGTAAACCGAACTTTTCATTATATCCTCTGAACGGTAGACCACGTGAGACAAGAGCCGTTACCGTTGCCACAACTCGTTTTAATATATTCCTCCAATATACAATTGTTGCATCGAGTTGTTGCGTTAGCATTAGGTCAACGCGGCCGAGAAAAGTCCCCCTTCTTTTCATATTCAATAAAGACAGTTTATGCGTCGATGAGTTTTCGTGATCGGCTACCCGTATAGAGGCATTTTTCCAATCGGTAAAGCTTTCTTTGCTGCCAAAATGTGTCCCGCCGTCGAAGGCAAGGCATGGTCCACAGTAAACTCTACCGGTGCTCTCTGAATAGATAAGCCAGTTACAGAGACTCTTCCCTCCATTAACCGGACGCCGTTTGAACAAAGATCGTGATAAATAACGCGTCTGGTCACCGTATACGCGCTGGCTGGACGAAAAATCTGAATCTCAATTTTGTTTTACGCCGTTCGCCGCTATTTCGACTCTGGTAAAATCATTTACTATACATTCAGCTGTATCTCGACTCACAATCATTTTTTGTTGCTGCTGAATCGGAATAAGAGAAAATTCCATCAATTCTGGCACATGACCATTACCTGCATCGGAAGAAGAAGAAGAAGATGCGCAGGCGTTGATTGTTGAAGGATGGACAACTTGAATATCCGAATCATTTGCACTTCTTTCAGGTGTAGATAAAAACGTGTCCAATTTTCAGGTTTTCTTGACCACTTCCTCTTCTCTTTCTAATTTTTGTTTGAAATGTTTTTTGTACTCGGCGCCACTGATTTTTTTTCCGGTCACTCATCGTCGATAGCAAAAATTGCACAACGCGTATACGTGTACATGTACTGTACTGAAAAGTAGAGGGTTACACAGTAGATGTAGATACTAAACAATAAAGAGAAACAGATCATCCATGTCGTGACCCGACTCGATTGAGATATACCTACCAATTCACGGAGAATTTCGTTTGCGTTTGAAAATCTATATATATATTTGCTATCGTTAAAAATACTCAAGTGCTCCGCCGCTTTGTGTTTTTATACCGTAAATTGTCAAGTGTGATATGTTAGAATGCTGTGCTCCCAAGCTGGAACCTGGAGAACAGGCATGAGCACGCTTACAGTGGCTGGCGCGTAAGCAGGCATAAGCACGTCAAGGCCGGCTACCACATGTCATACATTGTATACGTTTATACGTATTTGAAAGAATATAATCCAATATTCCATTTACATTGTATATATCTTCCACTAGAAAATTTAATTTGATCGAAAGAATGATTTCGCAACTTTCGAATTAAACCTATAAAATTTATCACATTGGCTCATTTCGCTCATCATTTTCCGACCAGAAATTTGCCGCCCCCAAAAGCCTGCTGCCCTAGGCTGTAGCCTGGTAAGCCTAGTGATAAATCCCGCCCCTGCTAATTGGATACAATAAACTTCAAAATATCGTTGTGCGACATAAAAATTGTACGTACTTTTTTTAAATACAGATTTTGTGCTGGATTGAAATTATTGAAATGGTCGTTACTTACGAACCGTCTTATATATAATCTGAACAACATTTACAGTGTTTTTGTCATCTACAACATAAAACAGTTGAATCAAATCCCTATATGATGATAATCTGAGATTAGTATATTCTACATGGAATCCGATATTTACATCCAACATAATTAGGCAAACAAGTCATCAAAAAATGAATAATTCAACTCAGAGCAGTAGCACTCTAGTACCACATGATGCAAAACACATTTCAATTCATCAGGTGGGGAATGGTTAACTATCATAGATGCAAAATTTTCTGCTTTTTTAGACCACCAGCATTGAGATTCATTGCCACTTAGTCTCAGCCAAGGAGATGGAACTTCAGAAGCAGTCCCACTCCGGAAACTGAACAATCGTGTACATTTTATTTTTTTATGTACTAGGGGCTTCGCCACTGCGCGCTTCGCGCGCTAACCCCGTCTCGGCGCTGCGCGCCTCACTATTTCCTTACGCATTGTCTAGTAGACAGGCGAATTCCTTCATGTTGATTTGATGACAAGTCTGCACTTGCTGTCCACTTAAATTCCTTCTGTGCTAACTTTTCTTTTTTTCATCAATCTAAGCTTCCATTCGTTGGTTGAAAATTGGTGTTCCTTTTCTATTGATATCGATCTATCTCCTTGACTTGCTGAATTATTTTTGCTACCGCTTTGCCCGTTATTCTCCAAAATCACCTTCTTTATATTATTTTTTCCTCTATATTTGCGTTGCTGTTCATTCCGCAAAACACCTCTTTCTCTTGTGGTCAACATCGATCCTGGTCGTCCTCTTACCTGGTCATACGAATATTTGATGGATATTATTCTATGGCTTATTTGGTTCTTCGCACTTACGATTTTATTTTCCTCTTTCTTTTGTGATACTTCCGACCATCCACCATCTTCATCGCCTTGTCTGCTGCTTGAAACTCCTCCTTTCTCCACTGTCATCGTAAATCCCGGCTGTTCTTTTGACTGTTTGGTAATATATTTAGATTTACTATCATTTGATTTTTACTTTTCGTACTTATTACTCACTATCTGAATTTTATTTTGGTTCTTCCAGACATCAAAGTGTCCACTGTCTCCGTCGCCGGTGAAGAGTAGCGAGAATTGTGTTTCATTTTGTGATCCGATCCGGTGTGGATGAATTTGTCCTTCGCGATACACGATTAAACATATCTTGAAAATGTCCGCAGCTGCAGCTAATTCTGCTTCTCCCCCGTATATTACATTTTTATTCATATGTGATTTGTAATCACCAGGTGACCTAATCACAGCACCGTTTGACTCATTACCTGTAATAAGACCCGCAAATGTAGACCAATTATCCACTATATTTGAAACGATACTCAGTCTCACCTCTGCTTGTCGATCTTGAGTGCAGTATACACAATACGCCAACGCGCGAAAAAGACAATTCCCGTCGGGAATCATCTTGATAATTTTCGTTTGCATGTTCATTTTTTGCGCGTCAGAAACAGATACCTGTAAAGATATTTGTCAAAGACTGTCATAAACAGCCGATGACAGCTGTCAAAGGGTTTGCTAGATGCTTTTTGTTTTGTTTTCGGGATCTCACCCCACCGCCAACTTCATGCATATACTATTGTTATTATAATCTTTTTTATATTATTGTTATTATGGTCTTTTTTTTTTACTATTGTTATTATAATCTTTCTCTACGTTCATTTGTTTGAAACTTTTTTATTAGATAAAGAGATATTAGCTGTAATATCAAGGGCTGTGTATTAGATACCATACAATCATAATAATAAACATACTTGTTATATCATAGGGGTAATCAAAAAATTGATGTCATCTGGAAGCTACAATGCAAATTAATTTTTTTCATATACCGAGACAATTTCTAGAAACTATACAGTTAATGCGAATGCGGGAGTTTCATCGGCTGCTCGGGCAGGCTGGCCACTCCGAGTTTCAGTTGTTAAACTCTGTTTCTGGAGGCGATGTGATTCACACGAATTTTTGAGTTCAGAATTTTAAACAGTCGAGTTAGTGACTCGGAAAGCATTTGTTATTGAGTCGAAAAGTTCATTCTTCAAAGAACGGTCGAAACTTGATGCTACTGCTCTTTGAAAATTGGCTTTATTCGACTGAAATGAGAAATCTGTTTAAATGTGGGTGCTTGGAAGAAACGCAGCAGGTAAGTGGGAATACTTTATTTGATCACTTTTAACATTTTCTACATTAGAAATAACTAAATTTATTAGACGGCTTGTCCCGTCTTGCGTGGCTTCCTATCGGAAGAAAGAGAATCCAAAATGTAAACATTCATCATCTACATACATTCTTACACAGGGTGCTTAAAAGACGAAAATTCCCATTCACACAGACCAAGCACATGAAAACAAATTCGAACTCACTGGTCATGAGAGAAATTAACGACAACAGAGTCAGGGCGGCTAGGTGGTCTAGTGCAGTAAGGCTCCGGTCAAGCATCTCTAGACGCCAGATTCGATTCCTGGCTCCACTAGTAATTTTTCGAAATCACCAATCGTTCGAATCTATATCTTTCAACAATTATCAACTCGTATTTAATTATATGCACATCCGCATATCATTCACAAGACGGCTTTGCCGGTCTCGCGTGGCTTCCCATCGGAAGCAAAAGAATCCAAAATGTAATCATTTATCATCTACATACATTCTTATACAGGGTGCTTAAGAGACGAAAATTCTTATTCATTAGAAGTAACAATGAAATTTTTTTCTATCAACAGGTGATACGGCCAAAATAATCACATCTCTAAAATATTCACCGTTATCTGCCTATTCAATTTATCACACGTGCAAAGATCATCGCCACTTTCAAGCAGCTAAGTAACTTTCTCACTCTCTTGTGATTTCAGGCGGTAATATTGAATTTTATCACTTGAAAACGAGACATTAAACCGAGCGTTCAAGAAATTTAAATACTTATCTATCTGTAATAAAACTGCGAATTTTTTCTTCTTGAAAATAGTTTGACAAGATTTACCACTACTCGATAGTCAATGTATTTTTTCCGATCAATAAATTATTGCCACTACTATTAAGAATTTTCCAATGATCATCAGAGTTCGAATAAGTATTAGTTTCTTAGATATGCAGGTCATTGAAAAAACGTCAATTTGTTTACGTTTCGGCCCGGGTGGGAGCCCTCCTCAGATCAAATTTTTTTTAATAATCTGGTGTGAGAATTTTTCGGATGCTCAAAGTTGATGTGGACATGACGACGATACAGATTAACAGAATAAATTCACTAGCAAGAAAGGACGGACGTTGAAATTAGATGACCGTTACAGACGTTGAGACAACAACGGTCGGACTAGAAAAAAGGATTAGCGGCTAGTAACAGACATAGATATGACCTAGGAACACGGAAACGAAACAAGACAGTTTTGATGATAGAGTAGAGATATGCACAATAGGTAGCTTAGGAAACTAAGAATGATGTATTACCGACGTATAGATTTAAGTTATAAGCGTGACTCTTATAACTTAAAAGGGTTGCGGAAATGATAATTCCTGAGTCTCAACGACTTGGGTTGATGTAGAAACGTTACTAAAACATTATATTAACACCGATCACAAATAATTACATAAATAATAACAAAAATAATTATAACACTTATAGTCACCTAAATCAGCAACAATGTCGGTTTTGACGATCGGGAATGCAGGCTTAGTTAATAGTAATGACAAAGAATAATTTATAATAAACAATATATTTTGCGGAGCATTCACTATGACGCTAGTGGATGTCCCGAGCGCCTGTCAATCACTCCCCTTTCTCCCGAGCCGATGGCTCCGCGGTGTTCACTCTTAGTTATCCTTTCCGTAACCCGTTCAGCGTGTTTATTGTTTTTCATGGATAAGTTTGGGTAAACAGGCCACAAACTTACATAGATATTACTGATATGATCAATATCTTGACGCAATTAACTGCAAGAGGATAGAATAGAATAGAATAGAACATATTTGTTTTATACAAAGGCGGTATCCCCTAAGTATAAAGAGAGAGCGATACATATTGTGAATAGAGAACAGTAGTAGATTCAATACTGAATTAATTCTAATTCAATTCTGAATAATATCCAAGAGAGCGGCGAGGTATGGACAGTACAGTGGTTATAGCACGCGTTACGGAGACAATGTTCAAGGTGCGTGCGAATTAGAGCAGGAGAACGCATACAAGAAGCAAGTAGAGATATATTATGTAAGGGCTACGTGATCAAAGAGTCCTTTTTTGAAAATCGCCGAAGAAGATGCTTCATGTAACGCCTGTGGCAGAGAGTGTCACAAGCAAGTGACTGATACAATCGTAGATTTCTCGTAGCTTGCAGATCAATACGAGGGAATAAGTAAATCATATTTCGATGCTCACGAGGGGATCGTACGCTCCCGAATTTCTGACTGCAGGGTAAGTTGAGATGCGAAGAACAGCGGGACACGGAGATTGAGAGCCCGAGAAAATAGTTACGGCGCTGTGAAACTCTCAGCCACTTGATTCTCTGGAAATAAGGCGTGATGTGTTCAGATTTCATTACATTGAAAACAAAGCGAACTCAAGCATTTAGGGAATGCTGCAACCGAGTATCCTCGACGCGTGTAATATCGAGGAGTGCAATTGATCCATTGTCAAAAATGGGGAAGATGAGAGATGAGACAAGGATCTGTTGGAGAGCAGATGTGAGAGCCTGCCCGTTGGCCCTCAGTTGGTAGAGCGTTTTGAGGACTGTGTTGCACATGTTGGTGACCTGCTCCCGCCAATTTAGTGTCGAAGTAACATAGATACCGAGATTCCTCATACTATCTACGTAGGGGATAATATTTTCTCCCAGCAAAATCTAAGGGACCTCGTTATATCGGACCATATTGAGAGTTCGGGCGGAGCCACGAAGCATAGCTTGAGTTTTCTCAGGTTTGAGCCGTAAGAGATTTTCGTCGGCACAGTCACAGATACGAGCCACATCGTCATTCGCTCGTTCAACGTGTTCGGCTAAGCGAGATGGCAGGCAGTGTATGAAAATTTGGAGATCGTCCGCGTATTTGGCTGCGCAATAATATTACACATCTCAAGAAGAAGACGTTTGTAATACAAAAAGAGTACGATTTCGAAAATTTTCAGGCGAGTTTAAAAATAACCTACGGAGCCAGGAATCGAGCCAGGAATCGAACCTGGTATCTAGAGATGCTTCACCGGAGACTTACACCACTAGACCACCTAGCCGCCCTGACTACAGTGTCATTAATTTCTTTCGTCCCCAGTATTCGAAATTGTTTTTGTTTTCGTGTGCCGTAAATATATACATATTTGAAATTCGTCGCGACAGGCACATTTCAAACTTGAGTGTGTGACTTGTAGGTATGTGCACATTAGACATCTGTATGTGGCTAATCATGTGTGTATATCATCGTACGTTGCATTATTTTTGCCAATTTGAACGTCCCAGCCGTCATATTAAATGATACGAAAGAATCATATCAATATTTGAGCAAGAAAAATTTGCTAGAAATGTACGATGATATACACACATTATTAGCCACATGCAGATGTCTAATGTGCACATGTCAACAAGTCACACACACAAGTCCGGAATGTGCCTCTCGCGACCAATTTCAAATATGTTTGTAATACACCGGTTCTACAGCTAAGACGCTAGCACGTTCATAATTAAAAACAGGGTCTAGTTCAATGGAGTGTCTGATTAAAGCAGTGTAATTTTCATCTAGGCCGTGAATGTTCCGTTTGTGCTCCTCAATTCTAGAATGTAATTGCCTACTTATTTGCCCAATGTATAACTTGTCACAGTTTTTGCAGGGAATTTTGTAAACCACGCGTTAACGGAATATTTACGGCCTAGATGAAAATTACACTGCTTCAACCAGACACACCATTGAACTGGACCGTGCTTTTAATTATGAACGTGCTAGCGTCTTGGCTGTGGAACTGGTGTACCACAACCGTCTTCTTCTTGAGATGTGTAATATTGTTGCACATCCTCTTGCGGTTAATTTACGTCACGATATTAAACATCTCAGTTATATCTATACGTCAGTAATACATCATTCTCAGTTTTCTAAGCTACCTATTGTGCATATCTCTAGTCTATCATCAAAACTGTCTTGTTTCGCTTTTATGTTCCTAGGTCATATTTACGTCTGTTAATAGCTGGTAATCGGCGACTTCCATTTTCGGTTTGAATGTGAGTGGCAAGTGTGAGAAGGAGTGTGAGTGGAAAGGCGAGGATTAGAAGGATAGCAAAGGTAAGGAGAAAAGGAAATAGGGCAGAGAAGAAGCGGGGAGGACCAGGACGGGCTGACGGGTGAAGGGAATAGGGAGGCAGGAGCAGAAGGGACGGACAGGTGAGGAAAGGGTGAGAGTTTTTTGAGGTTAGTTAGAGAGAGCGGCGGACGGCGGGGGGGGGGGGAAGATAATATAGAAGAATAGGCGGGGACATCTAGGGAGCAGGAAGGGGGATAGAGCAGAGACAGATAGGCGGCAGGCAGATGAGGTAGAGAGCGATGGCTGGACGAAAGGATATAAGCAACACGGGTGGCCAGAAAAAAGGGGCGAAGAAAGTACAGGAGGAGAAAAAGACAGGGCGGACGAGTGTAGCAGCAGCGATAGGGAGGGAAAGGAGACATAGTTTGGGATCGGCGATGACTGTGATAGATTTATGGAAGAGAAAACGGGAGGAGGTGGGGAAAAAAGGGGAGGAGGATGCAGATGAGATACAGGAAAGAAGAAGAAGCAGAAAAGTTCACCGGTCACCGCAGGGCAAGGCAGGGGAGGAAGGGAAGGAAGAGGGAGGGAGTATACAGGATATGCTAAGGCTGATTAGGGAGGAGTTAAAGATAGGTCTAGAGGAAGTCAGAGGGCAGGGAAGGGGGCTCAGGGAAGAAATAGAAAAGATTGAAGGGGAAATGACTGAAAGGGCAGAACAGTGGGAAGTAGAGAGGGGGGAGATGAAGGAAACAATAAGGGACCTAGGTAAAAGATTAGAAGAGGTAGAAGAGAGGAGTGGGGGAGAGATGGAAAGGGTGAAGGAAAGGCTGGAAGAATTAAAAAAGAAGCGGGTAGATGGCGGGGGGGGGGGGGGGAGCAGGGACGGGGAAATGCGAAAATGGCGTAGGCAGCAATAGATAGGTTAAAAGAGATGGAGTGGGCCATAGAGAGGAAAGAAAGGGAAGAAAGAAGGGAAATACAGTATTGAGAAAAGCGAGAATAGAGAATGGAAGGGAAAAGGAAGGGCTGAAAAATATTACGCAGGCGACAGGGGTAGAGGTCGAGGTAAAGGATATGTGGGAGGTAGGCGCGAAAAAGAGGGTAGAAAAGGGGATATGGATAGCAAGGCTAGGGAACAGGGAGCAAAAGAACCAGGTAATGGAAAGAAAAAGTCTACTAAAAGGGAGGGAGGAGAGAATAGAGGAGGATCTCACCTGGGCAGAGAGGAAAATGAAGTGGAATTTGATGGAGATAGCAGCTATTGAGGAGAGAAGGGAAAACAGAGTAAGAATAGGGTATGCAAGGATTTGGATAGAAGGGAAAATGTGGAAGTGAGATGAGATAGGACAGGTGCTTAGGGACGGTGCACGGAGAAAGAGGGAAGAGGGGCAAAGGGAGGGGAGGCGAAAAGTAGGGGAAGGTGATGAGGATAGGACAACAAGCGACGCAAGGCAAGAAGGAAGTATAGAGGCAAAGGCCGGGGGACGTAGGAAAAGGCAGTCGGGGGAATAGGCAGTGGGAAGGGGCAGAGGCAGGGAAGGGTGGGCGGAAGAGAAAAAGGAGAAAGAGGGGAGTAGGTGAGAAGGAAAGGGAGGGTTGGAAAGTAGTCTTCTGGAATGTGGCGGGGCTTGCGAAAAAGGACGAAGAGTTTTAGAGGGGTCTAAGGGAGTGGGATGTAATATTTTTAAAGGAGACATGGACAGAGAAGGAGGGGTGGGAAAGGATTAGGAATAAGTTGCCGGCAGTGTGTGAATGGGAAGTGCAGTATGCGGTGAAAAGAAATAGGAAGGGAAGAGCAATAGGTGGAATGCTGTCAGGGGTAAGAAAGGAGATAGTAAGCGGGGAGGGAGGGAGGGTAGAGGTAAATGAGGGGATGATAATAAGGAAAATAAGTGTAGGGGGAGAAAAATGGCTAGTAATAGGGATATACGTAAATGGGGATCTAAAAGAGAAGATAGGGGAATTGAAGGAGCAAGCAGAAGAGGCAGATGAAGGAACAAAAGTGCTAGTGGGGGGCGATTTTAATGCCAGGACAGGGCAAGAGGGGGGAGGATGCTGGGGAAAAGGAGAGAAGGAGAGTAGGAGTAGGAAATCAAAGGACAGGAAAATAAACTCAGAAGGTAAGCAGCTGGCGCAATTTTTGGAAGAGACAAGATGGGCAATAATGAATGGGAACATAGAGGGTGATGAGGAGGGAGAATTTACGTATGTCCGAGGGGCGGGGGTGACGGTGATAGATTACGCTATAGGAGACAGCGAGGTAAGGGATAGGATCAAAAGGATAGAGATTGGGGATAGGATTGACTTGGACCATCACCTGGTGATGGTGTGGATGAGGGGGGTAGTGACTAGGATAAGAAAGGGAAAAAGGGTAGGGGGAACTAGTAAAGGGGATTGGACAGAGGAGGGTAGGATGAGGTTTAGAACGGAGGTCAAATGAGAGGGGGTAGGAGAAGCGAATGTAGGCAAAGAGATGGAGAAAAGAATAGGGGAGCTTCGCAGAGCTTTGGAGGTAGGAGGGAGGGGAAGTGAAGTGAAAAAGGGTTGGTGGGATGAGGAATGTAGGAGAAAGGAAGCGGAAGTTAGGCAGAGTCTAAGGAACTGGAGAAAGGCGTAGGGGGAAGGGAAAGCGTAAAGAAAGGAAAGAAGGGAATATAATAGGCTATGCGAGGAGAGGAAAAAGAAAGAAAATGAGGGATTCATAAAAGAAGCAGCGAAAGCAAGGACAGATGGCGAGGTGTGGGAGATAGTTAACAGGGAAAGAAAGAAGTGGAAGAGAGTGAATGAGAAAATAGGCGAGCAGGAGTAGAGGGAGTATTTCATGGGATTATTAGGTGGAGTGGAGAACAAGGTAACAGAAGGCGGGGGGACAGCAAATAGAAAAGGGGACAGGGAAGGGGAGCTGCAGAGGGAAGAGATAAGTAAGGTGATAGGAAAGCTGAAGGACGGAAAGGCACCAGGGGGGGATGGAATAGTTAGCGAGATATGGAGGTATAGGGGGAAAGAGATGGAGCGGTGGGTATGGAAAACATGTAATAGAGTTTGGGTGGGGGAGGGATGGCCGGAGGATTGGAGAGAGGGATTGATAGTGCCAATAGTAAAGAAGGGGGAGGGGAAACGGCAGAAGAGTATAGGGGGGTGACGTTGATGCCAACATTGTATAAGGTGAATGCGATGGCACTAGCGAAAAGGTTAGAAAGAGAGGTAGTGGAGAAGGGGATGATACCGCATAATAAAACTGGCTTCAGGATAGGAATGGGCACAATTGACAACGTGTATGTGCTGAACTATTTAATCAATAGACAGGTGGGAAGGGATGAGGGAAAGATGGTGGCAGTCTTTGTGGACTTGAAGGCGGCGTTCGATTCGGTGGACAGGAAGGTGATGTGGGGGACTATGGAAAGCAGAGGGGTGAGGGAAGGGCTAAGGGTAAGGGTGAAGGAAATTTTCAAAGAAACAAAGAGTCGGGTGAGGAGCGGGTGAAAGGAAGGAGTGGCGTTCTGGACAGCGGGTGGGGGGGGGGGGGGGTGAGGCAGGGGTACCCGCTCAGTCCACACCTATTCAACCTGCTGGTGGCGGATTTAGAAAAGGAAATTGGAGGTGGGAGAAGGGAATACGCTGACGTCCATACCCTGCCGTCAGTCAACTCCACCCCCCCAACCCTTCTCCAACCACGATATGACACGCGTCGAGGATACTCGGTTGCAGCATTCCCTAAATGCTTGAGTTCGCTTTGTTTTCAATGTAATGAAATCTGAACACATCACGCCTTATTTCCAGAGAATCAAGTGGCTGAGAGTTTCACAGCGCCGTAACTATTTTCTCGGGCTCTCAATCTCCGTGTCCCGCTGTTCTTCGCATCTCAACTTACCCTGCAGTCAGAAATTCGGGAGCGTACGATCCCCTCGTGAGCATCGAAATATGATTTACTTATTCCCTCGTATTGATCTGCAAGCTACGAGAAATCTACGATTGTATCAGTCACTTGCTTGTGACACTCTCTGCCACAGGCGTTACATGAAGCATCTTCTTCGGCGATTTTCAAAAAAGGACTCTTTGATCACGTAGCCCTTACATAATATATCTCTACTTGCTTCTTGTATGCGTTCTCCTGCTCTAATTCGCACGCACCTTGAACATTGTCTCCGTAACGCGTGCTATAACCACTGTACTGTCCATACCTCGCCGCTCTCTTGGATATTATTCAGAATTGAATTAGAATTAATTCAGTATTGAATCTACTACTGTTCTCTATTCACAATATGTATCGCTCTCTCTTTATACTTAGGGGATACCGCCTTTGTATAAAACAAATATGTTCTATTCTATTCTATTCTATCCTCTTGCAGTTAATTGCGTCAAGATATTGATCATATCAGTAATATCTATGTAAGTTTGTGGCCTGTTTACCCAAACTTATCCATGAAAAACAATAAACACGCTGAACGGGTTACGGAAAGGATAACTAAGAGTGAACACCGCGGAGCCATCGGCTCGGGAGAAAGGGGAGTGATTGACAGGCGCTCGGGACATCCACTAGCGTCATAGTGAATGCTCCGCAAAATATATTGTTTATTATAAATTATTCTTTGTCATTACTATTAACTAAGCCTGCATTCCCGATCGTCAAAACCGACATTGTTGCTGATTTAGGTGACTATAAGTGTTATAATTATTTTTGTTATTATTTATGTAATTATTTGTGATCGGTGTTAATATAATGTTTTAGTAACGTTTCTACATCAACCCAAGTCGTTGAGACTCAGGAATTATCATTTCCGCAACCCTTTTAAGTTATAAGAGTCACGCTTATAACTTAAATCTATACGTCGGTAATACATCATTCTTAGTTTCCTAAGCTACCTATTGTGCATATCTCTACTCTATCATCAAAACTGTCTTGTTTCGTTTCCGTGTTCCTAGGTCATATCTATGTCTGTTACTAGCCGCTAATCCTTTTTTCTAGTCCGACCGTTGTTGTCTCAACGTCTGTAACGGTCATCTAATTTCAACGTCCGTCCTTTCTTGCTAGTGAATTTATTCTGTTAATCTGTATCGTCGTCATGTCCACATCAACTTTGAGCATCCGAAAAATTCTCACACCAGATTATTAAAAAAAATTTGATCTGAGGAGGGCTCCCACCCGGGCCGAAACGTAAACAAATTGACGTTTTTTCAATGACCTGCATATCTAAGAAACTAATACTTATTCGAACTCTGATGATCATTGGAAAATTCTTAATAGTAGTGGCAATAATTTATTGATCGGAAAAAATACATTGACTATCGAGTAGTGGTAAATCTTGTCAAACTATTTTCAAGAAGAAAAAATTCGCAGTTTTATTACAGATAGATAAGTATTTAAATTTCTTGAACGCTCGGTTTAATGTCTCGTTTTCAAGTGATAAAATTCAATATTACCGCCTGAAATCACAAGAGAGTGAGAAAGTTACTTAGCTGCTTGAAAGTGGCGATGATCTTTGCACGTGTGATAAATTGAATAGGCAGATAACGGTGAATATTTTAGAGATGTGATTATTTTGGCCGTATCACCTGTTGATAGAAAAAAATTTCATTGTTACTTCTAATGAATAAGAATTTTCGTCTCTTAAGCACCCTGTATAAGAATGTATGTAGATGATAAATGATTACATTTTGGATTCTTTTGCTTCCGATGGGAAGCCACGCGAGACCGGCAAAGCCGTCTTGTGAATGATATGCGGATGTGCATATAATTAAATACGAGTTGATAATTGTTGAAAGATATAGATTCGAACGATTGGTGATTTCGAAAAATTACTAGTGGAGCCAGGAATCGAATCTGGCGTCTAGAGATGCTTGACCGGAGCCTTACTGCACTAGACCACCTAGCCGCCCTGACTCTGTTGTCGTTAATTTCTCTCATGACCAGTGAGTTCGAATTTGTTTTCATGTGCTTGGTCTGTGTGAATGGGAATTTTCGTCTTTTAAGCACCCTGTGTAAGAATGTATGTAGATGATGAATGTTTACATTTTGGATTCTCTTTCTTCCGATAGGAAGCCACGCAAGACGGGACAAGCCGTCTAATAAATTTAGTTATTTCTAATGTAGAAAATGTTAAAAGTGATCAAATAAAGTATTCCCACTTACCTGCTGCGTTTCTTCCAAGCACCCACATTTAAACAGATTTCTCATTTCAGTCGAATAAAGCCAATTTTCAAAGAGCAGTAGCATCAAGTTTCGACCGTTCTTTGAAGAATGAACTTTTCGACTCAATAACAAATGCTTTCCGAGTCACTAACTCGACTGTTTAAAATTCTGAACTCAAAAATTCGTGTGAATCACATCGCCTCCAGAAACAGAGTTTAACAACTGAAACTCGGAGTGGCCAGCCTGCCCGAGCAGCCGATGAAACTCCCGCATTCGCATTAACTGTATAGTTTCTAGAAATTGTCTCGGTATATGAAAAAAATTAATTTGCATTGTAGCTTCCAGATGACATCAATTTTTTGATTACCCCTATGATATAACAAGTATGTTTATTATTATGATTGTATGGTATCTAATACACAGCCCTTGATATTACAGCTAATATCTCTTTATCTAATAAAAAAGTTTCAAACAAATGAACGTAGAGAAAGATTATAATAACAATAGTAAAAAAAAAAGACCATAATAACAATAATATAAAAAAGATTATAATAACAATAGTATATGCATGAAGTTGGCGGTGGGGTGAGATCCCGAAAACAAAACAAAAAGCATCTAGCAAACCCTTTGACAGCTGTCATCGGCTGTTTATGACAGTCTTTGACAAATATCTTTACAGGTATCTGTTTCTGACGCGCAAAAAATGAACATGCAAACGAAAATTATCAAGATGATTCCCGACGGGAATTGTCTTTTTCGCGCGTTGGCGTATTGTGTATACTGCACTCAAGATCGACAAGCAGAGGTGAGACTGAGTATCGTTTCAAATATAGTGGATAATTGGTCTACATTTGCGGGTCTTATTACAGGTAATGAGTCAAACGGTGCTGTGATTAGGTCACCTGGTGATTACAAATCACATATGAATAAAAATGTAATATACGGGGGAGAAGCAGAATTAGCTGCAGCTGCGGACATTTTCAAGATATGTTTAATCGTGTATCGCGAAGGACAAATTCATCCACACCGGATCGGATCACAAAATGAAACACAATTCTCGCTACTCTTCACCGGCGACGGAGACAGTGGACACTTTGATGTCTGGAAGAACCAAAATAAAATTCAGATAGTGAGTAATAAGTACGAAAAGTAAAAATCAAATGATAGTAAATCTAAATATATTACCAAACAGTCAAAAGAACAGCCGGGATTTACGATGACAGTGGAGAAAGGAGGAGTTTCAAGCAGCAGACAAGGCGATGAAGATGGTGGATGGTCGGAAGTATCACAAAAGAAAGAGGAAAATAAAATCGTAAGTGCGAAGAACCAAATAAGCCATAGAATAATATCCATCAAATATTCGTATGACCAGGTAAGAGGACGACCAGGATCGATGTTGACCACAAGAGAAAGAGGTGTTTTGCGGAATGAACAGCAACGCAAATATAGAGGAAAAAATAATATAAAGAAGGTGATTTTGGAGAATAACGGGCAAAGCGGTAGCAAAAATAATTCAGCAAGTCAAGGAGATAGATCGATATCAATAGAAAAGGAACACCAATTTTCAACCAACGAATGGAAGCTTAGATTGATGAAAAAAAGAAAAGTTAGCACAGAAGGAATTTAAGTGGACAGCAAGTGCAGACTTGTCATCAAATCAACATGAAGGAATTCGCCTGTCTACTAGACAATGCGTAAGGAAATAGTGAGGCGCGCAGCGCCGAGACGGGGTTAGCGCGCGAAGCGCGCAGTGGCGAAGCCCCTAGTACATAAAAAAATAAAATGTACACGATTGTTCAGTTTCCGGAGTGGGACTGCTTCTGAAGTTCCATCTCCTTGGCTGAGACTAAGTGGCAATGAATCTCAATGCTGGTGGTCTAAAAAAGCAGAAAATTTTGCATCTATGATAGTTAACCATTCCCCACCTGATGAATTGAAATGTGTTTTGCATCATGTGGTACTAGAGTGCTACTGCTCTGAGTTGAATTATTCATTTTTTGATGACTTGTTTGCCTAATTATGTTGGATGTAAATATCGGATTCCATGTAGAATATACTAATCTCAGATTATCATCATATAGGGATTTGATTCAACTGTTTTATGTTGTAGATGACAAAAACACTGTAAATGTTGTTCAGATTATATATAAGACGGTTCGTAAGTAACGACCATTTCAATAATTTCAATCCAGCACAAAATCTGTATTTAAAAAAAGTACGTACAATTTTTATGTCGCACAACGATATTTTGAAGTTTATTGTATCCAATTAGCAGGGGCGGGATTTATCACTAGGCTTACCAGGCTACAGCCTAGGGCAGCAGGCTTTTGGGGGCGGCAAATTTCTGGTCGGAAAATGATGAGCGAAATGAGCCAATGTGATAAATTTTATAGGTTTAATTCGAAAGTTGCGAAATCATTCTTTCGATCAAATTAAATTTTCTAGTGGAAGATATATACAATGTAAATGGAATATTGGATTATATTCTTTCAAATACGTATAAACGTATACAATGTATGACATGTGGTAGCCGGCCTTGACGTGCTTATGCCTGCTTACGCGCCAGCCACTGTAAGCGTGCTCATGCCTGTTCTCCAGGTTCCAGCTTGGGAGCACAGCATTCTAACATATCACACTTGACAATTTACGGTATAAAAACACAAAGCGGCGGAGCACTTGAGTATTTTTAACGATAGCAAATATATATATAGATTTTCAAACGCAAACGAAATTCTCCGTGAATTGGTAGGTATATCTCAATCGAGTCGGGTCACGACATGGATGATCTGTTTCTCTTTATTGTTTAGTATCTACATCTACTGTGTAACCCTCTACTTTTCAGTACAGTACATGTACACGTATACGCGTTGTGCAATTTTTGCTATCGACGATGAGTGACCGGAAAAAAAATCAGTGGCGCCGAGTACAAAAAACATTTCAAACAAAAATTAGAAAGAGAAGAGGAAGTGGTCAAGAAAACCTGAAAATTGGACACGTTTTTATCTACACCTGAAAGAAGTGCAAATGATTCGGATATTCAAGTTGTCCATCCTTCAACAATCAACGCCTGCGCATCTTCTTCTTCTTCTTCCGATGCAGGTAATGGTCATGTGCCAGAATTGATGGAATTTTCTCTTATTCCGATTCAGCAGCAACAAAAAATGATTGTGAGTCGAGATACAGCTGAATGTATAGTAAATGATTTTACCAGAGTCGAAATAGCGGCGAACGGCGTAAAACAAAATTGAGATTCAGATTTTTCGTCCAGCCAGCGCGTATACGGTGACCAGACGCGTTATTTATCACGATCTTTGTTCAAACGGCGTCCGGTTAATGGAGGGAAGAGTCTCTGTAACTGGCTTATCTATTCAGAGAGCACCGGTAGAGTTTACTGTGGACCATGCCTTGCCTTCGACGGCGGGACACATTTTGGCAGCAAAGAAAGCTTTACCGATTGGAAAAATGCCTCTATACGGGTAGCCGATCACGAAAACTCATCGACGCATAAACTGTCTTTATTGAATATGAAAAGAAGGGGGACTTTTCTCGGCCGCGTTGACCTAATGCTAACGCAACAACTCGATGCAACAATTGTATATTGGAGGAATATATTAAAACGAGTTGTGGCAACGGTAACGGCTCTTGTCTCACGTGGTCTACCGTTCAGAGGATATAATGAAAAGTTCGGTTTACCACACAACGGAAATTATTTAATGTCCTTAAAACTCATCGCAGAGTTCGATCCATTTTTAGCAGATCATTTTTCGCGGTACGGTAACTTAGGCAGTGGTGACACAAGATATCTCTCTTCTACAATTTGCGAAGAATTTATAGGGCTCATGGCAGAAAAAGTTATGAATACGATTGTAACGGAGATAAAATTGGCAAAATACTTTTCTATCGTTGTAGATTCTACACCTGATATCTCTCATATTGATCAGCTTACTTTTGTCGTCCGATATGTACAGGCCAACGGTACATCCGTTGAACGCTACCTCAAATTTATTCCGAACGCAGGCCATAAAGATCTGGACACGACAAAATCCATTACTGCTACGTTGGACGAATTTGCAATCGATATTGATGACTGCCAAGGCCAATCTTACGATAATGCCGCCAATATTTCGGGTGCTTATAACGGTTTATAGCCACAAATAAAAAAACTTTCACCTCACAAGGAATATATTCCATGTGCAGCTCACTCTCTTAGTTTGATTATAGAGTCTGCGGCGGAAGAGTGCGAAGAGGCTTGTTGGTTTTTCGCACTTTTGCAAGAGATCTACAGTTTCTTTACCGCATCAATCCAACGCTGGGAAACTCTTCAGCAGCAGCGAATCTCGAAGCAAAATTCAGTGGTGGAATCAGTAACAAATGTTACGCTGAAAAGTCTGTCAACAACTCAAAATAATCCAAACTCAAAGAATCCAAAAATCATGTGATTCACGTGTTATTTGCATGGAAAACAGGAGAAATCAAATGGCCATCTCCAAATATCAACATTTCGAGTTCATATTTGGGTGAGATATTTGGCTGACATAGTTTGGAATACTTTTTAAAAACTTCGAAAAGCGTTCTGAAAACAGAAAAATTTTTTTTTCTCTGAACACCCTCATATTACCTATATTTTATTCCATACTTCATTAATATCAAAATTTCAGATACTTCTCGAATGTCAAGTTATGTTCAACAACAGTCACAACCGGACATGCTCAAAATGGATAAAGCAGAACTAAACATGAAGAATTCATCAAATACTCCAGCGATAGAGGGTAACATTACAATTGACTGAGTAAATTATTCTCGAAATTAGGCATCGGCATAAAAGTTTGAGTACAGATTAAATTAATATCAAAGTAGAGTGGATATTTAAAGTCTAACGTCGATGAATGTGCAGGAAAACACCGAATCTCGTAATTTGGTTCAACTACATCTTGTGTCGGGATTTGGCTCAACGAGATCGTACATCTTAGAATTTGGTTAAACAAAATCGCATATCTTATATCTTTAATATAGAGAAACGACGTTTGTTAAACCACACTATAAGGTACAGTACCTTTGAACCAAATTTCGATACAAGATAAAGTTGAACTACAATCAAAGATACGATGTTGTTCTGCTGAATCTTAGATAGTTGATTACGAACCAGTCTCGTGAAAACCAATTCAGAATAAGAAAGAAAGGTTTTATTCAATTATATTATAATTAACCGAACTCGGTCCATACAATTCAAGTGCTGCTATAACGAGAATAACGGTTCAAAAAAAAAAAAAAAAAATATACTTTTAGAAGGTTTAACCAAATGTTAAATTGAATCGCTGCTTTACCAGGTAATTCTCCAGCTCCAGATCGGTAAAAACATTCCCAGGCAACATTAATCTTGGCCTAGTTATAACTGAAGATCGAATCTTTCTAAACTTGAAAAATTCTATCAACGAGAGAAACAAAACTCTCCGAGGAACCATGAATCGCAAATGAACCCCTCAGACAAAAAAAAAGGAATTATGGTGTTGATAAAAACCAGGGACCAAGAATTCATTTGTAAGTTTCGTTTCTCTTGATGTCAAGAATTTCCCCCTTCAATTTCAGGATAAAGGTGAATTTTCGCGAGCTGGAGAATCACCTGGTAGAGCCGTGACACAAAATTTAGTTCTACCCTGTACAGAGTATATGTATCTAAGGTGAAGGAATAATCTTGCACGCTAGTGTCACATTATTTATCTATCTTTTGAATGTAGCGAATAACCAGGTTAACAACTTCGAGTTAGTCATTCAAGAAATCACGATCCGGAGCCAGCGAATTTGAACATTGAATTTTACATGAAATACTGCAATTGTATATACATACATGGCCTTCATCTCAATATTCTATTACAAAAAAATGAAATACTATTCTGAAACATTTGTAACAATTAAATTAATTTCTTTAGATTATGTGACTGAATCGTTGGCATATCTGAACGTCACACCTCGTAGCCATCGCGTACCCTCCAAAAATAGGTGTGGATCACCGGTTGTCGAAGGTGGTATAGTCGACGCAATTTTAGAGAATTTTGTGATTTTATTTTATGCATTCAATAACAGCGCACTTTCTTTAATAATATGTATTGTATAATACAATATTTCGGCAGAAGTAATATACACGTATATTATCATATCTTGCAATGTTTTCTAACTCATTTTTTTTCATTCCGAAGGTTCCGTAACTGATTTACCTATAATTTCTATAATCGGTACCACACCACATTTCTCGCGTGATGTCAGACCTACGGCAAATATGTGTGGTACATTCATCACTAAAGGTTTATGGTTTTAAAATTATTTGGATACAGTGATAATGGAATCACGGTCGCACTTATGTTCGCCACAGTTTTTCACTTAACTGACCGTTTTATCTTACAGAGTCTCTCAGGAAAATCATCAGAATGCTTGCTGATGCAAATATTCAGCTTAAAAGAATCGAAAATCGGTTTACTTCTCTTCAGAAGTAGACTAGTCGACAGCCATTTACGGAAGCAGAGTTACGTTTTGACCTCATAAATGACTCACTTCCGATAAAAAATTTGAAAGGTATAACAGCTTTCGAGAAGGTAATCGCTACTAACGACAATGCGTTTTTCCGTTTTCAAGCCTTCTTTTGAACCAGCTAAAAAAATCTGCTATAAAATTATGGAATTTGGTACATTTCCGTCAGCACGTCAATCGAAGTTACCAGCTTGTCAAAATTGAAAACTATAGTATAACAAAAATAATCCTTTTTTTAAATAGGTTTGTACAATCACTTCAGATCAAATATGGTCTCGAATCTATTCCGGATTTGCATAACGTCAATTTACAAGTTCGAGATAATTATCTTTTGATCTCACAAAATCTGCGTGAGTTTGACTCAACTTTTGTTGTGTTTACAGAAAAATTTTGTCATCAGCATAGGTCACATCTACCCAAACAAGCTGCACCAAACAATGTTCATGGAAGGGTCGACGCAACAATTTTGCAGTTATGAAATTGAAGAGCGTGAATATTATAAAAGGTAATTTTGCAAACGTATGAAATATTTGCAACTGAATTAGTTTTTAGTTTGCCAAGCCAGCATTTGAATGTCTTTTAGTCATTGACATAGATGTCGTATAAAATGTCATGCAGAGTGTTGAAAACGACATTTGAAATTTTTAGATATATGTTCATCGCACGAGCGTGTAACTGATCTCGATTTTGAAAGTCATGGTGCCGAGTGGTTCCGATTTGCCAAGCAGCGGCTTTCAAGGAAAGGAAGAAATGGGCAGAATCCGTAGATGTGTCAACCTAAACTGTACATATGGTGTCTTCAAAGTTGTGCTAAATAACTTATCACGTCTCAGTCGAGTATCAACACGCAAAATCCCAATTATGATTGGCCTCTATTTTTGAATATTATAAATCACTGATAAAAAATTTCCAAGTTGAAAAAAATAAAAAATAAATAAAAAATGGTAATTGAGAATCTGGTGAATCGTGATTTGTTGTTATTAATTTGACTTGAAATAATTTGATGGAAATATTCAAAAAAAAGAGGTCGGTAATAAGGATACATTTGGTAACTGTGACATTCACTCAAGTTATTTTAATACTTCTTTCATTAATATTCACTTTATTTAACATTGTGTTTGTTTTATGTGATAGCTGATTTCTGAGTTCCACAAAAAAATTTGGCTTTCAAATATTTGATTAAAATTCTTATTTTTTTGATCTGTTTCATCACACATTCCAGTTCTCTGTATGTCATAGCTAATGCTGTGCATTATAAAATGTTCTAGTATAGTTTCAATGTGTAATGGACTTAATATATTAGAACCTAAATCAATATCATTTTAGAACTTTGAGCCAATTTAGATGAAAACTATATATTGAGCTACAGAAATTCGATAAGTACTCATTATGTCGTCTACAGAAATAAGATGATTCATGCTTAAATTGAAATCCAGATAGTTCTATACTTAAATTGATTAAACATTAAAATCATTCCCTTTTTTCCCAATTACACCATATATATTTCACGTATATTACTTTATGATATTAATGTAGCATCCTTTTTATATTTAATAAATATGTTATGTTACCAGCTGATTATGTTGTTACTTATGATACCAATTAAATTATGTCATATATATATAAATATATTTCTAATTTGGTTTATTTACATATGGTACAAGTGTTGCCTCTGAGGTTTCTATACATTCGTGGGATGGAATGTTGTTTTTATTTACATATGGTAGAATATTTTTCATTTGCCTTTGGGCTGATTTTTTTGTTTGTTTTTGTGCATCTTTTTATAAACTTAATTGTAAATGCAATAAAAGGAGCGGGGGGGGGGGGGGGGATCTGTATAGGTATAGATAATTTAGGAGGGGGGTTTAGAGAAGGGGGAATTGGATTGGGCAAAGAATGTTAGGTTTCGCTGCTGGGTTCTCGTACAGTGACTGACAAAAAAAGAGACCACCTCAAAAAATTTGCAAACATCGAAAAATTGAGGATTTTTATATTTGTATCATCTTTAATAGGAAATTTTTATAATCCATATAAATATCTAACATGATGATCGGAGAAATAATTGCTCTTTTTTTATTATAACAATGATTATAATTTATAATGATAATTCATATCTTTTAACATATGGACAAAAAAAAGAGACCGCTTTTCAATTTTCCAATATAACTGGACTTTTTTTTTGACGATGCCTAATATTTGGTATGGCCACCCTTGGCCTTTATAACGGCTTGGAGACGTCTAAGCATACTGTCGATGAGATTCTGCAGATAGTCGTCATCCAATTCCTCCCAAGTTTTGTTAAGCGCGGTAAAATAAGTATCCTTGTTTGTTACACCAGTTTTGTTGATTTTTGCATCCAAAATCGACCACAAATTCTCAATTGGGTTGAGATCGGGTGATTGCACCGGCTTATCAAGCACTTTTATCTTGTTTGATTTCATGAACAGCTGTGTTTTCTTCGCTGTATACTTTGGATCATTGTCTTGTTGAAAGATGAAATTCTCTTCCAATCCGACCCAAACCAACGACGCTTCCAAATTCTCACTGAGAATGTCGATATATCTATCGGCAGTCAATATGCTTACATGTAGGCACCAAACTTCCCACTCCGGACCAAGTGAAGCAGCCCCAAACCATAATGCTGCCTCCTCCGTGCTTTACAGTTTGCTGTAGATGACGTTTTTCCAACTGTTCCCCGGCTTATCTCCATACTCTGGTCTCTCAAAAAAATTAGTCAAACAGCCTATTCCTTTTTGGAAAAAGGTCCTATGGTCTGACGAAAGCAAATTCGAATTGTTCAACCGGAAAAGGAAGGCCAGAGTGTGGCGAAGAGCCGGGGAACAGTTGGAAGAATGTCACCTATAGCAAACTGTAAAGCACGGAGGAGGCAACATCATAGTTTGGGGCTGCTTTGCTTGGTCCGGAGTGGAAAGTTTGGTGCCAATCACTGAAATATTGACTGCCGATAGATATATCGACATTCTCAGTGAGAATTTGGAAGCGTTAGTTCGGGTCGGATTGGAAGAGAATTTCATCTTTCAACAAGACAATGATCCGAAGCATACAGCGAAGAAAACACAGCTGTTCATGAAATCAAACAAAATGAAGGTGCTTGATTGGCCAGCGCAATTACCCGATCTCAATCGAATTGAGAATTTGTGGTCGATTTTATATGCAAAAATCAACAAAACTGGTGTAACAAACAAGTACAATTATTTTACGGCGCTCAACAAAACTTGGGAGGAATTGGATGACCACTATCTGCAGAATATCGTCGAAAGTATGCCTAGACGACACCAAGCCGTTATCAAGGCTAGAGGTGGCCATACCAAATAATAGGCATCGTCAAAAAAAAGTCTATGTTATATTGAAAAATTAAAAAGCGGTCTTTTTTTTGTCCATGTGTTGAAAGATATGAATTATCATTATAAATTAGAATAATTGTTATAATGAAAAAAAGAACAATTATTTCTTCCATCACGATGTTAGATATTCATATGGATTATAAAATTTTCCTATTAAAGATGATACAAATATTAAAGTCTTGAATTTTTCGATTTTTTTAAAATTTTTTGAGGTGGTCTCTTTTTTTTGTCAGACACTGTATGGCCAGCGATCTTCTGGTGTGAGCCTACGTAAATGAGCACAGGCGTGATTCTCTAGTTTGTTCAGGTTGCTTTGATGTATCTCGCAGAGGCGCTCGAGAAAGGGTTTCTCGCCCGTCATAATCCACAGATCGGCAGTTGGAAAGGACCCCGGTAGACTGGCGGCTTGTTTAAGCGTCTTTTTATACGCTATCTCCATTTTTCGTAGAGATGTTTAATTATATAATGGTAGTGAACAGCCGGTGCCATAATCCAGTGATGGGAGAACACATGCTCTGATCAGTCTCCATTTTATATATGCGTCTACTTCGCTGTAGCACCCAATAATTTCTTGCAGACAGTTGAATGAAAAGTTCGTAATTCCGACTCTTTTCTCAAATTTCGGTGTTATTTTAAGGGTTCTCGAGACAGTAACTCCAAGATGATTGAGTATTCTTGCTGGGTTTATTGTTTCGATGTTCCTGGTTTGTGGATTTACAATGCTGATTCCGCATTGCTCTATATGTCGATGTTGTCGTCCAAAAATCATCGCTTGTGTTTTTGAAGCGTTGCATTTGGGACCCCATTTGTGATAGTAATGAAATAATTCTTGCGTGTTCTTTTCCGCGAGGTATTGTGCTCGGCGAGGGGTATGTCCGTTGTTTAATATCATCATATCGTCTTCGTACTGGAAGCTGAGACTGGTCAAGTGCGGGACGTCTGAGATATGGAGGTTGAATGTTATTGGCCCAAGCACAGAACCTTGAGGTACTTCATGTGGTTGGTGAATGGCTTTGAATGTCTCGTTTAGTAACTTACCTTGCAACTTTCGATCAAATATATATGTCATATATGCAATGTGAATATTACCGCTAGTAATTTCAATTTAATGAGTAAGAATTCTCGACCTCGTATGTAATATATCATAGAGTCTTGGTGATCGGTCAATTAAGAAAACGTATTTTTAGTTAACGTTTCGACCCGGATATGGGCCCTCCTCAGAACGATTTATTTAAAAACTGTCAAAAATAACAAAAAGAATTTTATAATATAAATAATGGTACTAGAAGTAATCAGACATAAATATTGTAGATGTAATACTCTTAGAGCTATGAGATATTGTTGATAGTAAGAACCTTATGATTAATTGAGATAAGGATGTTTTTTAGTGTTATTTACCTTCTGAGTTAAGTAAGTGGACTAAGATGTAGTCGAATTCACAATTACAATTGGTGGAAACAGTGTTCTTTTGAGTGACGGTAGACTATGTCAATCTTCAAGTTATTTTATATGTGGGAGTTAAAAGTTGGTAGTCATTAATTAAAAAGATTAAAGAACTATGTTTCTTCACAGTCAGTATGTCAATGTGTAAAAAGGTTATTGAAGAAGGTCGTTTTAGCAATGAACTTAATTCACAGGTGTCAATAAAGTGGAGGTAGGCTCTTTATAATTAAGTTCTACATGTCTAACGAAATATTGTTGGTTGAACCAATTGAGTCAACAGGTGAATAACGACTGATGGGAGAAAACAATGTAATCCGGAGTGAAGGTGAACCTCTTATAAACAATTATACAGAAAAACAATAAATATTTTGTAAGAAAGTCATGTAGAACGGACTGTAAATGGGGACAAAATAATTTTTTGTATGTAGTTAAGGTTAAACAATATTTGTTGTGTGGGCGGAGATTAGAGGTTTGTAAATATTGCTTAAATGTTCAACATCTTGTCTAAGATTAACAGAATTGGTATGACCTACAATGTTGCACATTTCTAATAACAGTCTTCTATAATAATTGTTTTCTTCGCAAAGGATGTTTGTGTTGTCGTAATTAAAAGTGTGTTGTTTATCGATACTATGTTTCGTTAGAGCTGTGTGCCGTTCTTCAATCTCATGTATGTTGCGTTGGTGTTCCCTAATTCTAGTATTGAGATGTCGACTCGTTTGACCTATGTAGACTTGATTGCAGTCATTGCATGGTATTTTATACACGACATTAGATCGTTTGCCTATGGGGATCTTGTCTTTGCCAGTATCAAAAACTAGTTGTAGATCTTTTGAATTTTTTCCAACAAACTTTACATTATATTTGGCGAATAAACGATTAAGTGACTCAAATAGGCCGGCTACATATGGAATGGGGATATATGTGGTAGCAGGTCTATTGCTATCTTCAGCGGGAGCAGAGTCAATATTATGGTCAAGTATGTTGTTGATGTAGGTACGTCTCTTATTAATTTGTTGTTGTAATGGGCCATAAGGATAATCATTCGATCTTGGTACGTTGTATATGAGCGCCAGGTTTTTTTCTTGGAACTCTGTACCAGCTAGTTTGATAGCTCTGTCAACAAGGTTAAAGATGGTGCCTATTTTGAAGGACAAAGGATGGTGAGAGTTAAAATTCAGGTATCTTTGTGACCATGTTTTTTTGTGAAACCAATCTGTCTTGATATAATTATTGTTGTGTATCAACAAAACGTCTAAGAAACAAATGGCATTATTTTCTTCTGTTTCGATAGTGAATTGTAATCTAGGATGGTACCCGTTAAAAATATTAAGGGTGTGATGTATTTTTTCATTTGGAACGGCAGTAAGAATATCATCCACGTATCGAAAATAGAACGGTAAATTAAAACCTAGATCGTTTATGCAAGAAGTTTCCAGGTCTTCCATGACGAGGTCTGACAGAATTGGGGAAAGAGGAGATCCCATAGGCAAACCAAATTGTTGTGCATAAGTATCATTATTAAATTTAAAAATTGCGGAGTCAAAACATATTTTTAAGGCTTTTTCAAGCTCACTAAGGGGAATTGGAATCTTATTTTCCAAAGAAGCCCAACGATTGTTTATTGCACGCAATGCGAGATCTGTAGGAACATTGGTAAACAGTGAGATTACATCTAAAGATATTAACGTGTAATTGTCCGGGATAATCAATGTTTTAATTTTATCAACTAATAAAAAGCTATTCTCAACTCTCGAGATGGGAGGTGTGATATTGGTGGTGAGCCATGAATTGATAGTTTTAGCTAAGGTATAGGTTGGGCTATTAACAAATGAGACTATTATTCTCAAAGGGACATCCTCTTTGTGAATTTTTGGAAGCCCATATGCGCGTGGAGGGACACTATTGTACGTAGAAATGTTTCTATGTAGATTTTTGGTTATAAGTTTAGAGGTAAACCAATTAAAAGTGAGATTATTCACCCTATTTTGTAGGGAGTTACACAAATCATATCTAGTAATTCTATAAGTACTGGTGTCAGAAAGCTGCTGTCTCATTTTTTTATTATACGTGTCTCTATACATAGCAACCGACGTATTACCTTTGTCAGCTTTTAATATCATAATTTCAGGGTAATTTTTTTTTTAAATCATGGTCTCACGGATTTTTTGATCAGTGACATAATTATTGATGTTATTTTTGGGGTACTTTGGGAAAACAAGTACACGGTTGGTGAAATCGGATCTAACTTGATTTCTTGACTCATTTGGAAAACTCGTAATTTTTTCTTCAAAATTGGAAATGAGGTTGAAGACAGGAAGATCACGTTTGTTGTATGTTCGACCGAATTTGTGACCTAATTGTACTATTTCGGTAACATTTTCTGGAATAGGAGTATCAGTTAGATTTATTAGCCAGTTATTTTTTCCAATTGAAAACTGTCTTCCTGTCTTCAACCTCATTTCCAATTTTGAAGAAAAAATTACGAGTTTTCCAAATGAGTCAAGAAATCAAGTTAGATCCGATTTCACCAACCGTGTACTTGTTTTCCCAAAGTACCCCAAAAATAACATCAATAATTATGTCACTGATCAAAAAATCCGTGAGACCATGATTTAAAAAAAAAATTACCCTGAAATTATGATATTAAAAGCTGACAAAGGTAATACGTCGGTTGCTATGTATAGAGACACGTATAATAAAAAAATGAGACAGCAGCTTTCTGACACCAGTACTTATAGAATTACTAGATATGATTTGTGTAACTCCCTACAAAATAGGGTGAATAATCTCACTTTTAATTGGTTTACCTCTAAACTTATAACCAAAAATCTACATAGAAACATTTCTACGTACAATAGTGTCCCTCCACGCGCATATGGGCTTCCAAAAATTCACAAAGAGGATGTCCCTTTGAGAATAATAGTCTCATTTGTTAATAGCCCAACCTATACCTTAGCTAAAACTATCAATTCATGGCTCACCACCAATATCACACCTCCCATCTCGAGAGTTAAGAATAGCTTTTTATTAGTTGATAAAATTAAAACATTGATTATCCCGGACAATTACACGTTAATATCTTTAGATGTAATCTCACTGTTTACCAATGTTCCTACAGATCTCGCATTGCGTGCAATAAACAATCGTTGGGCTTCTTTGGAAAATAAGATTCCAATTCCCCTTAGTGAACTTGAAAAAGCCTTAAAAATATGTTTTGACTCCGCAATTTTTAAATTTAATAATGATACTTATGCACAACAATTTGGTTTGCCTATGGGATCTCCTCTTTCCCCAATTCTGTCAGACCTCGTCATGGAAGACCTGGAAACTTCTTGCATAAACGATCTAGGTTTTAATTTACCGTTCTATTTTCGATACGTGGATGATATTCTTACTGCCGTTCCAAATGAAAAAATACATCACACCCTTAATATTTTTAACGGGTACCATCCTAGATTACAATTCACTATCGAAACAGAAGAAAATAATGCCATTTGTTTCTTAGACGTTTTGTTGATACACAACAATAATTATATCAAGACAGATTGGTTTCACAAAAAAACATGGTCACAAAGATACCTGAATTTTAACTCTCACCATCCTTTGTCCTTCAAAATAGGCACCATCTTTAACCTTGTTGACAGAGCTATCAAACTAGCTGGTACAGAGTTCCAAGAAAAAAACCTGGCGCTCATATACAACGTACCAAGATCGAATGATTATCCTTATGGCCCATTACAACAACAAATTAATAAGAGACGTACCTACATCAACAACATACTTGACCATAATATTGACTCTGCTCCCGCTGAAGATAGCAATAGACCTGCTACCACATATATCCCCATTCCATATGTAGCCGGCCTATTTGAGTCACTTAATCGTTTATTCGCCAAATATAATGTAAAGTTTGTTGGAAAAAATTCAAAAGATCTACAACTAGTTTTTGATACTGGCAAAGACAAGATCCCCATAGGCAAACGATCTAATGTCGTGTATAAAATACCATGCAATGACTGCAATCAAGTCTACATAGGTCAAACGAGTCGACATCTCAATACTAGAATTAGGGAACACCAACGCAACATACATGAGATTGAAGAACGGCACACAGCTCTAACGAAACATAGTATCGATAAACAACACACTTTTAATTACGACAACACAAACATCCTTTGCGAAGAAAACAATTATTATAGAAGACTGTTATTAGAAATGTGCAACATTGTAGGTCATACCAATTCTGTTAATCTTAGACAAGATGTTGAACATTTAAGCAATATTTACAAACCTCTAATCTCCGCCCACACAACAAATATTGTTTAACCTTAACTACATACAAAAAATTATTTTGTCCCCATTTACAGTCCGTTCTACATGACTTTCTTACAAAATATTTATTGTTTTTCTGTATAATTGTTTATAAGAGGTTCACCTTCACTCCGGATTACATTGTTTTCTCCCATCAGTCGTTATTCACCTGTTGACTCAATTGGTTCAACCAACAATATTTCGTTAGACATGTAGAACTTAATTATAAAGAGCCTACCTCCACTTTATTGACACCTGTGAATTAAGTTCATTGCTAAAACGACCTTCTTCAATAACCTTTTTACACATTGACATACTGACTGTGAAGAAACATAGTTCTTTAATCTTTTTAATTAATGACTACCAACTTTTAACTCCCACATATAAAATAACTTGAAGATTGACATAGTCTACCGTCACTCAAAAGAACACTGTTTCCACCAATTGTAATTGTGAATTCGACTACATCTTAGTCCACTTACTTAACTCAGAAGGTAAATAACACTAAAAAACATCCTTATCTCAATTAATCATAAGGTTCTTACTATCAACAATATCTCATAGCTCTAAGAGTATTACATCTACAATATTTATGTCTGATTACTTCTAGTACCATTATTTATATTATAAAATTCTTTTTGTTATTTTTGACAGTTTTTAAATAAATCGTTCTGAGGAGGGCCCATATCCGGGTCGAAACGTTAACTAAAAATACGTTTTCTTAATTGACCGATCACCAAGACTCTATGATATATATAATTTCAATTTATTCATGAGGGTTACATTTATTTTGAGATAACATTGATGTTACAATTACATTTGTTTCTATGTCAAATAAATGTAACAGTTACTTTATTTGGACACAACTTTGACATCAGAGTTACAATTATTAAGCGAATATTACAAACGTAATTGCTATATCCACAGAGTTCGATAACACATATTGCAGTTGCCTGAAATCGTTCATAGCATGAACGTAACTCTTAATGTTGACGTGATAATGTTAAGCATGTCACGTTCAGTTACATTGATTTGAAACACCAAAGCTGCTGTTATGTAATATGCTTTACCATCCAATGTGTATACCACATCCCGGCAAATACGTCACCTCCTCGTTACGTCACATGGGACCCACAAAGCAGCTTCTCATTGGTCAACTTACATCAACATCAATGTAACTAGTGTATATATACGCCGGTTCTGGATCATACAATGGCGCGCTCCCCCCTAGCTCCCCCCTAGCCCCCCTATAGCCGCGGCGTTACCCCCTCCCAGCCCTAAATGCGCGGCGTGACCCCCCCCCCCCCAAATTCGCGGCGCAACACCCCCTCCCCCCCCCCCTCTGCTGATCATTTTCGCGGTTTGCCGCAAGATGACTATTTTCATAGGATTTGACACACACACACACACATACACGCGCGAGCGCGCGCGCACACCCAAAATAATTCCTGTCGAGACTTGTTTGGCGCCAGAAAGCTGCACATAAATCGGCCAGGGTGAAAACCCGTTAGATCTATTGAAAAAATTCCAGGAAATGACCCCTGAAGGAAGGTTTAAAATGACGTTTTGAATGCTTTTAACAATTTTTTCATTCAACATCAATTACATTCAGTTTTTTTATTTTATTCTATATTATCTTATTCTAAATTTTCACGAGTAAAATTATACATATAATTTCCAATATCCATGTTAATTAAACATATTATTATTTCAAAATTGACTTGTATCAATTTTTTTATAGTGCAACTAATCGGATTATATTCAACAATGCGGTTATGCGAGATCATGCAGTAGACAGAAGTGTGTGGTGGGGACGTAATGCTAGAGTCAAATTCTAATCGAATGTCCACAGGTCCAGTTTTCAATGTTTCGTTCTGCTTGGAGCAATCGATGACGATAAGGGAAGCTTGGTTTATAAATTCACGCTTCGATAGCAAAGGCTCGGCTTCTTTGTTATAGTAGGTCATTTGAAACCGAACATACATATCATAGAGAATGGCATATTGATTATTGTACAGATCAAGATTCATGTTTCCGTAGGGATAACACTATGAGTTGAGGAAGAGTTTTACATCTCTGATCCGACAATGATCGAATACGCTGGCATTTCTCAGCGACTCGTTTCTCCTTGCAGTTTGAAATCCTAGAACGACATATCTCGGCTTCTCAAGCTGCGTCGATGTCTTGACCGACCATATATGCCGCGTTGTTGATGGAAGCATGGGATACACGTACGTTTCCCAAGAACGAAAACTCATGGATATGGCCGGATCCTGAGAGATGTAGTTGAGTAGCTGGATTTCCGGAGTGAAATAAATAATACAAATGAAATAAATAGGATGAATAAAATAAATAAAATAAATGAAATAAATGAAATAAATAAAATAAATAAAATAAAGAAGATAAAGAAGATAATTAAAATGAATAAAATAAATGAAATAAATAACATAAATTTAATAAATGAAATGAATAAAATAAATAAAATAAATAAATAAATAGATAGAAAAAGAGAGAAATAGAGTGGAATCGAGGGAATGATGCTGAATACTGAAAAATTGAAACAAATCGAAAAACTTCGCTAACATACTAATCAAATGTGATAATCATTACGGAAATTGAATTGGCATTTGCAGTATCGTAAGAGGATTGGTGTAGCACTATATATCCTATAAAGTACACACTAAAGTAGAAACTCGTTTAAGTCTACGGGTTTTCGAATGAACACCTTTTTTCACCACTCACTTTGTCAAACACCTGCTTCTGCACGAGAGATTTTTCAAAATGCTAGAAAAGTTTCAAACAGCTATTCGGATTTGTATGGAAGGAGACACGCTCACCACCACCGAGCAAAAACCAATCAGCCAATCGTTCATAGGGTGTACGCCTTGTGACATACAGGCAAAAATGTAACGCGACAACAGTATGAGCTGGGAAAATTTTCTCAAGAGATCGCTACCTGCTTTTTTGATGATCAATTTTTCCCATCACATGCTCCACGCTAATATGGTTGGGGGTGTGCACACTCGGACTTGTTCCCTATAAAGAGTCATAAACCCCAAAACTGTATGTGCACAAAGCATCCGGTCAAGAGTCGACAAGACAAGATATTTCTCACGCAAAACACTGCTCGCTACCTACTTTTCGTTGACCGATTTTCCCATCACATGCCCCACGCTGATGAGGGTTGGGGTGTGCAGGCTCAGACTTGTTTGTCATAAAATTTTTTTATACTTCGATGGCTGCGGCGGTCCACCACTGCAGCCCTCCACACAGTCACCACTGCGCGCTGCCCACTACCTGCTTTGTCGTTGACCAATTTTTTTCCCCATCACATGACCCAACGGTAGTTGGGGGTGTGCGGGTTTTTGATTTTTGCTTAACCACACGGACAGCCACATTGATCAATTTCACAACCTCTCCCCACTCACAATCCTGGATCGGTGAACACACCGGCTTGCAACCCGATGCATGCACATTTTTCACACAGACACTGTGAATCGTCTAAGAATTACACTAAAATATTCAATTCAACAAAATATCTCCACATTCTCTTCCCTTATGCATACAGGTGTAACATATCATCATTAATAATAATAAAAATAACAATAATAATAATCACAATAATAATAATAACAATAACAACAACAACAACAAGAGCAATAATTAAATCTCCGTACATGCATAGATAACGATCTGGCAAAATACCAAGTCAATCAAACGATACTAGACGAGCACAAGATCAAAATCAAGACGTGGAAATGCAAACAATAAACGGTATTACGAATAGCACAAACGTTTCAGTGAATCAAAATAGCATTGAAAATTTCTTAGAAGAATCCCCAAACAAAAAGGTCACGACACAACATCGAACCAAATTTTACCAACGTTATGTAACCAAGATAAATGACGCTATATCGAAAAAAATTCACAGCTTGACCTGAAAATAATCTATAACTAACTTACAAGTTATTTGGAGAGGAAATGAGTTTTAATTCATAGACACAATCGAATATGATACATATATAACGGGTCGATATAAAACCCTTTGTTTTTATTTTGAAGCATTTAAAAAAAGAGGCATAGGGGGAGATGTTCCGTAATTCGGGTCGTAAACCGCCCAAAATGCCTCCGGCGCGTGTCACGCCGGGTGATCCCAATCCTTGAAGGGGCAGCGTTGCCCCCACCACCCATCGATCAACCATCTGATGCCGGAGAAGTCTATGAAATCGTCACCCTGCCATCGGCAGTCATCAGCTAGCCCTCAAAAACATGCAATTTCGCTTCGAATTTCCTCCCCACGTTGGCGGCGTTTCTAAAAATCCTTTATACTGACTCAGCCTAGAGACTCCAGAGCCCTCAGCAGATACTGTAAACAAGGATGAACAACCAAATTTGGATTAAAATGCTACACAAACACTTCAAATAAAAAGAGCGAAAACCATGCGCCGCAGAACACTATCATGAACAATGAACAATAAATTGAAATGAAGAATTCCCAAAGCTTGAATACTTTTTCTTTGCACATATGAACACAAATAATTGAACGATTTAAAAACTCTTAAACATGTTACGATAAAAACATTTATTATGAGCAAGATGACGAGACTTGGTACTTACAGAAATCTTCTTTAATTCGAGAACCATTTTTTTCTTTACTAACTATGTACTTTTATAACTCGTCAACTCAGTGAAGTTTGAAAAATGGATATAATTTTTCACGCAGCGACGCGATCTCAATTTCTTTGCCTCGGCTTTACGGACGATTTCTGTACGCGGAGATAGTCCTCCCTGCCTATATCATCCATAGCTCCAACCCGACCCAACCCAGCGGAGTGAAAGCTAACCTGACCTAAGACGGTAGGACATGACCTAACGTAACCTAACTTGACCCAAGACACTACAACCCAACCTAATATAACCTATTCTAATCCAAGACTGCCCAACCTAACCTCAATTGATAAAATACTTTCTGAAATGATTTATTCGATCAAGCTTGATTGCTAGCTTCGATAGTTCAATGATTCCTGAGCAATTCGCGGTTGGCGCGACGGCTTTGAGGTTTCTACAACCTGACCTACGTCAAGGCTACTCCCACTTAACATAACCTAACTTGACCCAAGACACTACAATTCAACCCATAACCTATCCCAACTCGAGACTGTACAACCTAGCCAACCTAATATAATTTAATCTTCTGCAGGTTTCCCGGTAACACGAAAAAACTTCCGATTCCTCTATAGATGGGGAAACTCTTGGTAACATTCGCTCATTTTACTTGTTCTGTCGTCTAGTGGTTCTCATTTTGTTACACGTACTACTTCCCATGCAATATAGTTGATGTAACCGGGCTGATTCATGTTTGAAAATACAAATTCAGTAGATTCTAGCGGAGCTGTCGAGAGTGCGGTATGCATCACAACATTTTCCAATCCGCATTGTTGTAGTACGATAACATTATGTAAAGCAATAATTTGATTTCTGACATGTCTTTCGAAACAGATTGATTTAGAATTAACGTATGTAAAAATATTCATATTCCTGACCGTTGTAAACATTAACACGATTCACAATTCCATCAGTTTTACACAATTCATCAACCCTATTGGATACGCAATTTTTATTAAAATCCCTATCATCAAAATCTCCCCATAAAATTACGCTGCTGCCAATAAATAACGAAAAATATATCTCATTAACGAATGGGTTGATGGAACAATAATGTGCTTGAGATTTATCGATTCGTTTTGATTTTTATGGCTAGCAGCATCCTTTCCATAAACTTTCCACGTATTCAAGTAATGCAGATAATCATACCACGCGTAAATTCTGCGATAACCAGACTCAGTTCAGTTTGATGACTGGCAACGACGTTTTTCCCATGAATACGTTGATTGCTGGGAGAAGCTCGATGAAACTCGGCTACCTGCGAATAAGCATTTCTACTCACACCTATGTAATGCAAATATTTCAAACGACGATTACAAGAATGCTAAAAATGTTTGGGGAGAATTCCATTTAGAACCAATGGAGAGCTATAGAGATTGATAAACGCAAAACGGTGATCTGACCAGATATCTCAGAACATATGATTTACATCCGCTGCACTACTACACAGTGCCGGGACTTGCTTTCGATGCTATGTTCAAGTACACGGGAGTAAATTCACAATATTCTGATCGACACGCTTGGGCCGATAACAGGTTTATAGGAAAAGATTTTGATCCTAGTAACGTGGAATCGTATCTCATGTATTTTGACGTAAACAATCTATAAGGTTCGTTCGAGTGATGGCATAATCTTATCGATGTATCAACTCGCTCAGACGGTCCACCGATCGGTTACATCCTGAACTGATGGATATCCGAATATCCTATAGAGCTTTACAAGAATCATAAAGATTTTAATTCTTCTGTCTCGAGCATTTCGCACCTCGGGTTCTGATGTAGGATGGGAACAATGAAAAAATTATGACCGAATTCATCGGGAATTGAAGTAAATCTGAGCACATTGACCATCAAAGTCAGCAAATGTGTCAAGGATGCCGAAAGTGCAACGCTGAAAACCGTCACGTTTAACGATTATAAGCATCGCATGGGGAGGCTTCAAAGAGTTAATCCATACCACAATGCCTAATACGTAGTGAAAGACATGAAGTTACTCCCATTGTACCGAAAAATTGACGTTGAGTTGGCAAGACTGTAATATGCAACTGGTACCTGGACAAACAGACACAATACCTTCAGGGGTTTACAACCAACCCCACAATAAAGTGATCATAGGATAGAACTGAGGGCATACAACTGCTGTAAGGACAACCCCATCATCAAACAGAGATAGTTCTTCAACAATACGATATATCCGTGCGAAACTATACACATTTACCACCACGGTTGGAGACGAAACGATACATATCAACATTATCAAAGTGAGCGAATGTGTCGAGGGATGCGAAAACTGCAACGATAGATAACATCACGTTTAATGATTATAAGAAGCGTCTGAGGGGCTTACCAAGGATTGATCCACCCCACAGTGTTTAATACGCAGTGAAAAACGCAAGGTTAGCCCCAACGTACTGAAAAATTGATCATGAGTTGACAAGACGGTAATATGCAACCGATACCTGAGCAAACAGGCACAAGAACATGGAGGGTGTGCTGCAACCCCACAATAAACTAGCCGTAGGCTGGAACTGAGGGCATAGAACCGTTGTAAATATATGCGTTTGACAACCAGGGCGATACTTCATGAAGCAGAGACGTTTCGCCAGCAATACGATATTGAGCAGATCGGAGATTTAAAAATCGAATACCATGTAAATTTATGTATTCATCAATTATTCATTGATTTATTATTAATATATTGAGCAAATATTGATATTTATTCGTTGACCACGAGAAAGGTTTTCAGAAAATGAAAAAATGTTTCTAGAAAACGAAAAAAAGTTTTCTGAAAATGGAAAAAAGTTTCCAGAACACTAGAACAAAAGTTCCAAAAATGAAAAAAAGTTCACCAAAAAATAAAATGAGCATGAATAGTATCGAAAAATTATAGATTATTATGACTATGTCTATCATCATCGTCGTCGTCGTCGTTGTCGTCGTCGTCGTCATTATTATTATTATTCTTATTATTTTTTTTTTTTTTTTTTTTTTTTTCCGAGGAGTTGCGGAATCCAAGTAACGGATTCGCGCCAGTCATACGGGCTAGCGCGGATGTGGGACTTCAGGGTGGCCTACCCACTAAACCGCCACCTCTTGTGCAACGCTCCCAGCCAGGAACTATGGTGATATTACTTCTAGCTGGGAGCTCTGTCGGTGTGTTTTGTCAGTCTGTCCGCCCGTCCGTCCCACACAGGCAGTCCGTCAGTTACGTTACGTCAGGCAGCCGTCCGCGTTCATACGTCGTAGAATCGTCTCTGTATAGAAACTGTGTAGAGACACGCAATGTTGTCGGGAGTGATGCCTCCCACGACCGTCTCCAGTCTCTGTCGCAGTTCTGTCCAGCGGTCACATTCGAAGAACGTGTGTTCCGCGCCGTCTCGTTCGTGTCCGCAGTACGTACAGTTGGGCGTCGGTACTCGGTTCAGGTTGTGTAGGTACCGTCTAAAATAGCCGTGGCCCGTCAGAAGCTGGGTGACGTAAAAATTCACATCCCCAAACCCCCTCTGGATCCACGGACTCAGGTCCTTAATAAGTCGTCTCGTCCAGTTTTCCGTTGGTTCTCCCGTCCACCGTTCCTGCCACGTCTGTATCGTCGCGTCTCTTTCCGTCGTTGCCGCGTCTCGTCGGGTCACGTCCGCGTCTCTTCCGTAGACCCTCTTGCACTCGAACGCAAGAAGGTCTATGGTGATCACGCCTGCCACCACCAGAACGGCCTGTGCTGAGACCGTCCGATAGGAACAAGCGATCCTCAACGCGCTTCGTCTCTGTACCGTCGTCATTGCGTGACAGTACTTCTCAGTCTTCAGGGAGTCTGCCCAGATCTCCGCACCGTAGAGGAGGATTGAGTTCACCGTCGACATCAAAAGTCTCCGTTTCCCTGGTCTCGGTCCGTTTGTGTTTGCCATCAGGCGGCTTAGGGATGTTATCCTTTCAGCCGCCTTCTGAGCCGTTTGTCGTATGTGAGGCCAGAAGGTCATCTTCGTATCCAGGGTCACCCCCAGGTACTTGACTTCCCCTCTGGTCTCGATCTCGTCCGTCCCGACCGTCATGCGTGATGTGGTCGGTATTCGTCTTCTGGTGAGAAGCACCAGCTCTGTCTTTTCCGTCGCGAGTTGCAGTCCGTGTTCAGTCATCCACCGTCCAACTCGTCTCATTGTCTGGTTCAGTGCGTATTGTGCCAGATCTGGAGTTCGCTCGACTATCACTGCCGTCACGTCGTCAGCGTAAGCGACCAGGCGAACGCCAAGTGAGAGCTCCAGTCTGAGCAGGCTGTCGTACATCCCGTTCCAAAAGTCAGGTCCTAGTATGGAACCTTGAGCGACCCATGCGGTAATCTGTCGCATCACTTGGCCCTCGGTCGTTTCGTACGTCAGTCGTCTGTTCCGAAGGTAGTCTTCAACAACTCGGAGCAAGTAAGGCGGGACCACGGAGTCGCCTCTCAGCGACCCTAGGATATCCACCCACCTGGCCAAGTTGAAGGCGTTCTTAACGTCAAGTGTCACCAGAAGCGCGAAGGGTCGCACAGCGTGGGAATGTCTGTCTGTCGATCGGAAGGAGTCAACCACCTCTTGGGTTGCTCCAATCGTTGATCGACCCCTCCGGAAGCCGAACTGCTGGTCAGAGAGGCCTCCGCCGTCCTGTATCGCGTCCGTAAGTCGTGGTCGCAGAAGCTGTTCGTACAGTTTCCCTGTCGTGTCCAGTAAGCTCAGTGGCCGGTAGGCTGACGGCCTGCTGGGGTCACCCTTACCCTTTGGGATAAGGACCAACCTCGCCACCTTCCACTGGTCGCTGAATGTCCCTGTCGTAAGGCACGTGTTGTAGAGGTCGAGAAGTATCTCCGGCCGCAGGCTCGCCATCAGCCGAAGAACCTCCGCCGGTACCCCGTCCGGTCCTGGCGCCTTACCCCTCTTCATTGCTTTGGTCGCTCCGACGAGCTCCTCGGCGGTGAAGACGGGGGGCGCCGCCGTCTCGTCGTCGTCTGTCGCGTCCGTACGCGTCGGGTGCGTCGGGAACAGTCCGTCGACGATCCGTCGTGCGGTTTCAGCATCCTTGAGTTCTGGCGGGATCCGGGCCCCCAGCCTACCGGTCACAATCTTGTAACCGGCACCCCAGGGGTCGCGGTCCACCTCCTCGCAGAGCTTCTTCCAGCATCGCGTCTTGCTGTCTCTGATGGCGTACGTCAGTCGTTTCCGTTCAGTCTTGTACTCGGCCTGAAGGGTTTCCCTCTCGGGTCTCCCTCCAGCCCTCGTAACCCGTCGTCGTTTTGCCAGGCAACTCTTCCGCAGCTCGGCTATCTCGTCCGTCCACCAGTATTGTGGTGGTCTGTTACGTCCGTACCGTCGTTTTGGCATTGTGCTGTCGCACAGCCGCGTCGTCAGTTTGGCCGTCTCGTCCGCCAGTCTTTCCGCCCTTTGCCGGCCAGTCAGCTCTGGGGGGACGTCGGTAGTTGGGGCCGGTGCTGCCGCCAGCTCCGCCGAGAACTGCAGTACGTCGAGTTTGTCTACGTTCCACCGCGGGGGGTGCCGTGTCCTCGTCCGTGTCGTCCTTGTCTCTCCTGCCACTTCAAAGGCGATGTACTGATGATCGCTGGCCGTGTAGCCCTCGAGCACCCGCCACCGCCCTATCCGTGGCAGAGTTCTGTCCGTCGTCATCGTTACGTCCGGGATGGAGTCCCCGAATCCCGGCCGTCTGTACGTTGGTACGTCTCCCGTGTTCGCCACTTCTAGGTCCAGCCTTGCGGCCATCTCCAGCAGCAGCCGTCCGCGTCTGTTCGTTGCCGTCATGCCCTACTCGACCGCCCTCGCGTTGAGGTCGTCCGCGACCACGAGGTCCCCGGGCAGGTCCCTGAGTCCGTCCTCGAGGAGCGCAACCTTCGCCCGGAACTCCGCCGCAGCGCAGTTTGGGGTCAGGTAGACGCTGACGTAGGTGACAGCGCCCACCCTAGCCCAGACGTAGTCGTCCCCGACGCCACGAGCGGTTATCCGGGCTCGGGCAGCGCCCCTCACCCAGATAGCCGCTGTCTTGGTCTCGTTCGTAATCCATCCTGTGTTTGTCGCACCCTGTACGGCTCGCACAGGATCAGAATGTCGGCGTCGTGTTCGTCTGCTATCTGTGGTAGTAGCATGTCTGCTGTCCTACTACGGTTCAGGTTGCCCTGAACTATCCTGTCCGTCTTCCGGCCTGCTTCTTGCACTCCTCCAGCGCAACCCGGTACACCGCGCACCTCCCGGAGCCCGCGACATGCGCCGCATCGCCGTGTCCCGCCTCGGCGCACAGTGGGCCGGCCGGTCTGTTTTTGCAGTCCGTGGCGTAATGTCCTGTCTCGCCACATTTCCTGCAGCACTTCGTCCGGTCTGTATTTTTGCATTTAGCCTTTGTGTGCCGGTATCCCAGGCACTTGTGGCATTTTGTCACCGTCAGTCGTGGTCGGACGTGGCAAGCTACCCATCCAATCCCGATCCGTCCCCGGCCGAGCAGCGCTCTGGCTTCCTGCGACTCTAGGTCGCATACGGCCATAAACTGTTCCGCCCGGTTCGGACCGAAGATATGGACCCCAAAGTCCGCGTCTCGTCCCGTCTCTCGTCGCAGTGCCTGTATCACGTCGTGTCTGGTCGTGACACAGTCAAGATCCATGATCTCCAGTTGAACCCTGGAGGTCCCGGTCCTGACGTTGCCTGCGTCGCCGACCGCGTCCTGCAGGACGCGTCGGAAGTTGTCTCGTCCGTTGGCGTCCGTCTTCATCTTCAGGAGACACAGACCATTCTTCGTCCTCCTGAGAGTCGTTACTTTAACGTGACACTTCGCAGGGTCAACCGTGGTCCGTATCTTCCTGACGATGTCGGAGTACGTCGTGTCGTTCCCGGGTTTGACGAGCACCGCCGTCCCCCAGTGTTTGGGAGCCGCTCTGCGCCCCTCAGCCCCGGCCGTCGTGTCCGTTGTCGCGTTCGTCTCGTCCGTCCGCGTCTTCCGTTTCTTTTTTTCCTTGTTTTTCCTTGTGACTGTCTGCCAGTCAGCGACCGGTTCCACAACCGTTGCCCTCTTCTGAGAGGATTCCGGAGTGGTTTCAGTCACCTCCCGTTTCCGTTTCGTCCGCGGAGTGTTTTGTGTCCGTTGGTCAGTCTCAACGTCCGTCTCGGTCGTCTCGTTGTCCGTCTTGTGGTCTTTCGGGGCTGCTTTAGCGCGCCTGTTAAGCGCAACGTCGGCAGCCTCGAGAATGGTCTTTATGCCCAGTTTGACGGACATACTCATGTTTTTTTGGATGGCCGCTGCCTCGGCCATCCTTGTCGCCGTACTGTGGATCAGTGACAATAGGTCCGTCAGGTCCATATCGTCCGTGATTCGTGTCTTCGTGCCGATCGTGGATACAGCGGTAGCGCAACTCGCTCCGCTGCCCGTGCTCGACACGCTGTCCGTCCTGTCTCGTCGTTGGTGTCCCAGTATCGTCCTGTCCGCTGTTCCAGTTTTCGTGTCCGCTGTCTTTGTTGCCGTCTTTGTCACCTGGTCCTTGCACAATTTGCGGCCCTCAGAATCCGTGCCGCTGCCATAGGCCACCGGGGCTTTTACCCGATCGGAACCCAGGGTGGATTTCCCCTGTGCTGGGGCTACCACCTGAGGTATGTCGTTGTTTACCTTGTGCATCTCCATAAAAGTTCCTAAGTGCTACGGGTCTCTCGGGGGCGTGACTCCCCGTACCGCGCCGGAACATAGCACGGCCCCTGAGGTCGCCTCGGGGGCCTTCCGTCGGACTTGTGCTGACTTCCGTCCCCTCCGACTTACTAGAAAACCCCGGGGTCGTCACTTCCCGAGCGGACCAGGTTTTTACGCCCAATCCGCCTCCTGAGGCCGCCTTGGGGGCCATCCATTGGGCCTGTGCCAACTTCAGTCCCCCTTGACTTACTCGATGTACGCGGGGTCGTCACGTCCCGAACGAGGGATTTAACCCCCCCGCCACCTGCGGTAATTATTATTTTTTTTTTTTTTTTTTTTTTTTTTTTCCGAGGAGTTTCGGAATCCAAGTTACGGATTCGCGCCAGTCATACGGGCTAGCGCGGATGTGGGACTCCAGGGTGGCCTACCCACTAAACCGCCACCTCCTGTGCAACGCTCCCAGCCAGGAACTATGGTGATATTACTTCTAGCTGGGAGCTCTGTCGGTGTGTTTTGTCAGTCTGTCCGTCCGTCCGTCCCGTGCAGGCAGTCCGTCAGTTACGTTACGTCAGGCAGCCGTTCTTACGTCGTAGAATTGTCTCTGTGTAGGTGGCAACAAGTTGCCACCTTTCTGTGCTGTGGAGCATCACCCCGACAATGTTGTCGGGAGTGATGTCTCCCACGACCGTCTCCAGTCTCTGTCGCAGTTCTGTCCAGCGGTCACATTCGAAGAACGTGTGTTCCGCGTCGTCTCGTTCTTGTCCGCAGTACGTACAGTTGGGCGTCCGTACTCGGTTCAGGTTGTGTAAGTATCGTCTGAAGTAGCCATGGCCCGTCAGAAGCTGGGTGACGTGAAAATTCACATCCCCGAACCCCCTCTGGATCCACGGTCTCAGGTCCTTAATGAGTCGTCTCGTCCAGTTTCCCGTTGTTTCTTCCGTCCACCGTTCCTGCCACGTCTGTATCGTCGCGTCTCTTTCCGTCGTTGCCGCGTCCCGTCGGGTCACGTCCGCGTCTCTTCCGTAGACCCTCTTGCGCTCGAACGCGAGAAGGTCTATTGGAATCACGCCTGCCACCACCAGAACGGCCTGTGCTGAGACCGTCCGATAGGAACAAGCGATCCTCAACGCACTTCGTCTCTGTACCGTCGTCATTGCGTGACAGTATTTCTTAGTCTTCGGGGAGTCTGCCCAGATCTCCGCACCGTAGAGGAGGATCGAGTTTACCGTCGACAACAGAAGTCTCCGTTTCCCTGGTGCGGTAATTATTATTATTATTATTAATCATATTATTATTATTATTATTGTTGTTTTTTTTTTATTATTAATATTATTATTTTTATTATTTTTATTATTATTAATATTATTAATATTATTAATATCATCCTCGTCATCGTCATCGTCATCGTCATCGTCATCGTCATCGTCACCGTCATCGTCACCGTCATCGTCATCGTCATCGTCATCGTCATCGTCATCGTCATCGTCATCGTCATCGTCATCGTCATCGTCATCGTCATCGTCTTCGTCTTCGTCTTCGTCTTCGTCTTCGTCATCGTCATCGTCATCGTCATCGTCATCGTCATCGTCATCGTCATCGTCATCGTCATCGTCATCGTCATCGTCGTCATCGTCATCGTCATCGTCATCATCATCATCACCACCATCACCGTCATCATCGTCATCATCGTCATCACCATCATCACCGCCATCACCGTCATCATCGTCATCACCGTCATCATCGTCATCATCGTCATCATGTCGTCGTCGTCGTCGTCGTCGTCGTCGTCGTCGTCGTCGTCGTCGTTGTTGTTGTTGTTATTATTATTATTTGAAGGCCTTTGGACACGGCAGGCGATGATGAAGGTCCCCTCTGCTAACAGGGTCCGGCACTATCGACGACGAGACCGCCTGCAGCCCCCTTTTGCCGCTGTCGAGAAGGACCGCAATCCTCGCCTCTTCCAAGGTCGACGCAGGAGCTGCTCTTGCTCGTGTAGTAATTACTCCCTCGGATTCACAGTCCACATGATTGTGGCACGCATTCAACGACTTCCGCGTGCAGCTTTCGGGGCGACACAGCCCCCCGTAGAGCCGAACGAAGCTCTGTGCCAGGACGTCGTATGCGTACCACAATCATTGGTTACTTCACGAACTTTTGTACAACAGCGTGTAATAACAAATAAATACGTTTAGGATCGTACGATATTCTGATAGTTCTCACCATCGGACGCAGCTCAGCGCGTCAGGCGTATTAAATAACAATCGAAGATCTGGCATCGTTTCGCGCTTATTTCAGCAAACAGACGCTAAGATTTGCTCCGGAGCATCACCAACCAAAATCAGAGTTTCAACCAATACTTCGCAAAAATCCATTTTGTTGCTACGTTTTCTTCGTAGCATTACCCGTATTTTCGATCATCTGAATATTCGCATAATGTTTATAATCGTTAAGTTACCGTAAAGTGTCGTAAGCGTTGTTAATTTTACACGTTTAACTGTGGCGTAGTTAGCTGTTGAAAAATATTTTCATTTTACCACCAATTTCACCAAGGTTGAGTTACTGTAGCTGTATTGTTAGAATAGTTGTTGATAGAAAATTAGAGATCGAGATGGACAGGGACGTGCGGACGACCAGGATGCATCGGATACTAGGGGAAACCGGGAACAACTTCACGGGATCGGCGAGGATGTACCGAGAGCGATTCCCGGAGGACGGGCAGCCACCGTCGAGGCAGTCCTTTCGAAGGTACTATGATCGCTATGAAATAATTCTCAGAATTGCATGATCGAGTTAATTTGCATTAGAACTCTATGCAGCTTGCGCGCATTGCCCTGAATAATATATTTTAAACATTCAAGCGACATCACTGTCGGCTACGTCAATTTTTTTCCTGTAAGAAACCGATGCTTGTGAAACTTTGCAACAATGTATGATTCGCGTATGCAAAACTACATCTCTAGGCTCGCACGACGGAGCAGCAGCACGGCGCGCTGAAGCGGGCACGAGAGCAGCGAATCAAGCTGGTGCGGGATGACACTGTCCGAGCAGTGGTGGAACACGCCGTCCAGGAAAACGGAAAACAGAGCCTCAGACGCTTTGCAAGGACACTGCGTATGTTTCTTTTTTCTTCGTTATATTTTTTCTCAATTTGATTCATTCTGAGATGTACGTATGGGGCATTTCGTACTGAATTCGCTAATTTCAACACTCTCTATTATTGGTTTTCTTGAATCTTTTTGACGTGATAGTGTCTATAAAATTACCAATTGCTGTGCAACATTCTTCCGTGTATCCGCTTTGAGGTGAAGTATATCCAAACCTTTTCAAGGATCTGTAAAAACACTAAAAAGGTCAATTTCGGGTTTTAATTAATTTCAGATTAACCCCGTGATTAGATGATTTTTTAAATATTGCTTCCGGCGTTTCTAGAAATTTCCAACTGACAAGAATCAACCGTATTTTAGTTATATACATTGAAATCGATGGTGCGCGGGCAACCTGAACTGTTCGTTTCATGCGAGGGGGAGATAAATCGAAATTTGAGTGACACGGTAATTGTTTGTGTTGAATTATTCTAAATGAATTAATATAGTTTAACCTTATTCTCGTATTTGAAATCAATTCTTTTGAGTGAGGTAGATTCATATAATTCGACTTGATTCGTTTCAATTCATAAATTTTAATTCTTGATAATTCACGCTAAATCAAGTGAGGTTGAAAAGTTTTAAATTCATTTTGTCGCATTTCTAATTAATTCAAGTTATTTTTCTCAACTCTACTTGATTTCACATTCTTATTTGATTTTTGCTCTCTGTAAATATATGATTCTGGCACGAACCCAAAATAATTCGAATATACTTGATTTAATTTTCCGTAATTCAGTTGTGTCTCAGTCAATTCTCAACATTTCAGTTAAATTTAGTGATTCGGTTAATTCTCAATAATCAGGGTATTTTACATTCATTCGGTGAATTGTGATTAGGCCGCAAATCCATTGACACGTAAGTTCAGCGAGATATTTCCCCGTCGGTTCGATGCAAAATTTCATCACCAAGTCATACCTCGTTCTGTTGGGTGAGATTTATTAGAGACGAGACAATTCTGGACACAAATTCAACGTATATTTAGGGGTCAATGCGATAATTGTCTCTTCGTGCATTCTAAAAGAAAGAATTAATCCCCTACAGAGGTTTCTCGAGAATCTGTGAAAAAAATCGCACGTGAGATGAACCATCCGTTCAAGTACCAGCCGGTACAAGAGCTGTGCCCAGGTGATGCCGAACGAAGACTGACGTACTGTCGCTGGGGACTGGAGCGTCTGCAGGAGGATCTCGATTTCTTCAGGAACGTGTGCTTCACGGACAAAGCGCTGTTCACGAACCTCGAACTCGTCAACAAGCAGAACTGTCGTTCGTGGGCTCCGGAAAACCCACACTCGATCGTCAAACAGGACAACTAGCACCGTTGAAAGCTCCACGTCTAGGTTGAAGTATTACAGGACAGGATCCTCGGGCCCATTTTCCTTGACGGAAATCTGACGTCTGCCAAGTACAGAACCGTACTCACCGAGGAACTCCCCCGCCTGACGGACGGAAACCCCAACCGTATGGACCAGGTTTGGTGGCAGCAGGACGGGGCCCCTGCCCACAACAGTAACACGAACAAGGCAATCCTGGACGCCATGTTCGCGGAGCGCTGGATCGTTACGAGAGGTCCGGTTAGGTAGCCAGCGCGCTCTCCAGATCTCACCGTCTCTGATTTCTGGTTCTGGAGTAAAATCAAGTATATCGTCCACGAAAGGGCCCCCATAATGAAACACGACATGCGCCACCGCATCGCCGAAGCGTGTGCCGCTATTCCTGTAAGGGAGATGCAACGGGTGCGCGGGTCGATCCGGAAACGGCTCGCACTTACTGTCCAGCAGAACGGAGGGCACATCGAGCATCTCCTCAGGCAACGGAACCAGGAATGAAATGTGAGACATGATTCTTTTTACAAATCTTCGATGATTGACAACGAAAAACTGTCATGAATTATTATTATTGTTATTTAAAGGGTTAAAAAAAATCCTTAGATGTGTGAAAATAATATAACAGAAGTGGTAGGACGCCAAAACTTTTTTTGTTTGCTACCGCACACAAAACTGTATCTGATGTTTGAATAACATAGGAATCGTTATCATCAAAAAGACACATCGTATTTTTCTTATTGTGCTGTTTAATGTTGAGAATAGGTAAGACGATAGTCCCGTGGGGTCTCGAGGATAAGCAAGGTATGGCTATCGACGGACATGGAGAGCTGGCAAAATCAGACGTGAAACGCAAGACAGGTTTCCTTTTATTAAACACTCACAATCAACACTACAAATCTTTAATGATTGATTCTTATTGCGAATGGATTTGTGCGTCAGCATTTCTGTAATGCGAGAATGGTGTCATGAAAGTCGTAAAAAGTCGAGTGCACATTCGTTTGATTTGGATGCACGTTGAACTGCATCTGTAGTTTCAAAAATGTTGAATCTTATTTTATCAAAATATGTGCCTCGTATTTTTCTAATCCTCATATTTGAATCTCAAAAATAGATGCGACGACAGTTTCGTGTGGTGTGGACGCCAGCAAGGAATGGCTTTTCGCGGACAATAACACAGAACGAGACCAGAAATGAAACGCAAGATAAGTTTCTTTCTACTAAAGGCTCGTATTGAATACTACTAAACTGTAATGAATCTTATTGCGAATAAACCTGAGTTTTAGCCTTTCTGTAATGCTAGAATGGTGTCACGAAAATGGTGCAATGTCTCGTTCTCATTCGTTTGTTAGATTCTCAAAAACAGGTACGACGACATTTCCGTGGGGTGTGGACGACAACAAGGAATGGTTTTTGGCGGTGGTTTTAGTGGGTATTCCGTAAGGCGAGTCTCACACTGCTGGGAGTGACGGTACCCTACCGAGGGTAGTCCATAGAGGATTTCCCCACCGATTTGGCCATACGCAAAGGAAAAAAGGAATATAAAAAAATAATTGAGTGAATAAGTGAATAAATAAATAAATAAATAAATAAATGATTGAATGAATGAATGAATAAATGAATTGATGAATGGATCAATGAATGAATCAACAAATAAATAAATGAATGAATCAATGAATGAATAAATGAATGAATAATTAAATGAATAAGTAAATAAATAAATAAATGAATGAAATGATCAAAAATAATTTTATGTACACGCACAAATACAGTATTTCAGATCACCTTGATTCAGAAATTTGACCTTGTATGTCGAGGTGGTGCACTTCTGATCTGTAAAAAAATACACCATTTACAATAATGTTACGTCCGTTTCATAATGCATTGAATTCTTAGTAAATAATGCATCAATTCAATGTCTCCAACAAAGCGTTGTGTAGCTACATTATGAAACTGCGACTACAGTTGCAATTGAAACACAAAAACCAATAAATGCGTTAATGAAACGAGTTCATGCAACACTTTTTAAATTGTCCTGAAAGTAACAGCACCGACTAGCGGAAAACGATCTGTTGGTAATACTTTTACACTAAATTGTCACTAATTTTGATAAGATAATCATCATTTTTAAATTGTCATCAAGTACAGTTAAGCATAGGGTTCGACGTGTGGGTTGACAATGTGCAAATGGCCACCGTCACAGAGATTATGTACAAGAGTCGAAAAGAAACGAACCGAGCACTCTTCAAAATTATCTTAGACAACGATGGTTTGACAGAGATGAGTCCAACCGGGAAAGACAAACACGAAGCAATGCCGGAGAATATTTATTACGCAGTGTAAAGTAATTATGCATTATTCAATGTATGAAATGTAGCGGGCAACATTGCAAATATTATGCCCGCGTCCCTGTGAATTTCAGCATTCGTTGAAAAAATTTTCAGCGAGGAGGACGGATTAACATACGAGGAGTATGGAAGGTGCATAATTTTGTTGTGCAATACTATGCGCGATCTCAAAAAATAACGGATTCCCGAATTGACGCATTGTACATATTTTAAATGGAACAAAATATTTCATCGCACACGTGAAGACTAATCAAACATTTGTATTACCATATCTGTGAGGATTGGTATAGAATTGAGTATCAAATCTCTGCGCCGGTTCACAAACTCAATATCATTTTGCTAATTCTCGTCATTGACGATCTGTCATTGAATTGAAATGGAAAGCGAAGCGTTGCGATTGCAATTACAAAAAAATACCGTCTTCGTCACCCACGAAATGGAAAAATCACAGGTAAAAGGTAAATGATAACCTGACGATTATTCCTTTATGCTTCTACTCCTGTTATAACATCGGCCATACTTCCGCCGTACTTTAACAAAACTCAGCCTGTCGTGCTTCGCACATACCTCTGTCTTCTGAATAAGAATAGTACGATTCTCGTATCGAAGTAGAGAGCAATGCAAGGGTTTCGTTCGAAACAAATGCGAGTCATTTTGTTCTCACGCATTACGTATCAATTTGTCGGACAATTAACGAAATTCCAAAATGCAACGGCATATTTTCCTCGAAAATAATTTCGAACCATAGTTTACTGTCCCCGGTCTGATCATCGAGTGAAAATAACGCTGGGTCGTGAAAATATTCCGCTTATTGTTACTACTAGAATCACAGAAAAATCGGCTACCTATGTGCTTTGGTGCCGCGGAAATATTTGACGTATGAAAGTAAATACACGGTGTCAGAATTAACCAATTTCCGGGCATCGTTCTCCAGAATATAAATAAACTGACCTAGAATTTTGCGATGAACGAGTGTTACGTGGGGGTGAGGGTGGAACTGAGCGGTGGTAGTTGATGATTAATTGAATAATCTAGCTCCCACGTAACGACAATGAATAATTATTAAAACTAAGAAAAAGACCCACCTTTCGATAAGCCGGTAATTTGTAGGATCGTGCTGCTATAGTCCTGTACAGGTCTGTGAGGTTTGTTCAAATTGTTGAGGCAATTACAATAATAAAAATAGGAAAAAGGTCGTTCAAAATAAATGATTAATATAATTTGACTGGTAAAAGATGAAGTATATTCTATTTCGATTTGATTATTGAAATATTTGGTAACAATCAATGGTGATAAATATATATATATGAGCCGAAAATAACAATTTATGAAGTCTTCAAGTTTATAAAAATCATGTGTTATACTATTCTAGAGGAGAGTATTATTTGGTACCGGGAACATCTACTCTGAACGATGGTTATAACTAGCTGGTCGTGATTATTGTATTGTATCTCTCTTTTTAGATTATCTTAAATCGATTATTTATATATAATTATCAAGTCTTATTCGTTAGTTCTTGGAAACAATAAGTACAATTTAATTGGGGGTAGTGAAGCTAGCCACCAATTCTAGACTTGGTTTTTGTGAATTTACTGAAGTAGTTTTTGATTATCAAGGTGAAACAAGAATTCGTCTAATTTTGAAGATTAACACTCGGATTGACTTAGCTTTTTGGTGAATCGGTCGACGAGATTGAGAGCCGTCGGATCGTGTCGGTCTGCGTCGGTAGAATGCTGGACCAGGGGGCCTCACCTCAAATTTGGAAGAGTTGATGAATTGAATGATGTTGAACGCCGGTCACTTAGTCTTCGTGAATTTGGGATGATATCTTGTTATCGAAAGTTTGAAAGTGTCTGTTTTGTGATTTTGATAATAAGTTAAAATTGATTGGAGCGATTATTTATTAAAACGATAGTGTAATTATTATTATTATTACTTAGAATTACCTGATTCGTTTTAATCAGGGCCAAACTCAATTTAATTAAGGAAAATGGAATATCATAAAAATGTCTATTCGCGAAATGACGAGATTTAGTAAAGAACAGAAAAGATGGAAATGTAGAAGATAGTGAGTCTTTTGCAATTAACAGGATAACTGAATGCTCAAATTTGACGAATTAGAGCGAGACTTTAGGCCGGTCACAACTAAGATTTTCCGAACGCTACTATTGCTCGAGAGGGCTAATCCGGGTTTACGGCCACGCACTTCGCGACTTGACAGACGAAAGACGCGGCTTCTTGGGCCCGAGGGTCCAAGGAGCTGCAGTTGTAATTAGTTACAACGGTAATTAGCCAATGAGGTGCGAGGGCGACCTCCTGGTGCCCAAATCCACATGGTCAGCGTTACTTCTCGCTCTTCGACGGTGTTCCGACGATTCTCAATCTCGTCGGTGACACATTGAAGATATGAACAAAAGATATTTGCATGCAATGTTCACACATTCATTCATACATTCCAATGAGTAATCTATTTTAATTTGATGGTTCTGAAGGTAGTGGTTTATCCTAGTTATTGATTATAATTTCAATTTAAAAAGAGGGATATTTCCAGGCTGAGCGCTACTGATACTAACTCAGCAGTCTCTCATCTCAGTTCTTGGTACCAGTTGAATAGAAGAAAGTTGAACCTTATACAAGGGATCATCGTTGGTCTCTACGTGACTTTCGCCAGGAGGGGTGGAACTCGCCGTTATTAGAATATGAGATTTTGATGAAATGATATCTGTGCATTGAAGAAATTAAAGCAATGAAATGAAATGGAATTTTTGAAAAAGGTACGCCAAGGCGGTACGTCGGGGCATAACACAAGCAATACACTGTCAAAATTTGGGTGGGTTCTGTCCGTTTTTCCAAATCGTTTTTGTGTAAAATAAGAGTGAGGAGCCTTTGTCAATCAGGCTGCACTTTGACAGAATCGGGTTGATTCAATGATCATTTTCGAAAAAATTGCAATTCTTGCGCTACATCATCTCATCGTCGCCGCGTCAGCAAACGGTAATTGCGGGATCTTGATCGGCCGGATCGGCCACGAGCGAGCGTTCGCTAACCTCCGCGCTAAAACGGTTGTCACTGGCTACCGATGATAACAAAATGCTTGTTATGCTCCCGTTATGCTGTTTTCGTGTTAATTGTCATTGATAATTTCAAATGCGGACGTTTTTGTCACGCTTCTCTTAATGCAGATATTTTCAAACTACTAATCCTGCTGCTCGCCTGGCTGCAAACAGAGAAAGTCAGTCCAACGAAACTCATCCCGCAGAATCGTCAATGACATATCGTATACCGCTACTTGGACTCGGGTGAAGTTGGCGCTGGTCGATTTTGCCAGATATTTCAATTCCACCTGTTCCGCCAGTTAGTACCGAATTTTTGACAAAAAGTTCGAATTTTGAGATTCATTTCTGGGTGATTGGTCCCGGAAAATTCTCGATATCTGCCCTCGGGATTTTGCGTATTTTCAGAAAAAAAATTCAACCCTATTTTCAGTCCCGAAATCGAAAATTTTTTCTTCGCGCGCAAAAACGGTTGTGTCTAAAAAAATTCCGACTTTGCTATCGGAGAGATCGTCGCAATTTCTCTGAAAATCATGCAAAAAATTCCTCAAATTATCACACGGCTAGATTTTGGAGGCGGGTGGCCAACTCATCGTGCTCACCCTGTATACTTACTGTGATAGGTAAAATCTCTGATATCAAATGCATTCATGATTAACAGTATTATTACTTCAAATAGATGACATATTCGGAATATAGGATTTTACTGAGTGATTATATGTGTAAGTGATGTGATAATGTATGGATGATCCACATAATATTCTAAATACACAGAATATAACGTTATATATAATGTACTCACATTGTGATGTCGAAAAGGAAGCTATTTTGTATGTTTATCAGACTGTATAAAAAAAAATCGACTATTTTTATTTTCAAATATACTGAAAATGATAGTTAATAGGGTGGGTTGTGGTTCAAACTGACTTACCGACCTCATAGGGTGCCGCAGGACGCGCCTCGCCTGCAGTCGGTTTGTTTCGGACCAAGTGTCAGTGCGTAACCGATCCAAGCTTACCTGACTCAACCAATGTGAACAGCAGGCAGGTTGTTACCGACCGAGCATCGGTGTGTTACCGACTCAAGCCAACCTGACCCAACCAATGTAAACAGCAAGACGGGCTGACTAACATGCAAGATGGCGGACTAACATGCAAGATGGCTGACTGACTAGTAAGATGGCTGACTGACCTGCAAGATAGCTGTAGTGTATGGATGTGAGCGCCCAAGGTAGGGGAACAAGTACGTGAGTGAGTGAGTGAGTAAGAGTAATATGTAGATGTGTGTGTGTATACGGGGCCGTGTGCCACGCCACAGAGGCACCTGTAGACGCGCTCGTGAGAGTTGAGCCGCTGTATACATTGGATTCCAATAAACGATTATACGTATGAGACCAAGTGTTATCCAAGTCATTCGAAATACTCTTCAGTGGCGACGAGAAGAAAATTGGAAAAACGTGCGCAACCAAAACTCTGAAGCAGCATGGCTGTTCAACTGGTAATGTCAAGTAAAGAGATATCATGGATAAATGAATTATCAAAAACGGATGTAATTGCTGAATCACAAGGAAGAAATTCTGAAATCGAAGAATATGAACGACTAGATGATTTAAGGAAAATATTAAAGAAAAGGTATTAGAAGAAGACCAAGCCCAGCGTAAAGAAAATTCAAACTCAGGGACAGAGGATAAAAGACTTTCAAAAATGGAGTCAAACTCAAAAATCGATTTTGACTTGGATATAGATGAATGGGAACAATTTATGAAAAGGATGGAGTTCTATTTCAAAGCAAATAAGGTGACCAACAAAGACAAGAAGAGAGCGATTTTCCTGACCAAGCTGGACGCAAAGACGCACTAATTAAAAAGATTTGCACACCAAAAAATCCAAAAGAGGTAGAACTCGAGGAAGTAATTCAAATTATATCCAACCAAAAAAGAACCTGACGGTGATGAGATCGAAATTTAGACGTCGGGGGCAAGAAGACAAAGAAACGATAGGTCAATTAATCGCAGCGCTGTAAGAAATGGATGTCGATTGTAAATTCACGGATGCAGATGACGCAATTTAGGACCAACTATTAGCTGGAGTGAAAGACGATGAAATTCGACAAGCTTTTTTCAAACTTGAAACCTTGACCTTGGATAAGGCTTCAAAGACAGCAACAGCACATGAAGAAGCAAAGCTGGTAACGATGATATTTAAAACCAAGAGGAATGACGAGGAGAATCAACAAGAAGTTCAAAATATTCGAAGAACCAACCGTCAACAAAACTACGCCCCGCGCCAAGGTAACTCCGAGCAGCCGACTCAAAGACAAGGTGTCACATCCTCGATGTCCTCTGCCCCTACCCACTAGTTTTATTTTTGATTAGCTTTCAATTTATCATTGAATACATTTATATTTCCTATTTTTTATTTTGAGTCTCCGACTGTAGTCAGGGCGGCTAGGTGGTCCAGGGAAGTAAGTCTCCGGTAAAGCATCTCTGGATATCAGGTTCGATTCATGGCTCCGTCGTTAATTTTTCAACTTACCCGAAAATTTCGGAATTGTACTCTGATCTAGCAAATTTTTCTCGCCAATAATATTGTTACAAAGCGTGAAATCACCCGTTTTGCCCCCTCTTTAATGATCTAGTAGTCAGCATAGATAAAAGACGTTTATAAACCTCTTATGTCTTTCAAAAGAATAAGGTTGCTGCGTCAACTAACATTATTGCAAAAACAGTCTTGTTTCAGACTTCAAACGAGAAACACATATTTTGCATTAAAGCATTTTCACAACATTTTATTCACGCTCTTGATTTCTTTTGACTTGATAATTAAACTCGCGGATCCATATTTATTATCCGTAACGTCAAAGTACGTTACATTGGTGTCAGAAGCGGGATCTTGAGTTTCTTTTCAATTAAGTCAATTCAGTGCGTGAAATAAACTATGAGCAACAGTCGTGTGACGCGCTCACGTCGAAGGGAAAGTGGCGGAGAAAAACCTTTCGTTATGGAGAATCCGCGGGTCCCTGAAACGATTCCATCACCTTCAGTGGACCCTCATCCAATTCCTTCGACAATCTCTCAAATTGATCTATGATCAATCTCAACAACGATCATGAATCTGAAGATCATGTCTCAACAACAAGAAGCCGCTGAGCGCCAACAACAGCAACTTCTTCAGCTGCTTCTTGATCAACAAGAGCAGCGAAAGCAAGAAATTGTCATTCAACAAGAACAGCGAAAAAGAGAACAGGAACAACGAGAAAGAGAACTTGCCTCTCAGTTGGAGCAGCGAAAAAGAGAACGAGAACAACGAGAAAGGGAAATTGCCTCTCAGTTGGAGCACCGCAGGCTTGATAGAGAAGCTCAAAAACGATCCGAGACCAGTCTGCACGAACTGTTCCGGACGACTGTGGCAGCTCTTCAGGCTGTTCATCAGGTGAGCGGCTCAGGAGAACCGGCTGTCACCCCACGAGGTTCCAGAGTCGTTACTCCGCTTCCCTCTCCTGTTCCCTCTTCTGTTCCCGTTCCTGCTGTTCGACAGGTCCAACATCCAGGACAGTTCCAGGATGTACGAGACTCAAGGTCTGTGCCTTTTATTAGGGGAATAGATGAATCCCCAATTGGTAGAGTAACAGTTAATAATGAGGTTGGCTTTTCCGAGCCTTTTCCTCACGTTCAACCTCGTTATTCCCATTTAAGCCAATTAAATAATACAAGATTTCCTGGGGTTGCTTCTCAAATTAACGAGAAACCTTTTTATCCTTCAAAACCGCCAATTTTTAATGGAAAGATTCCATGGGCAGATTATGAACGCCAGTTTATTACGATTGCAAAACATAACCAGTGAGACTCCGCCATGAGGGCCCACAGTCTTGTCTCTTGTCTTCGAACGCCGGCTTTGAATGTTTTAACGGCATTGTCAGAGGATAAAATTTCCGACTATGAAAAACTTAGCTCCGCACTTAAGTTAAGATACGGAAATGACCACTTGACAAAACTATACACAGCTCAATTACAGACAAGAAGACAAGGACGAGACGAAGACCTCGCGTCTCTTAGTCAAGATATTGAACGGCTTTCTCGTGTAGCTTTGCCAGATCACGAGCCGTTTCGTAATTTATTAGCGACACAAGCTTTCTTAAACGCAATCAATGATCCAGAAATTAAAATGGCCGTTGGGACATCGGGTCTCACTTCTTTGCGGGAGGTAACGGCCAAAGCCCTCGAGGTGGAGGCAATGAGGAAACAATATTTTGGGTTGAACCGGTTTCGTCGGATTGAGGTGTCCAAGAGCACCTCAGCAAGACGAGGTTTTGAACACTCGGAGGAGTCAAAGCCTCAAAACTACAGAAATAAAAATAATAACAAGTATTATAATCGTGAAAATCGTGGTTCTCTTCAGAATCAGAATAACAAACACGAAATTAGAGGCGCAGTTACGACAGATCAAAATGTAGTAACTTGTTTATTTTGTCATAAAATAGGACTTGATGCCAATCATTGCTTTTTACTTAAAAAAAATAGTAGAGAAATGATACAAAACTTGCATTCAGATTCCTATAATTGGCGAAGAAGAGATAAAGAGGTTGGGGAAGAAAATCCTCAATCCTAAAACTAGCTCTTCTTCTGAGGCTGGTTTGAGGAACTTGTTTCCGACGTTTTTATATAAAATCATCACTGGAGTTAACCTCTTTCTTTGAATTATTTTGGTTATGCGTGACAGGCATTCCCAACCTATTTTATTGCCTGTCAGGGAAATGAAACTCGTCGAAGGTTAGGTAATTTTCGCGACTTCGAATCTCATTTAATGATGCAAAATTTCGATCTTCTCATTCGCTCGTCTGAGCTCAGAGTAGATTGTTTATTTGCGAGTTTTCCCAGAAACTTCTTTTGCTCGAGTTAGTTCCCGTTCTCGTGAGGAAGAATCGAGTATTTCTTTAGAGCTACTCAGCACTATTCATGAGGTTCATGAAGATTGGCTAGTAAAATCAAACCTTTTCTTCTTTATCGGCTCCTGTTTTGGTTATAATTGCAGAAACTACAGCCGACCAAGTTTTTCTAAAACCTTTTTCTCCGGAATCGAGTTTTGTGTCGGATAGGCTTTGGTTTATTAATGTGAAAAGAGCTATGATTATTTTCGAGGTCGATGAGCGATTGCTTGATTTTCACATTTTATTAACCTTAAGTGTCAGTTTTTGCGAGTACTTTTTCAGGTTACTTGACACAGCCTTTTCCCATCCAATCTTTCCCTGATTCCTGAAGATGACTGGTGGTCTTATTTTGAAGAAGGACGCAGAAATGATTCAGATAAGATCGTTTCTTTTCTTTTGAATACATATTTAATTTATTTCATTCGTGTATTCTTCCAAATTCACTTAGTGAATTTGAATTGTTATACCATCACTCACATTTGTCCTCCAAACTCTAGGGTGTGCTGTTTCTGAAGAAGTCCTGGATTCAGTCACCCATTTCTTTTTCCTGTTTCCTGTGTCGGTTCTCAGAGAGAATCAGCCTTTACGTTGCCTAGGACCCAGAGTTCTTCCATTTATGGTTTCCCGCCTCGTCGAACTCATCTGTGTTTGATTCACCGGACTATTTTCCCCGAAGAGGAATGAATTTTCTTTTCGACGACGATCCGGATGATTTTGATGTCTTTAAATTCATGAAGATACACAACACTCAATAACACTGACCTTTGTAAAAACAAGGCACATAAATTTTTGAAGTTATTTAACGCTCAACTATCTGCTCAAGGTTTTCTGTGGTTTACCTTGAGACTGTGGGCAAATGCCAGATAGTAAAAAAGGGAGTTCTTAAATTTTTAGAGACACAGCTTCAACTCACCTTTGAGCACTGACTGCTAGATCACTTTTACAATTGGTTTTACCTTTCCCGAGTCAGGACGACTCTTTTCCTCGGGATGGAGTAGTGTTACAAAGGGTGAAATCACCCGTTTTGCCCCCTCTTCAATGATCTAGTAGTCAGCATAGATAAAAGACGTTTATAAACCTCTTATGTCTTTCAAAAGAATAAGGTTGCTGCGTCAACTAACATTATTGCAAAAACAGTCTTGTTTCAGACTTCAAACGAGAAACACATATTTTGCATTAAAGCATTTTCACAACATTTTATTCGCGCTCTTGATTCCTTTTGACTTGATAATTAAACTCGCGGATCCATATTTATTATCCGTAACGTCAAAGTACGTTACAATATGATATGTTGTATTTCATTTTAGCAATAATAAACGGCCCGCAGTTTAAAGTGGTTGAGTGAATTGAATTCACAAAATTCCACATATACCACATGTGCGCACACAGCAACAAGCTTTACACACCGTCAAAAATGTGTCTTTATGCGACGAAACTCAAATGTAAATAGATTTAATGGCACACGAAAACAACAATCTTCGAAATACAGGTGATGAGAGAAACAAACGACACTGTAGTCAGGGCGGCTAGGTGGTCTAGTGGAGTAAGTCTCCGGTAAAGCATCTCTAGATACCAGGTTCGATTCCTGGCTTCGTCGTTTATTTTTCGACTTACCTAAAAATTTCGAAATCGTACTCTGATCTAGCAAATTTTTTTGCTAATAGTATGATATGTTGTATTTCATATGAGCAATAATAAACGGCCCGCCGTTCAAAGTGGTTAAGTGAATTAACTTTACAAAATTCTACATATAGTACATGTGTGCAGACATCAACAAGCTTCACACACTGTCAAAAATGTGTCTCTACGCGACGGAACTCAAATGTAAACGTATGCATTGTATGCATACGGCTCTCTTTATTACTTTTTACTACTTCGGGAAATGAACACCCTAACCTATCAATAACGTTACTGTTTAGATAATTCTTCTGGACAATCCTTATCCAAACAGACTCGTATATACAAACTCCCCAAGAGGAACCAAATGACCGTGCAACGGATAGATCCGTATGGGTCTATCTCCAGTGTCTGTTTGGGCAGTATTGGCCCAAACATAAAATATGGATATCTTTAGTATATATATACAAAACACAGCACGGAAATTCCCACCCGCACGTGTGGAAAAGCCGGGATAGTTCATGATAAATTCTCATGCTTCACCGTACCCGAAGGGCGGGGGTAGTCTTGACAAATGAAAAGACTCAAAATTTTATTAGGACCTCCTGATTGGTCCAGCATGCCTTAAGGATACTGGTAAACAATCAGGAAGTAGTTTAGACAAAAGCACGCAAATCTTTTGAAGAAAGAAGTCAGAGAGTGTCAGAGTCGTCAGACAGTCGTCATTCATTTTGGTCATTCAGTCTTCAACAAGAAATGTAGTATAATTATTTATTCTTTTTAGTAAAAATTTCTTCTCTGCATGCACGATGTAAGGAGACTGTAGTGTGTAGATGTTTATGTTTACCCGTTTCAATCCTTTGCTTCCGATGAGAAGCCCGTAAGACGGCAATGCCGTCTAATAAATGAGATGCGGGTGTGCAAATCATTAATCTACGAGAGAATTTTGTTGAGAATATGTAAATTTGAACAACTGGTGAATTAGAAAAATTAACGACGGAGCCAGGAATCGAACCTGGAATCTAGCGATGCTTTACCGGAGACTTACTTCACTAGACAACCTAGCCGCCCTGACTCTGTTGTCTTTAATTTCTCTCATAACCAGTGAGTTCAAATTTGTTTTCATGTGCCCGATTTGTATGAGTAAGAATTTCTTCTCTGCATGCACGATGTAAGGAGACTGTAGTGTGTAGATGTTTATGTTTACCCTTTTCAATCCTTTGCTTCCGATGAGAAGCCCGTAAGACGGCAATGCCGTCTAATAAATGAGATCCGGGTGTGCAAATCATTAATCTACGAGAGAATTTTGTTGAGAATATGTAAATTTGAACAACTGGTGAATTAGAAAAAAATATTTATTCTTTTATTTGAAACACCAGAAGTAAAGATACACAGTTTTCAAACTGATAAAAGCTAAATAATCAGTCACTCAATACCGTATCCAGTCCTCGCCGAGCACGCAGAGCCGCCCCACAGAGCCCCAACCAACAGTTAACAACAAAAGGTAAGTGACCATTTCTATATCAAAGCCAGTTCAATTCAGAGGGAAAACGGTGTCAAAATTTCAATAATTCATATCCGTGAAAATTAGTCTGAACTAAGCGTTATATTTATGGAGTGGTTTGGTCATCAGCCAACCCAGCCCATAATAGTGGTAACAGCGGTGCTGATCGAAGAAACGAGAGAAACGAGAGAATGAACTGCGAGAAAAATTAGAACGAGAAGTTTTAGCCAAAAAATTAGAAATACAAAAACAATCAGATAAAGAACGTGCAGATCGCGTTTAAGCACAAAGACAATTAGAGGAAACGTGGATAAATCAAAAATCATTAGATAAACAAACAGAATCAGAAATTAGGATAGAAACAGTGTCCGAAAAAACCAAAGTGACGGTCATAAATACCAATAAAACGTTGTCTCATACTCCCGAATCAAGAGAAGAAGCAACAAATATGCAAATAGACTCAAACGATAATTCGCATCGTCGCAATCCCATTCAAGATTTGGAAACAGTTGAAGATCCTCAGATGTTATTAGAGGAATGCGAAAAAGAATTTTCAAGAGAACAGGCTGAAATCCAGAAACAAATCGAAGAACTTAAAAATAGAAAATTAAAACGGAAAACTATCAATTCTCAAATGTTGCTATTAGCTGAGCGGAAAAAGGAATACCAAAGGAAGAAAACGGAAATGCAAGAATTATTAGAAGATTTACAAAAGGAGGAAAAATGCGAAATTGCGAAACTAGAAGTAAAATCAATAAAACCCGAAGAAAGCGTTCCAAATTCAGATTTCAGTATAAAGAAAGAATTAGCAAATTTGAAGGAAATATTAAAAACAGTCAATGTGCAATGGAACATCCGCAAAATGATATAGAACCTATTACGGCAGAACAATCAATTCCGATGGGTGCAATTTTGACAGGAGTACCATCTTTTGACGAAGAAAATGTAGCTTTCTCACAGTTTGTCCGTGCATGTAGATGAGCAAAAGGTGTGATTGTACCCAGGTTAGAAAAACAGTTGGTTAGGAGCATTAAAGCAAAGCCAAAAGATAAAGCGTACATTGTAGTAGAGGATCAAACCTTTGACACGCTCGAATCGTTTCTAGACAAATTATCGACAGTTGTCACACCTTCTCGATCAGTGAATTTCTACCGCGGAGAACTGGCTGGAATATTCAAGGGACCGAGTAATCATATCATGGAATACGTTGGCCGAATCAAAGATCTCAAAAGTTCAATTCTCGAATGTGAACGACGTACAAACGGTGGCATAGATGAGGAAACTGAGAAATCCATGGAATCTGAAACATTAAAAAGCTTCATAGAGGGTCTGCCAACAGAATTTAGCACAGGGCTATATTTGAAGGGATATACTTCCCTTTCTGAGGCATTTGACGGAGCTATAGATTTGGGTAAACGATTTGATACGAAAAAAATAAGAGAAAGAGCGCTACAAACTAATTTTCTAGTATCACTGAAATGCCGTATATGTGGGCGAAATAATCCTAACACAATAAATTGTCGTTTTAAACGGGAAAACCAACTCCTAAACGGAAACAATGACAATAATAGATTTGAAAATAGGCGTGAAATTCCGATACAAAACCTTCCTCAAAATAGCCAGAACAATGAACGGGAAAGCAACTTCACTCATGGGAGTTTACCATCTTGCAGGTAGTGTGAAAGAACAGGTCATACAATAGACGTGTGTGGCAAACTGCAGTATCGCCGAAATGTTGATAGTCCGGTCAATTTAGACATAAAAATAGTGATCGAAACACAATAATTCCGACAAAGCTGAATTTTGGTAGAGACCTTGGGTTTACTATTATAAAGAAAAATTAAAAAGTTCCCATCGATACCATGTGTGCTGAGAAAGTTATTCAAGGTCAAAGGTCAAAATTTTCGGTCTTTACGATTTTTCTCATTAACGGTAGATTTTATCAAAAAAATAGTTTCAACCAAAATTGTAGAACATAAAATTATCCACAAAAATGGTCTTTATACTTTTTTTGCTAAGAATTATCATTTCTGAGATATCGCGATTCTAAAAGTCGAACGAGTTACATTCTACATAATATGCAAGCATTTTATACAGGGTGTCCCTAAATTGCCTCCCACGGACTAGCCAGCATGATACCTCGTTAAAATCCAACCGAGAATTTCTTTTCCGGAAGCTCGTCCGACGCATAGTTTTTGAATTATAAGCGATAGCGCTAGGCCAATCAGAGTGCACCATTCCATCTAGATTTGCCGCCAAGGAAATTGCTGTTTTGTTCGTCTAGGTGAATTATTATTATTTGTTTACGAATTAAATATCGGCACCTCCCCTCTCTCGCTGCTGTATCCCTTATTCTTGAGGATGCGCTTCTGTTTACACACACAAGAGTGCACCCATGGATGTGCGGCCGGCAGCGTGTGCCGCGGCAACAATACCGAGGTCAGTGCCCGAAAAGGGGTACAGCAGCGAGAGAGGGGAGGTGCCGATATTTAATTCGTAAACAAATAATAATAATTCACCTAGACGAACAAAACAGCAATTTCCTTGGCGGCAAATCTAGATGAAATGGTGCACTCTGATTGGCCTAGCGCTATCGCTTATAATTCAAAAACTATGCGTCGGACGAGCTTCCGGAAAAGAAATTCTCGGTTGGATTTTAACGAGGTATCATGCTGGCTAGTCCGTGGGAGGCAATTTAGGGACACCCTGTATATGTCGCGGATATACATAGTATATGTATAGTATACATTGTATACATACATAGTGTATATGTAGTATATATTATAGTATATATGTAGTATATATACTGACGTATATAATATATATACGGATATACATAGTATATATATAGTATATGTAGAATAGACTGCCTCAAAATAAAAAAATATTTTTTTTTGATCTCCAGCTTCATGAAATCATAGTTAACAACATAATATCAGACCTTGTGAAAGGAAATCACCGTCCGATTTTATTAGGAGGTGCCACATCGAGATTTTGTAATTCCCATTTGATTAACACATAAGAAATCCAATTCTGACGTTCGGAGAGAAATTATAATTTTTCTATACAACGAACGGAACTCTATATAGTAGCGCTTGACAGTTTATATGTTTCTTCGAAAGTATTCAACCAATATTATTCAACATTTTAATGTGACCCAGTCAAGGAAGCTGGGAGTTTATCCTAGGTACCCATTTTTCTAAAAAGCGAAAAACTACGTTTTACGCAATGTTGGATCACTCGAAGATCGTGCGATTAAAAAATTTCTCCGACAAGGCGATTCGAAGAAAACATGTAAACTGTCAAGCGCTACTATGTAGAGTTCCGTTCGTTGTATAGAAAAATTATTATCTTCCTCCAACCTTCAGAATTAGATTTCTCGTAGTTTTTTTTTCTGAGGCAGTCTAATATATACTATGTATATGTATACTATGTATATCCGTATATATACTATGTATGTCAGTATATATACTATACATATACTATAATATATACTATACAATACATACTATGTATTGTAACGTGGCGTTTCAGAGTCGCCCGTCACAAGGGCACACAACCGTTATTATTTCCAGTTTACGCGTCCTCAGCAAGGTACTCCAACCGAACTCGATACAAAATAGGCAATAACTACTTTTAACTAATTCTTTCTTTGTAAATTCTGTATTTCGCGCTCCGGCGCACGCTAATAAGGTACTTGGACGACAACGCCCCCGACCACCGAAGGAACAACATCTACCGTTTCCAGCTCTCGACGACTTCGCCTACCGACAGTCTAATCAGACTATACTGGCTACCTTGGTGCACTTCTCTTGCTACCGGGGTAGCATCCACCCGGACCTTCCGTATCGCCTCGCCTGCCAGTGAACAAGGAGATAAAAATCCTCCCGGCGGCCGAGGGCACAAGGGCACAAGCTCCTCAAGGAGGAACCAGCCGCCCGCTCTATCGGATGCCGTGAGGATGGCGTGAAGGGCAGACCGTAGCCTGCCATCTTCCGACTTACCGGCCTGGTGCCAGACCGAACCCAAACCACCACGTCCAGATTGATAAAGCCATCGTTCCGAGGATCGACGCAGCCTTCCCGTCGGCAAGGACTAATTGTGTGGGTCGTGGTCCACGGTTTGGCCGACCGTCTGACTGCACGACTTCGGGTATAGGCAGCCGGCTACTGCCTGTACAAAAGCCGGTGGAAGTGAACAGTAAGGTGTCACTCTCCAGTCGGTAATTCTAAACGAGAGGCACCCTGTGTATGCCTCTGTCAAAGAAGCCCCCGATGATAGGCAACCTGGACAGTAAACTGAAGCAGCTATTAAATTGTACGAGTTGGTGTCAATGACGAAATCACGAGCAGCACATTACGCCACACCTAGCGGTAATCTTCGAAAACGCATGACCACGCCGTAACCAATATTCGCCACAGGGGGATGGCCTATTTGCGGTGGGGGTCAACCGATCAATCAAAGGGAAGAAGAATCACCTCACGACAGCCGCGAGATCGGCGAGCCGAACTCCGACCTCCTTCTACTCTACGCTTGACCTGCTGAGCGACAGCAAGAATTTTCGAATCCTCCTTATATAAGCTCTCGATCCTTCTTCCTCTACCGCTACCATTTCTATCTTGCTATCGTTTTGCTCTACCGCTAGATTCTTCCTATAAATTCAAGTCCTTTTCGTCCTTCCTGTCTTCCCTTGTTTAATATCATAAGTTTTATTTCAAATTAGACTCAGTGTTGTGTGCCTGAAGTCACCGACCAAGGTAAGGCTTCTGCCTCTGTATTGTATTGTTACAAAGTTGCTCATAATTTCTATTCTTTCTTATGGTATTCATCGACTTTGTGTGAATCATGGTCCACGGCTTAAAGTTGCAGGAAGCCGCCGTGTGACTGCATGATTTCGGTCATTAATATTGTATTTATCGTTTCTTGGTTGCATCGTGCGATGCCAGTTTTGTGTGAATCATGGTCCACGGCTAAGAGTTGCAGTAAGCCGCCGTGCGACTACATGATTTCAGTAATTGATTATTTTCGTGTCTAAGCGACATCGTAACTGCCGAAAAATTATTTCTTTTGTATTTATGACTTTTCTGATTATTTGTGAATTCCTATTAGCCCGCTTCTGTATTTTCTATCGTATTTTGAGCCCTATTGGCTTTAAGTTTCATTCTATACTTTTTTGTAATAGTAGCGTGCCCTATATTTTATTTCTGTTATTGCTTATTATATTTTTATTTATTTTTGTGCCTATTGTATCGTATATCGAGTTCCTCGGAGTACAACCGAGCGTAGCATCAGCCTCTAAATATTACCTCACCTCTTTTCTATTGCTATTGGCAATTTTATATTATTTTTGCCTGTTATTCTTTTCTCCGTATCTTATAAAGTTAAGTTCTGCGTATTATTCTTGATTCTTTTGTACTGCGGTGTATTTAGTGTATTTCTTTATTTTGTGAACTCTCCGAAATTCTCACTCTCTCATAATTTTGTATTTTGTCTTCTCTCGAAAGTTATGTTCAGGAATTCATTGTTCAATTCCCCAGGTCCGTATTCATTATAAATTATTGATTCTATCGTTCATGAATAATTTCACCGAAAGTTATCTAGTCGATCGTTTACGCTACCGATTTTGTAAATTGTTAATGAATATCAATCTCTCGTACTGGTTATAGTCTATGGTAAATTCGTCGTATTATCTACCGAACTATCGTTACCTCGTTTTCTTCCAATTGCAATAAAGTTCTCTCGTTTCTAAATGACAGAATAATAATTTTCGTAGCGTCATTTGCAACTTGGGTAAGATCACGTCGCCCAGTGACGTGTAGTTTTAAGTCAAATCTTGCATTATATCGCCTCTTTCGACCTACGTCTATTTTTCTCTATTAGCTACCGTCTCTCGTGTTAAAGCTACCGTTTACTGCTATTCTACCGATATTTTTGTGAACAGCGATCATTTATTTTATTAACTACCGCTGTCGGTACCATTTCATTTGCCTGTCTCAACCATGTAACCTTCCCGACAATATATGATCCATTGACCTGTTTATTTTTCCTGACTTGAATTTATTCTTAATTTCATTATTTTCTTCAATTCTGTAATTATTGTTAGCTGCCTTGAATACCGCTACTCTACCAGTTCGTGTGAGTACCTGAGCCTAGCCAGGGGTTCTACAACGGGTTCTCTGTGATATCTTGGATCGGAGAGAGGAATCAATACACAGGTTTACAAGAAGACAACTTTATTCCAACTGACTGACTACCACACTCATCGGCTCTCGTAGTCTCTTCTCCAACTCACTCTCGTACATATACATCTCTACGTATATAGGTATAACGCGTGCCCGTATATACATCCCTAATCTCTGCGGTACAATACGCACACGTCGTACATACATTACACTCCCTTCTACTAAATTTTGGCTACTTGGCCAATGTTCGCTTATTTTCTTGCATTCGGATTCGAGGTGACCTTCGTAATCTTGGTCTTTGCTCGCTGGCCCTTCCTCTCTCCCCGTCTGATGATATGTTCGTTCCCCGGTGTTTCTTTCCTATCAACTTTTTCAGTTGATCTATGTGCCTCTTAGCGGTTGACCCCGAGTTAAATTCAATTACGTACGTCACTGGACCTAATTTTTTTTCGATCACCGCGGGAAGCCATGTGGGTGTGTTGACGTTGAAACTTTTAGCCCATGCTTTCTCTCCTTCCTCAAAGGTTACCCTTCTCCGTCCTCGTGAGTTTTGAACTTGCCTTTCTTTTTCGAAGTCCTGTTCAATTTGTATATCGGGACGCAATAAATCAAATTTCGTTCGTATTTCACGGTCGAACATCAGCTTCGCTGGGCTTTCCCCTGTCATGCATTGTTTTGTCGCTCTGTAGTCGAATAAAATATTATCGATAGCTGACTGCACGGATTTTCCTTCTTTTAGCATGATCTTTAACTTCCGCTTGAACGTTTTTACGAAGTTCTCTGCTGGCTCATTCGATGCCGGATGATTAACCGCCGAAAATGTCTGTTTGATCCCCAGCTTTTTCAAAAAAACCTTGAATTCTTGGCTAGTGTATTGAGTACTATTGTCGCTCACGACTTGCAATGGAAACCCGAATCGCGAGAAGACTTGTTGGAATATTTCAATGGTTTTTGCAGCCGTTGTTGATTTCATTAAGAATACTTCCGGCCATTCACTTTCCGCGTCAATTAACAATAGGAAATTATGGCCTTTGTATCAGCCTATAAAGTCTGTATGGATTCTTTGCCAAGGTTTTTCCGGCCATTTCCACGGATTTAACTCACTTTTCCTCGGATTGTCTTCTACTTCGATACATTCTTTACAGGTTCTTTCTACTTCCTCGATCTCTTTGTCGATCGTCGAAAAAAACGATCGTGCTATCATTTTCATTTTTACAATGCCTGCATGCGAGGCATGCAACTCTTTTAATACTCAATTTTTTAGTTTCACTGGAATAACCATGCGGTATCCCCACATGATACAATCCTGTTCTATAGTTAACTCTTCTTTTTTCGTATATAAGTTTTTGGAATCATCTTCCAACGTTTTTTTATTTGGCCATCCGTTTTTTTGGAATAACATTACCCTCGCTAATATTTTATCTTTTTTCGTTTCTTCCACAATAATCTTATGATTGGGGCACGAAAAAGATTCCTGTTCCACAAAGTTTAAATACGAATATTCATCCGTCTCATTTTCTTTTCTCTCTTTTTCGCCCTTGGGCGACGGTAGTCTCGATAATCCGTCTGCGCTATTGTCTTTCGATTTGATATACTTGATTTTATACTGGAAAGCTTTTAAAAAATCTGCGTACCTTTGTAATCTACGTGCCGCCATGATTGAAATGCCTTTTTTCTCTCCAAAGATTCGTACCAACCGTTGGTGATCGGTTCACATTACAAATTTCCTTCCGTAGAGATAATCATAGAATTCCGTTATTCCAAAAATAATAGCTCGAGCCTCTTCATCTATGGTTGCATAATTACGTTTACTGTTTGACAATGACTTTGAAGCAAATGCAATTGGGCAGTCACCTTCCGGTGTAGCATGTGAGAGAATCGCCGAGAGCCCATAATCCGACGCATCACACGTTGAAACTAATTCTTTTTCTGGATCAAAGTTTATAAGTGCTTTTGCCGATTTTAGTTCATTTTTTGCTCCCTCGAACGCTCTCTGACATGCTTCCGTCCACAGAAATTCATTTTTATTTGAACATGCATACAGTAGTTGGAATTTAGTTGCTCGATCTTCGATAAATTTTTCGTAATAATTGATTGTTCCTAAGAACGCTTGCAGTTCTTTTTGGTTTTTCGGCATCGGTGCCTTGTTTATCGCTTGTATTTTTTCTTCCATTTTATGTACGCCGTATTCATCGATTTTTACTCCCAGATATTGTATCTTTCCACAGAATAAATGACATTTCGATTCTTTTAACTTCAGACCACATTCGGATAATTTATCTAGAACCTCTTCAGTATTTTTTATTATCTGTTCCCACGTTTTACCTTTTATAATGATGTCGTTTAAGAAAACACTAACCTTCGTCATCCCCTGAAAAATCTGTTCCATTTGTTTTTGGAAAAATCCCGGTGCTGAGGCTATACCGTAAGGTAATTTATTTTGCATGTATAAACCTTTATGTGTACTCAATGTTAAATATTTTTTTGAATCATCGCTTACTAATACCTGTGCATATGCTTCTTTTAAGTCAATTTTGGAAAACAATACCCCGCCTTGTAAATCTGCGATCAAATGTTCGATCCGTGGCAGCGGGTGTCGGTCTATCAATATGTGTTTATTTATCGTAACTTTATATTCACCGCATAGTTTAACCGATCCATCAGGCTTGATTGTTGGCACTGTTCGCTGTGAGCCGCCGCTTGGAGGGGAGCTGCAAAACGATCGCAGCGTGCGGGGTGGCGAGTAGTGAGTTGAGCCAGCGTGTGTTGTGATAGCATTTTGTATGAGAAACAATAGACGGTATGTGGAATTACACTTGTTGTGCTGTTAACTGCAAAAATAACGGTGAAACTAGTGATTGTATATTTTACAAGTTTCCAACTGCATCACATAAAATAGTTCAAAGGCAAAAATGGATTGCTGCTGTGAAAAGAAAAAAGTAAGTAACATAATCTGCATGAAACACTATATAAATACATAAGTATTATTGTTTTTTACAGTCCTGATGGTTCAAAGTGGACTCCAAAAACTCATCATGTAATATGTAATGCCCTCCAGTTTATCATGCAAAGCAAGTAAATGAAAGAGCTGTTTTGAGCAGGTAAATGTATGAGAAGTAAAAAAATAATTATAAAATTGAATAATATATACATCGATATTTATATAATAACATATGTATCTATTAATTATAGGTAAAATCGACTCATGAACCGAAGAAAGACTCTTCACAAGCATAACATCGGAGTGAATTGTGGTACTGGAAATCAAGTTAATGACGACCCCAACAATGTTGTCAATAATAGTGGACGTGAACCTATGGATATAAGCAGTGCCGAAGTAATTTTAAAAAGTGATCAAAAGTGTCAAGTAGATTTTGTAAGTTCTGCTGGTATCGATTTAATTTTTTTAGTGAAAATAAAAACTGGACTGACATTTTCAGCCATAGCAATTTTCTTTGGTTTACATCGGTCAACTATCTCCAAGATATTCTTTTCAACTTTACAATATTTGAGTTCGTCAACTGCAAATTTAGTGTTTTGGCCAAGTAGAGCTGCCGTACAGAAAACTATGCCGGAATTTTTTAAACCTCAGTACTTTAACACTCGGGTTATCATAGACTGCACTGAATTCAAGATAGATGTTCCGTCAAGTGTTGACGACCGTATTTACTGTTACTCTCATTATAAGAAAGGTTTAACAGCAAAAGTACTGATTGGAATCACACCATCTGGGTTCATCTGTTTCAAATTGAAAGTTGCTGGCGGTAGAAAAGGTGATTCCCAATTAACTACTGAATCGAATTTGGTAGATTCATTGGAAGATGGTGATGTGGTTTTAGCAGATGAAGGTTTTCCTGAAATCAGGTCTATCATTGATGCAAGTGGTAAACGAGTATTTCTTATTATGCCACCATTTTTGGAAAAAAAATCAGAATTTTCGAAAGAAGAAACAGATCTGACTTACAACATCGCAAGAGTTCGAATTCATGTAGAAAGAATTATGCAACGACTTAAAACATATCAAATTTTGTATAAAATTCCAGAACATTTGTTCCTTTGCATCGATAATATTATTCATGTTATCTGCGTCTTAGTAAATTTACAGCCACCAATTTTTTCTAATAAAACAAAAACTATCAAGTAGAATAATAAAAACCTTTATTCGTAAAAGGTAGTGGTTTTCATTGTGTATTTATTAATATTATATTGCTACATACTACTGGAGTTTCAACTCGTTATTATTTTCAACTTTTCACTTCACTGTTACAGTGGAAATATCACTTATTTGATAATATTTTGCTGATTTGGATATTTATCAGTATGCCTCCAATGTAAATTAACACGCCGGCTGTTTAGCTTTTGAAATCGCTAGGTGGCGGCACGAGCGAGGCTCACAGCAAATTGGCGTACTCCAGTCACTAACTTCAATCGGTGTTAGAACTTTTTCGCGTATCAGTCTATCGATTTCTTCTGCAACTTTTTCCTTCAATGCAAATGGTATATTCCGAGCTTTATGATATACGGGGTTAGTGTTTTCTCTAATTTTTATACAAAATTTAGCTTTATCACATGTACCCAGCCCTGGCAAAAATAAGTTATTATATTTTCTAAAGATCTCTTTTCCTTTAGCTTGCAAAATTTTTTCGTCTTTTATAGCTTTTGTTATTTCCGTATTTTCGATCTTATTCGTTTTATTTTGTACAATTTTTAGCGGCCACAAGCCTAATTTATACAACCAGTCACGATCTATCAGTGCTTTTCCCGTTTTACTTGCTACATACAAATTTCCTCGGCTCGTGATCGTGCCGCAATTAATTCCGACGTCGCGCAACATACCCATCGGTTCGCATTTTTCGCCGCTATAATAATTCAATTTGCTTTTGGTTGTACGCAACTTTAAGTTACTGAAATATTTTTTGAAATCTGCTTCACTAATCAATGAAACCGATGAACCACCATCTACTTCCATTTTTGTCGCAAAGTTTCCAATTTTTACGGTTGAATATTGGGATCAATTTTGATCGCATTACAATTTTTATTATTATTAACGCGAATCGAATTCAGCTCATAATTTTTAAAGTCGCTGTCCTCGTCCGAATCTATGTCGCTTTGTTCGGTTTGTAAGTCACCCCCGCCTCGATGTTTTTTACGTTTTTCATATTACCTTTTTTTGCGCCTTACAGACCAAACGTAAATGTCCTATTTCGCCGCAATTGTTACACGGCTTATCCTAATGCCAACATTGGTGTTTTTGATGGTTTGGCCTACCGCAGCAGGAACACTGAAGCTGTTGACTCGTACCTTGTTGATTCCGTTGCTCTATTCTTAGCCCCGAGCGTTTCGAATTATTTTTGTATTCGCTCCGTCTTCGTATACGGTGAGTGTTTACGTCCCGCTCGTCCTCGGTCCCCTCGTGATCGCTTTGTGCTGCCTTGGCTTCCAATTTGCTCAAGGCATTGTTTGCTGTTTCTATGTTTGTAGCTGTTTTGATCGCGTCTTCTAGCGTAAGCGTAGCAATTTTGAATAGCGCTCTCTTAATATTTTTGCTGCGAATGCCTGTGAGCAGTTGGTCTCGCAAGGCTTCCTCTTCGTTGGCGAATTTACATTCTGTTGCTGACGCGCGTAGGACAGCTACGTATTGCGTAATACTTTCGGTTTCCTGTTGTTTCCTAGCCCGAAAGTCTTGTCTCAGTATCGTCTCATTAACCTTGGGTTTATTGCAATTTTCCATTTTTTTTCTATGATTTCAGCAAAAGCTGTTTCTTTTGTTTTTTTTTGGTGCACATACTTTCTTAACCACACTGTAGGTCTTTGCGTCGATCTTCGTAAGAAAAATAGCCCTCTTTTTGCTCTCGTCCGTTATATCGTTCGCTTCGAAATACATATCGATTCTTTCAACAAATTCTTCCCAATTGCCTACCCCCACTTGGTAATCCAAATTTGCCGTATATTCAATTTTCAATGGTTTTTCACTTGTATCGCTAACTTGTTCGTATTCCCTTCTGCTACTATCCCTATCTTGTTCCTCTAGTTCTTTTTTAATCTTTTCCCTCAATATTCGTCGTAATTCTTGAAATCGAATTTCTAGTCCAACCGTGACTCTTTTCGACTGCAGTTCCTCCAGAACCTCCTTTTTGTTTAATTTTTGTATCCAGGCGGTCCCAATCTTCGATTGATCACCCGCCATTAGTTTTTCGCTTCACACGTGTGGAGCCTTTGCTCCCTCGTCGCCATTGTGATATCTTGGATCGGAGAGAGGAATCAATACACAGGTTTACAAAAAGACAACTTTATTTCAACTGACTGACTACCACACTCTTCGGTTCTCGTACTCTCTTCTCCCACTCACTCTCGTACATATACATCTCTACGTATATGGGTATAACGCGTGCCCGTATATACATCCCTAATCTCCGCGGTACAATACGCACACGTCGTACATACACTACATCCTCTATTTATTTTTCGTACGGTTTCGTGTTATTTTTATTGATTCGTATTATTGTTTGAAAATCGACGCTAACGCGTCTGGCGCCCAACATAATTGATTTTGTTATAGTTTAATATTCTAAATAAGTGGAGAATCGCGTCAAAGTGTCAACGGTAAGTCCTTATCTAAGGGTAACAAAATTTAGATCTGATAAATAAGAATTCTCGACCTCGTATGTAATATATTAAAGAGTCTTGGTGATCGGTCAATTAAGAAAACGTAATTTCAGTTAACGTTTCGACCCGGATATGGGCCCTCCTCAGAACGATTTATTTAAAAAACTGTCAAAAAACAAAAAAGAAAGGAAAAATAGGATTTTATAATATAAATAATGGTACTAGTAGTAATCGGACATAAATATTGTAGATGTAATATTCTTAGAGCTATTAAATATTGTTGATAGTAAGAACCTTATGATTAATTGTGATAAGGATGTTTTTTGGTGTTATTTACCTTTTTGAGTTAAGTAAGTGTAATAAGATGTAGTCGAATTCACAATTGCAATTGGCGGAAACAGTGTTCTTTTGAGTGACGGTAGACAATGTCAATCTTCCAGTTGTTTTTGTAGGAGTTAAAAGTTGGTAGTCATTTATTTAAAAAAGATTAAAGAACTAAGTTTTTTCACAGTCAATATGTCATAGTGTTAAAAGGTTATTATAGAAAGTCAATTAGCAATGAAATTAATTCACAGGTGTCAATTAGGTGGAGGTAAGCTCTTTATAATTAAGTTCTACATGTCTAACGAATTATTGTTGGTTGAACCACTTGGGTCAACAGGTGGATAACGACTGATGGAGGAAAACAAAATAATCCAGAGTGAAGGTGAACATATTATAAACATTATACAGAAGAACAATAAATATTAGGTACGAAAGGTTATGTAGAAAGAACTGTAAATGGAGACTAAATAATTTTTTTTTTAAAAAAAATTAAAAAAATTAGTTTAGGTTAAACAATATTTGTTGTGTGGGCAGAGATTAGAGGTTGGTAAATATTGCTTAAATGTTCAACGTCTTGTCTGAGATTAACCGTATTGGTATGACCTACAATATTGCACATTTCTAAAAGCAATCTTCTGTAATAATTTTGTTCTTCACAAAGGATGTTTGTGTTGTCGTAATTGAATGTGTGTTGTTTATCAATCCTATGTTTCGTTAGAGCTGTGTGCCGTTCGTCTGTCTCATGTATGTTACGTTGGTGTTCCCTAATTCTGGTGTTGAGATGTCGACCGGTTTGACCTATGTAGACTTGATTACAGTCATTACATGGTATTTTATACACTACATTTGAACGTTTGCCTATGGGGATCTTATCCTTGCCGGTGTCAAAAACAAGTTTTAGGTCTTTTGAATTTTTTCCAACAAACTTAACATTATATTTATCGAATAAACGATTAAGTGACTCGAAAAGGCCGGCTATATATGGAATGGGGATATAAGTAGTAGCAGGTCTATTGTTATCTTCGACAGAAGCAGAGTCGATATAATGGTTAAGTATGTTGTTGATGTAGGAGCGTCTCTTATTAATTTGTTTTTGTAATAGGCCATGAGGGTAATCATTAGCTCTTAGTACATTGTATATGAGCGCCAAGTTTTTTTCATGGAACTCTGTACTAGCAAGTTTTATAGCTCTATCAACAAGGCTAATGATGCATTGCTAATTGACTTTCTATAATAACCTTTTAACACTATGACATATTGACTGTGAAAAAACTTAGTTCTTTAATCTTTTTTAAATAAATGACTACCAACTTTTAACTCCTACAAAAACAACTGGAAGATTGACATTGTCTACCGTCACTCAAAAGAACACTGTTTCCGCCAATTGCAATTGTGAATTCGACTACATCTTATTACACTTACTTAACTCAAAAAGGTAAATAACACCAAAAAACATCCTTATCACAATTAATCATAAGGTTCTTACTATCAACAATATTTAATAGCTCTAAGAATATTACATCTACAATATTTATGTCCGATTACTACTAGTACCATTATTTATATTATAAAATCCTATTTTTCCTTTCTTTTTTGTTTTTTGACAGTTTTTTAAATAAATCGTTCTGAGGAGGGCCCATATCCGGGTCGAAACGTTAACTAAAATTACGTTTTCTTAATTGACCGATCACCAAGACTCTTTAATATATTACATACGAGGTCGAGAATTCTTATTCATCAGATTTAAATATTGGATTACTTCAGAGAACTAAAATGGGTTTTATTCTAAACATCGAACGTATACATGGAAAAACTACATCTGGTCACTTACGGCGCTGGATCAGGACAGCTGATAAATTGAATAGGATGAAGAACCATCGTATCTTCCTACTGCGCTGTAAGAATGAAAGAATAACACCCAAGCACCTAAAATTCTCTAATAATACCTTAGACAACATTATTTTTAATTTGCCAAAATCAAGAACCAAAGCTATACAACTCGCAACCGAGTTCCAAAGTTCTCTTTTGAAGCTAGAAATCAATGATCTACACACACACATCATCAATTCCGAAAGAACTTTGATTAACCTCTCCGAAAAAATTAACTTTAAACTTGGTAGTACTTTGGGAAACCAATTTTTTGAATCCCAAAATCGGATGCTCAACAAAAAATTTATTACCATAAAGAACAAGAATATCAATAAATTCACAAACCTACTTGCTCAAAAAAAATCTTTGAACAAACAAAATAACTCTTATTCAATTGGAATAACTACCAAAAAAAATTGGCTTATTAATCTAACTGATACCCCTATTCCCGAAAATGTCACGGAATTAGTACAATTAGGTCAAAATTTCGGTCGCACATATAACAAACGTGACCTTCCTGTCTTCAACCTTATTTCTAATTTTGAAGAAAAAATTAGTAGTATTCCAAATGAGTTAAGAAATCAAGCCAGATCCGATTTTACCAACCGTGTACTTTGTTTCCCTAAGTACCCCAAAAACAACTACAATAATTATGTCACCGATAAAATAATCCGTGAGACCATGAATTAAAAAAAAAATAACCCGGAAATAATGTTCCTAAAAGCAGACAAAGGTAATATGTCCGTTGCTATGCACAGAGCGTGTATAATGAAAAAATGAGACAACAGCTTTCTGACACCACTACGTATAGAATTTCTAGATTTGATTTGTGTAATTCCCTACAAAACAGGGTGAATAAGCTCAGCTTTAATTGGTTTACCTCTGAATTTATAACAAAAAATCTACATCGAAACATCTCTACATACAATAGTGTCCCTCCACGAGCATATGGGCTTCCAAAAATTCATAAAGAGGATGTCCCTTTACGGATAATTGTCTCATTTGTTAAAAGCCCGACCTATACCTTAGCCCAAACTATCAATTCATGGCTCACCACTAATATCAAACCCCCCATCTCGAGAGTTAAGGATAGTTTTTTATTAGTTGATAAAATTAAGACATTGATCATCCCGGACAATTACATGTTAATATCTTTAGATGTAATTTCATTGTTTACGAATGTTCCTACAGTTCTCGCATTGCGTGCAATAAACAACCGTTGGGCTACCCTAGAAAATAAGATCCCAATTCCTATGATTGAACTAGAAAAAGCCTTAAAAATATGTTTGGACTCCGCAATTTTTAAATTTAATAACGAGACCTATGCACAACAATTTGGTTTACCTATGGGATCTCCCCTTTCCCCAATCTTGTCAGACCTCGTCATGGAAGACCTTGAAACCTCTTGCATAAACGATCTAGGTTTTAATTTGCCGTTCTACTTTCGATACGTGGATGATATTCTTACTGCCGTTCCAAATGAAAAAATACATCACATTCTTAATATTTTTAACGGTTATCATCCTAGAATACAATTCACTATCGAAACGGAAGAGAATAATACCATCAGTTTCTTAGACGTTTTGTTGATACACAGCAACAATAATATTAAGACAGATTGGTTTCATAAAAAAACATGGTCACAAAGATACTTGAATTTCAACTCTCACCATCCTTTGTCCTTCAAAATAGGCACCATCATTAGCCTTGTTGATAGAGCTATAAAACTTGCTAGTACAGAGTTCCATGAAAAAAACTTGGCGCTCATATACAATGTACTAAGAGCTAATGATTACCCTCATGGCCTATTACAAAAACAAATTAATAAGAGACGCTCCTACATCAACAACATACTTAACCATTATATCGACTCTGCTTCTGTCGAAGATAACAATAGACCTGCTACTACTTATATCCCCATTCCATATATAGCCGGCCTTTTCGAGTCACTTAATCGTTTATTCGATAAATATAATGTTAAGTTTGTTGGAAAAAATTCAAAAGACCTAAAACTTGTTTTTGACACCGGCAAGGATAAGATCCCCATAGGCAAACGTTCAAATGTAGTGTATAAAATACCATGTAATGACTGTAATCAAGTCTACATAGGTCAAACCGGTCGACATCTCAACACCAGAATTAGGGAACACCAACGTAACATACATGAGACAGACGAACGGCACACAGCTCTAACGAAACATAGGATTGATAAACAACACACATTCAATTACGACAACACAAACATCCTTTGTGAAGAACAAAATTATTACAGAAGATTGCTTTTAGAAATGTGCAATATTGTAGGTCATACCAATACGGTTAATCTCAGACAAGACGTTGAACATTTAAGCAATATTTACCAACCTCTAATCTCTGCCCACACAACAAATATTGTTTAACCTAAACTAATTTTTTTAATTTTTTTTAAAAAAAAAATTATTTAGTCTCCATTTACAGTTCTTTCTACATAACCTTTCGTACCTAATATTTATTGTTCTTCTGTATAATGTTTATAATATGTTCACCTTCACTCTGGATTATTTTGTTTTCCTCCATCAGTCGTTATCCACCTGTTGACCCAAGTGGTTCAACCAACAATAATTCGTTAGACATGTAGAACTTAATTATAAAGAGCTTACCTCCACCTAATTGACACCTGTGAATTAATTTCATTGCTAATTGACTTTCTATAATAACCTTTTAACACTATGACATATTGACTGTGAAAAAACTTAGTTCTTTAATCTTTTTTAAATAAATGACTACCAACTTTTAACTCCTACAAAAACAACTGGAAGATTGACATTGTCTACCGTCACTCAAAAGAACACTGTTTCCGCCAATTGCAATTGTGAATTCGACTACATCTTATTACACTTACTTAACTCAAAAAGGTAAATAACACCAAAAAACATCCTTATCACAATTAATCATAAGGTTCTTACTATCAACAATATTTAATAGCTCTAAGAATATTACATCTACAATATTTATGTCCGATTACTACTAGTACCATTATTTATATTATAAAATCCTATTTTTCCTTTCTTTTTTGTTTTTTGACAGTTTTTTAAATAAATCGTTCTGAGGAGGGCCCATATCCGGGTCGAAACGTTAACTAAAATTACGTTTTCTTAATTGACCGATGACCAAGACTCTTTAATATGTAACAAAATTTAGCGTTACAGTATATATACTACATATACTATACATACAGATACTATGTATGTTCGTGACACCTATAATATGTGTGCATATTATACAGGGTGTCCCTAAATTGCCTCCCACGGACTAGCCAGCATGATACCTCGTTAAAATCCAACCGAGAATTTTTTTTCCGGAAGCTCGTCCGACGCGTAGTTTTTGAATTATAAGCGATAGCGCTAGGCCAATCAGAGTGCACCATTTCATCTAGATTTGCCGCCACGGATATTGCTGTTTTGTTCGTCTGGGTGAATTATTATTATTCGTTTACGAATTTAATATCGGCACCTCCCCTCTCTCCCTGTTGTACCCCTTCTCGAGCGCTGACCTCGGTATTGTTGCCGCGGCATACGCTGCCGGCCGCACATCCATGGGCGCACACTTGTGTGTGTAAACAGAAGCGCATCCTCAAGCATAAGGGGTACAGCAGCGAAAGAGGGAAGGTGCCGATATTTAATTCGTAAACAAATAATAATAATTCACCCAGCCGAACAAAACAGCAATATCCGTGGCGGCAAATCTAGATGAAATGGTGCACTCTGATTGGCCTAGCGCTATCGCTTATAATTCAAAAACCATGCGTCGGACGATCTTCCGGAAAAGAAATTCTCGGTTGGATTTTAACGAGGTATTATGCTGGCTAGTCCGTGGGAGGCAATTTAGGGACACCCTGTATAGAATGTAACTTGTTCGCCTTTTAGAATCGCGATATCTCAGAAATGATAATTCTTAGGAGAAGAAGTATGGGGACCATTTTTGTGGATAATTTTACTATCTACAATTTTGGTGAAAACTGTTTTTTTGATAAAATTAATCGTTAACGAGAAAAATCGAAAAAACCGAAAATTTTGACCTTTGACCCTGAATAACTTTTTAGCATACATGGTATCGATGGGGACTTTTTTCTTTTCCTTTATAATGGTGAACCCAAGAACTCTACCAAAATTCGGCTCTGTCGGAATTATCGTGTTTCGAAATGTCTAAATTAACCGGACTATGAGTGAAATACCAGTAATCAAAACTCGGGAAACAGCCAGAGACCCACGGTAACACAAAGCGGACCCCGGGTAGTCAACCAAACACAAACAGCCATGATTACTTCGGAGGTACAAGAGTCCGCGGCGCGGCGCAACAATAAAAATAAAAATCACTGATCAAGTACCTATAATAAAAATAAAATCTAAGGACTTGATAGATGAAATGAATGTAATGATAGATACGGGATCGGAGCCGAATCTTTTGAAAGTAGGAAATCTTTCATCATTGAATAATATTGATATGAATAATGTGCTGCAATTAAGAGTAATAACAGATAATTACGTTCACACCTTTGGATGTGTCAAAATTGAAATATCTGGAATGCCCGTTTACTTTCATGTCGTAAGTGATAATTTCCCAATTCCTCAAGCCGGCATACTAGGAACAAATTTCTTTCAATCTCAAGAAGCAACAATTAATTATGCTTAAGAATCAGTTGAAATAAACGACTTACAAGGAAACGTTTTAAGGTGTCCCCCTCCGATTTCGATGGAACTCCGGTATGTTATAGAGGGTCAAAATCGATGACATACGTATTTTTTTTTATCGGCCCAAACTCATTTTGAAGGGGTGAAACACCCCTCCAAAGTTGACCACCTCCCAAGATGATTTTTCTGTTTTGCATACAAGGAGGGGATTTTGATAAATAATAATGATAGTAATAAATACCTTGTCAAAAGTGATGCAAAACACACATAAAATATTCTCAAGAACTCTTTATTTTAGGGGTTAACTTGTATATACAAAGTTCATTTTTTACTGTTGTTGATCAAGGTGAAGATAAATCGTCTTCTTCATTTTTTACATTAGAAACAAGATGTTCATCAGAGCTCAATGAATCCAACAGCACTGTGAAGACCATGCAAGGATACAGAATACGTGCTTTCGATTTTTTCCAAAAAACTGAATTCTTATCGACTTTTTTCCCAATATTGCGGATTATGTCTAGTATTTAGCCATGAATCATTGAATAACATTGTTTGAAGCTTGCATTCATTCTGGCATCGCTCTCTTATCATTTTACTGTTTTATCATTTGTTTTCAAGAAACGTAAATATTTTTCATTTCAAGCAGACTATCAACTACCCGAAAATTCGATGTGTGTCATACGTAAACAAGTCATATCTCTACTTGAATTAATTCTATAGCACAGATATTTGATGGGTAAGAGCTGGGAAAAAGATAAACAAAAAACAAGAAGTGATTCTTAGCCATTTTGCATTGAAAAAATGAATAAAGAAATTTTTTTTTGTTACTTTGTTTCATACACTAAATACACCTGTAAATAGTTTTGTGAATAAATTACGTTTTTATATGACTAGGGGCTTCGCCCCTGCGCGCTTCGCGCGCCAACCCCATCTCGGCGCTACGCGCCTCGGGCACTCGGCGCTGCGCGCCTTGTTGTTCGGCGCTTCGCGCCTCACTATTTCCTTACGCATTGTCTAGTAGACAGGCGAATTCCTTCATGTTGATTTGATGACAGTTCTGCACTTGCTGTCCACTTCAATTCCTTCTGTGCTTACTTTTCTTTTTTTCATCAATCTGAGCTTCCATTCGTTGGTTGAAAATTGGTGTTCCTTCTCTATTCATATCTGTCTATCTCCTTGACTTGCTGAATTATTTTTGCTACTGCTCTACCCGTTATTCTCCAAAATCACCTTCTTTATATTTTTTTTTTCTCTATATTTATGTTGCTGTTCACTCCGTAAAACACCTCTTTTTCTTGTGGTCAACATCGATCATGGTCGTCCTCTTGCCTGGTTATAGGAATATTTGTTTATTATTATTCTCTGGCTTATTTGGTTCTTCGCACTTAAAATTTTATTTTCCTTTTTCCTTTGTGATACTTCCGACCATCCACCATCTTCATCGCCTTGTCTGCTGGTTGAAACTCCTCCTTTCTGTTCGTTGGTTGAAAAGCCAGTATGATATTTTTTGTTCGCTTCCCTATATTTTCGCTGCTGTTCCCGTCGTCTAATTTTTCGCTCTTCTATGTACATCACATTGGTTGGTCGTCCTCTCGATTTATTTTCCGAATCAATCATCGTAATCGATTCTTCTAATTCTTCGACACCCTTCGTTGAATTATTTTTACTGCCGCTCTGCCGGTTATTCTCCAAAATCACCTTCTTTATATTATTTTTTTCTCTATATTTGCGTTGATGTTCATTCCGCAAAACACCTCTTTCTCTTGTGGTCAACATCGATCCTGGTCGTCCTCTTTCCTGGTTATACGAATATTTCATGGATATTATTCTATGGCTTATTTGGTTCTTCGCACTTACAATTTTATTTTCCTCTTTCTTTTGTGATACTTCCGACCATCCACCATCTTCATCGCCTTGTCTGCTGCTTGAAACTCCTCCTTTCTCCATTGTCATCGTAAATCCTGGCTGTCCTTTCGACTGTTTGGTGATATATTTAGATTTACTATTATTTGATTGTTACTTTTCATACTTATTACTCACTATCTGAATTTTATTTTGGTTCTTCCAGACATCAAAGTGTCCACTGTCTCCGTCACCGGTGAAGAGTAGCGAGAATTGTGTTTCATTTTGTGATCCGATCCGGTGTGGATGAATTTGTCCTTCGCGATACACGATTAAACATATCTTGAAAATGTCCGCAGCTGCAGCTAATTCTGCTTCTCCCCCGTATAATACATTTTTATTCATATGTGATTTGTAATCACCAGGTGACCTAATCACAGCACCGTTTGACTCATTACCTGTAATAAAACCCGCAAATGTAGACCAATTATCCACTATATTTGAAACGATACTCAGTCTCACCTCTGCGTGTCAATCTTGAGTGCCGTATACACAATACGCCAACGCGCGAAAAAGACAATTCCTGTCGGGAATCATCTTGATAATTTTCGTTTGCATGTTCATTTCTTGCGCGTCAGAAACAGATACCTATAAAGATATTTGTCAAAGACTGTCATAAACAGCCGATGACAGCTGTCAAAGGGTTTGCTAGATGCTTTTTGTTTTGTTTTCGGGATCTCACCCCACCGCCAACTTCATGCGTATACTATTGTTATTATAATCTTTTTTTACTATTGTTATTATCATCTTTTTTTACTATTGTTATTATAATCTTTTTTTACGTTCATTTGTTTGAAACTTTTTTATTAGATAGAGAGATACAAAATTGTTGAATATGCACATGATTCTACTTCCTCTACCGTGGCCACACCCTTTAAACGAAAACAAGTTTCAAGTTTATCTATAAATCGCTTTATGGATGATAGTCGATACAATCATGATATTCATCAAAAAAATGCTGTAGGCAAAGTGATTTTTACACCAAGAACATCTGATTACTGCGACATTCGTGCAACATTTGATTTCACAATTTGGATGAGATGACTGTCCAAATGCAAAATCGGCGGGGTTATCAAATTCATCAGGTTTCTTTGCAATGAACCCGCTTTTATGCCACGCATAACGAAACAAATTATGATATCGCGGAGATGACAGTTGGTTGTGAAATAAAGACTGTAATTTTATTATATTATTCCTTGAATGTGAATTTAAATCCTAATCAAGAAGAGTTAGGTGTCTGAAAAGTGACGAACATAATTTTTCCATATACGGAAGCCGAAAACATCGAGAGGTTGAATTTTTCCAGTGGTTTCTTTCGGTATCAATAAAGTCGTCAACTTTTTGTCTGGGGGTGTTGTCTCTTGCACAACTCTCGAACAATGCCCACTCCAAGAATCAATTAGAAGTAGACTCTTTGTTCCCACTTTTGGGATAAACACTTCTCCTAACCACATCTTGAAATGCTCCGTGATGAATCATTGTGATTAATACCGTTTGAATATATGCAGCGCGAAACAAGAATTATTATACCTGAAGTAAGTTTTCCTGATTTGGAAGCTGTGATGAAAACATTTGGCGGTCTGAATAAATGATGTTCAACTATAGGTCCGAACGTTCCGGATAGTTCTTTTAAAACAATAAATAAATGAGATGATAATTTTCCGTCCGCTGAAATTGTAGGCTGTATAGTATAACTGTGGGTTGTTGAAGTTACTGATTGTACTATGCACGACACTTGTTTAGTTCCTTCTTCCGTTAACGTTCGTCCAGAATGAATCTCTGTTTGGAAACCACTCTGATCAGAATTATATATATTTTGTAATCCATATTCGAAAATATAAGGTTCAACTCTTTTCAAAAATTCTTCAGCACTCTTGTGTAAATATTTACTATTTTCCACTGATTTTCGCGTGACAAAATTATTGATTTTTCTGCTAGTAACGCTAAGGATCTTCTTAAAGTTAAGTTACCACGTTGGCGATGCTTTAAATCGAAAATCCTCATGACTGATAAGTCCTTGGGCCTGTAAAGCCCATCTTCGCAGATCCGTATCATGAACAATCAAGCCTGCGTCAATGGCATTTTTCATATTCTGCAATGTAAACTCTGATATGCGAGCCAATTTTTCCATGTATGTCCCTCCCTGGTTGATTTGGTGTGCTCAACGACGCAATTGTCGTACTGATATGACTTTTCTACATCTATGACGAACCGTATCAATTGAGCGATTTTTTTTCGTCTTTGCACTTTTCCAATATTCAACAGCTCTTCTTTTATAATCGAAACTTAAAGGTTCGTCATCTTCGGAACAGCGATCTTCAGGTTCTTCGGAAGTCACCTGAAAATGTGCATCTTCCACTGCGAACGTTTCAAGATTTTTGTGGGGCTCTTCAAAGTCAAGAGAATTTTCCTCAATCATTTCCACACTATTATATTCTGTTATGCTTTGTAATAAAATGTTTCCGAAGTTCGATACTATTTCACGTTCATCATTTGTTAACGGGGACTCGGGTATATTCATTACTTCAAATGCTGCCCACAGAAGTTTGATAACGTTTATTGGATTCACTTTCATTGTAAACGTGAGAAGAAATTCAATAACTGCTCGAAGTTCTGTTATTAACGTATTAACAAGCACTGAACGGTCTCACGACTTTTCATATTGAAAATATCCGAAAGATACGCGTAATCGTTAAAAAAAATATCTGTGCCATAGAATTAATTCAAGTAGAGATATGACTTGTTTACATATGACACACATCGAATTTTTGAGTAGTTGATAGTCTGCTTGAAATGAAAAATATTTACGTTTCTTGAAAAAAAATGATAGAACAGTAAAATGATAAGAGAGCGATGCCAGAATGAATGCGAGCTTTAAACAATGTTATTCAATGATTCATGGCTAAATACTAGACATAATCCGCAATAATGGGAAAAAAGTCGATAAGAATTCAGTTTTTTGGAAAAAATCGAAAGCACGTATTCTGTATCCTTGCATGGTCTTCACAGTGCTGTTGGATTCATTGAGCTCTGATGAACATCTTGTTTCTAATGTAAAAAATGAACTTTGTATATACAAGTTAACCTCTGAAATGAAGAGTTTTTGAGAATATTTAATGTGTGTTTTTCATTACTTTTGACGAGGTATTTATTATTATCATTATTAGTTATCAAAATTCCCTCCTTGTATGCAAAACAGAAAAATCATCTTGGGCGGAGGTCAACTTTGGAGGGGTATTTCACCCCTTCAAAATGAGTTTGGGCCGATAAAAGAAAATACGTGTGTCATTGATTTTGACCCTCTATAACATATCAGAGTTTCATCGAAATCGGAGGGGGACACCTGAAAACGTTTCTTTGTTAGTATTTCATTCCAATATGCGAGAGGTAGTTACAATTCCCGCGCGTTCAAATGCTCCATTCTATATAAAATTAAAAAATACGAACCTAAACGAAGGTTACGTACCAAGATTAACTGTAAAAGAGGGAGTATTTTAGAAGAAGCGTTAGTCAAAAATGATAACGGAAAAGCGCATATCCGAATAATTAATTCTACGGATGAGGAGATAGAATTGCTTGTACCGACCATAAGTTTGTTACCTAGCGAGGGCGCGATACCGCTGCACGATTCAACCTTGGGGCTTGACTTGCAGGAAAATTGCGTGAGTGATTTAGCAAATCCTCTAGTGAGAAATGGAATTTTGGATTCAAACCCTTCCTTAGGGCAGAGAAATGACGATAGAATAGGTCAACAAGGTTTGTTTTCAAATCCAGAATTAATTTCAAAAAGAAATAACCTAAATAATAAGAGCATCCAAAATGATCATCGCATTCAAAATAATAAGAGCATCCAAAATGAACATTGCATTCAAAATAATCAGAGCATCCAAAATGATCATCGCATTCAAAATAATAAGAGCATCCAAAATGATCATCACATTCAAAATAATAAGAGCATCCAAAATGATCATTGCATTCAAAACTTTCAAAGAATTCGAAAAATTAATAAAATCGACGTAAAAATACGTTATAACGAAATATTAGAGTTATTAAGACTCGAACACTCAAACGATGAAGAAAAAGAAAGTTTACATCGTTTAATATATGAAAACCAAGACAGGTTTCATATTCCTGGTGAGCTATTAGGAGCCACAAATGTTACAGAACACGGAATAAATGCAATTGACGAACAACCAATAAATATTAAACAATATAGATTCCCACCAATTCATTAAGATGAAATAAATAGGCAGGTGAAAGATTTGTTAAATAATGAAATTACTAAACCGTCATTATCTCCATATAATTCTCCATTATGGATTGTACCGAAGAAGGACGATTCCAAGGGTGATGGAGAATGGTTATAGATTACCGAAATTTAAACGAGAAGACGGTAGGAGACGCCTACCCGCTACCTAATATAACAGAAATTTTAGATCAATTGGGCAGCGCAAAATACTTTTTAATATTCGATTTTGCCTCAGGTTTTCATTAAATCAAAATGAAAGAAATCGATGCAACTTAATCAGCATTTTCAACGCTGTATGGTCATTACGAGTTTCAAAGAATGCCGTTTGGTCTGAAGAACGCGCCAGCAACGTTTCAAAGGTTGATGGATCACGTTTTACGAGGCTTACAGGGTATGGAACTATTTGTTCACCTCGATGACACAGTAATATACTCAAGCTCTCTCAAAGAACACGAGAATAAATTCAATTCATTAATGATCAAATTAAGAAATGCAAATTTAAAACTTCAACCAGATGAATGTGAATTTATAAAGAAAGAAGTAGTTGACTTAGGGCACATAATTAGTGAGGACGGTATTAAGCCCGACCCAAAGAAAATCATAGGGGTGAAACAATTCCCAAAACCCAAGAACACAAAAAATATAAAACAATTCTTAGGTCTAATTGGTTACTATCGAAGCTTTGTACAAAATTTCTCTAAAATAGCAAAACCTTTGACGGAACTTTTAAAAAAAGATGTTAAATTTCTCTGGAAGGACGCACAACAAAACGCCTTCAATCAATTACGAGATAAACTGTGCGAAAATCCAATACTTCAATATCCTGATTTTACCAAACCCTTTATAGTAAGAACAGATGCATCCGGATTCGTAATAGGAGGCGTATTAAGTTGAGGAACAGTCGGAAAAGATTTGCCTATAGCTTATACATCTAGATTATTAAACCGAGCAGAAAGAAATTACTCAACGATTGAAAAAGAATTATTGGCAATAGTCTACGCGGTAAATTATTCTAGATCATATTTATATGGAAGGAAATTCAAATCGGTCACAGATCATAGACCTTTAATTCGGTTGCACTCAGTCAAAGATCCAATGTCGAGACTCGTACGGTGGAGATTAAAACTTGCGGAATACGAATATAGCTGGGAATACAAACCTGCAAAAATAAACGCGAATGCCGACGCATTATCTAAAAATCCATGGCTAAGCGAGACACAAGTATTAGCAATCAAACAACAGCTCCAGGATATGATGCAAAAGCCGAGGCAGAACATTAAACTAATTTCAGGTGATTTATTTACAATAGATAGAAGTTACTCGTTGGTTCATTGCGTAGCAGAAGATCTTTGTATGAACGCAGGTATAGCTCGCGAATTCAAAACACGTTTCGGAAATATTGGTAGTTTAAAGTCTAAGAAAAAATCTGTCGGTGACGTAGCTTTTCTAAAAGATGGTAATAAATACATATTTTATCCAATAACGAAAAAGGAAAGTAACGAAAAACCAACATTAAAATCATTAGAACGAAGTTTGATATCACTAAGAAGTTGATGTGAAAATTTGAACTGTTATAAAATCGCTATGACTAAGATAGGATGCGGTTTAGATATACTGCCATGGGAAAAGGTAAAAGGAAAAATCGATATCCTTTTCGCAGAACCATTTGAAGTACTTATATATGCCAATAAAAAAACTGAAACATCCAAAATATATAGGCTACAGGGTCAAGGACCTTCAGATAATAAACCATACCACGAGGGCAGTCCATCGCGAGAAGATAGTGTAACAGCTGGTCCAAGCGTAGAAACAGATAGAAAATCAGATGACCCAAGTATTCAGAATACAGAAAATGCAGGTTGTAAACTTCGAGACAGACAGACTATAAGAGCACCAGACAGATACACAGACAATTTTAAAACGCGCAAACTAAAAACTAAAACACGTATTAATGCAGAAGATATTTTAAATGATTTTAATCTCTTTTACAATGAAAATCAAGAGCAATCTAAGAGTACAATAAGTGATGAAATCCTAGAAACTATCAATACGAATAATAACATACAAGACACAAAAGTTCACAGATCTATTGAAATCGAAAGGGCGGAAATCATGAATAGCCCTATTGAATATTCTGATGATGAATCTGATAAGGATACAGGATTATCCGCAGACAGCGAAATAGAAATGGTAGATCTTGAATCAGATCAGGAAGAACCACAAAATAATCTAAAATTTATTGAGACTAGGGATAGACTTTCCATGCGTAGTGATAATTGTGTCATTTTTGTAACTACTCGAGGGATCCCGTTAGATGAGGGATCTAGAGATTTACAACATACAAATAAATTGCCAAAAATCACCGAAGCTATGTTGTGGGAAGGGCACGAGTAACTCCAATAGGAAGCAAAAAGTGTATTGCGCTACCAATCAAAGAATCAGAGAATACACCTTTAGATCGTGATATTTTGATAGAATCATTGAAATCTCTATTGGATGTCGTTCGAGAATTGAATTTGAAGAGTTTATTAATTGCAAAAACTAGGAAAATAGATGAGATGGATTAGAAGAAAATTCAAATTTTGTTGGAATCCAGCTTTAATGACAATGAATGTGAAATAACAATCTGCAAAAATTTAATTAGAGTCCCATCACTTAATGAACGTACAGAGAAAATTCGAGAATATCATGCACTACCAATAGGAGGACATAAGGGAGTACAAAGACATACAAAAGAATCAGACAAAATTTCTTTTGGCCAAATATGAAATCAGAAATCCAACAATATGTTACAGGATGTATGGAATGTGAACTCAAAAAACTAACTAGAGTAAAAACTAAGCAACCTATGGTATTAACCGATACACCAGGTTCAAGCTTCAACAAAATATCTATGGACATTGTAGGTCCTTTACCTATCACTCCTTCGAACAGTGAATATATTTTAACAATTCAAGATCGATTAAAGAAATATTCTGTAGCAGTAACTCTAAATTCAACAACCTTAATTGATGTGGCAGAAGCTCTAATCAATAACTTTATTCGTAAATTTGAAGCTCCTAAGCAAATTCTTACTGATCAAGGTGCTAATCTTACAAGTTCATTAATGAAAACAACAGCAAAAAAATTTTAAATCATACAATGTAAAACAACCGCTTTCCATCCCCAATCAAATGGATCTATAGAAAGATCACATCACGTTCTAGTTGAATATTTGGAGCAATATGTTACGAAAAATAATAATTGGGTTGAATGGTTAGACTTTGCAATGTTCTCTTATAATACAAGTGTCCATGAAGGAACAAAACATACACTTTATGAACTAGGTTTCGGCAAATTAGCAAAATTACCATTTGAACATGAAATAATAGAGGAATTGAATGATCGAACTTACGAAGAATACCTAATCGATAAAAATATTCAAAATTAGGCTAAGGAAAATCCGATACATTCAAAAGAAAAATCTAAATATCATTATGATAAAAAATTAAATTCGTTGAACTTGGTGAAAGGAGACCTAGTTTTTCTTTTAAAAGAACCCAAAAGAGGGGAAATTTTCTAATCAATATTCAGGGCCGTATGAGATACAGGAATTATTAAAGCATCAAAATGTCAAAATCAAAGTTGGAAATAAAATTAAAATATTTCATAAGAATAAACTGAAAATGTTAAAAGGATAATTCATTATTATAACTAATCATAACTAAATAGAGATAGCCTAATGAAAGGGCAGGACTAGATATAAATTATTTTCATAACACAGACATTTAAGCGTAAATAAGTATAACTTGATTTTATTTCAAATATTGAAAAGACTATTAATTTAAGCAAATATTTCCCTATTATTAAATGAATGGAACACTCTGTTCTAGAAAAGGGGAACGATGAGTAAAATCATTCATATGATCATGTTATGGTTGCCCGCCGTAACTTGGGCACTGGTGGGATACGACCATGGAGGAACATTAAGAAACGCATCAATCATCGATACGGCCAGTATCGGAAAATGTGACATACCGGAGAGGGAACCCAGTTCTAAAAATATTCACGTCCAACTACTTCAATTAGCCGAAATTCGTCATATAGACATCATTCAATGTAAAACTGAGATACACAGAACAGTTTCCCATTGTGGTATGCATTCACACAATTCTGTGGTGAGAAGGGACGACGTGTTTACATACACGAAGTTAACAGAGAAGCATGTATGGGACTTTATAATTTCAGAATCATAAGACTGGGAAATAACGTCGTCTTATCGGGACTTCTTCAAAATAGAACCAACATCCGAGACACAATTTTCGCGGAAAAAATAACCGACATCGGAAGCTGTGTTGGCGCTAGTTACGACGATGGCTATGATCAATGGGAAGATGTCATTGCTCAGGGGATAGCAAAAGTAACAGTCGAAAAATATCCAGCGACGGTCAAATTCGATAAAAATGAGCTCTTTTTGAAGGATGGGACCAGGTGTACGTTGTCTAATACTGATTTCTTTGGGAATGATGGATCATATGCCTATTGGACAAACTCGCCCTCGAATGATTGTCAACTTGATCGTTATAATGCCTTGTATACCGGACCAGTGACGAAAATTGCGGAACCCCAAGAAGAGGGATTTACACCAGATGTTTACACTTACTCAAGTGAAAAGATGACTTTTGCCTTAATGAAGACCACCGAATCCAAAATCTGCGGTTATAAAATTTCACGAACAGAACATCCCAAATTATTCATTGTGGAAATTGACCCTGCAAACCCAATTAAAGCTGAAAGTGAAATTGACGCCGAGAATGTTGACATCCTTTCATGCATGAATTTAAAAATCGTATATTTGTAAAAACACCTTAGTAAACAAATAACTCAAGTTTATAAGGATCTTATTAAACAAAAATGTACCCTGAAGGAACAAGTTTTACGCAACATCCTAACACTTGCAATTCACACACCAGATAAATTCGCATACAACGTCATGAAGGGACCAGGTTACATGGCTATACAAGCAGGAGAAGTTGTGCAACTAATCAAATGTGTACCTGTGACAGTAACCGTCAGGAAATCAGAAACATGTCGTCAAGAAATTCCAGTAACGTTTCAAAATCAATCGCTCTTTTTTAACGCCAAAATCACCTATTATAGTGGGAAAATCAAGTGAACAAGAATGCAGCCAATTGCAACCAAGTACATTCAATATCAATGAAACATGGATTACATTTTCACCGCTACCCAAGGTTATTATAGAAGCACCGAAGAAACTTACACCAATGACCAGATCATCTTGGCAGTATACCAAACCGCCACCTCTTTCTCGCAGTGGAATCTACACGGAAGAGGACTTGGAAAGCTACCGCGACAGAGTAATGTTCCCGATCGAGAAGCCAGCCATCCTAAACGCGGTTTCAAGGGGTGCAACTGGACATTCTATATCTAATACGAAAATCTCTTTATCCGGCCTACTGGACGAAAATTCTATGACCAAAATCGCAGAATCTACATCCCGAAAAATTTGGAACGGGTTCATGGTGTTGGGTACCGCTAATTCTGGAGTAATAGGAGTTTATTTCATAATTCAATTAATAAATACTATAATCAACGTCGAAATCCATGGATATACCCTCCACACCATTTATGGCTAAAGCATACATTTGCTGGGGGCGCTACTCAGTTCATTAACGACCCTGCTAATGCATTTGGGAAAACCCTAATCGTACAACAAGAACAATGAAGAAACTTCTACAAAGGAATAAGACATGGAAAACCCACCGGTCGTACCTCATTCGCAAGCAATAAAACTGATTCCCACCAGTGTGATTGAAGATCATCTATGTGAACGTCAAATGTTGAACACACACGTTTAAAGTTTGAAACGGAGGGGGGAGGTATCACATCCCGATGTCCTCTGCCTCTACCCACTAGTTTCATTGTTGAATACCTTTCAATTCATCATTGAATACATTTATATTTTCTGTTTTTTATTTTGAGTCTCCGTATGCATTGCATGCATACGGCTCTCTTTATTACTTTCTACTACTTCGGGAAATAAACACCCTAACCTATCAATAACGTTACTGTTTAGATAATTCTTCCGGACAATCCGTACCCAAACAGACTCGTATATACAAACTCCCTAAGAGGAACCAAATGACCGTGCAACGGATAGATCCGTATGGGTCTATCTCCAGTGTCTGTTTGGGCAGTATTGGCCAAAACATAAAATAAGGATATCTTTATTATATGTATACAAAACACAGCACGGAAATTCCTACCCGCACATGTGGAAAAGGCGGGATAGTTCATGATAAATTCTCATGCTCCACCGTACCCGAAGGGCGGGGGTAGTCTTGACAAATGCAAAGACTCAAAATTTAACAGGACCTCCTGATTGGTCCAGCATCCCTCAAGGATACTGGTAACCAATCTGGAAGTAGCTTAGACAAAAGCACGCGAATCTTTTAAAGAGAGCAGTCAGAGAGTGTCATAGTCGTCAGACAGTCGTCATTCATTTTCGTCATTCAATCTTTAACAAGAAATCATTCTCTCAGTTTTAGATGATCCAATCACATCAAGCGCTAAGTGAATTCCATGTTCTTTTACCTAAATATAAACTTTTTTCTACCATTATATATAACTAAAACCGTTTTAACCATCTTCATAAACCTAAATTGAATAAACGAATAGTTGTGTTTTAAAACTTATATCATGAGTAAACCAATCAATTACCTTTAATGCATTCATTCAATTAATTCATCCAGTATAATTATTTATCCTTTCTTTTGAAGCCCCAGAAGTGAAGTTACACAGTTTTCAAGCTAATAAAAGCTAAATAATCAATTACTCAATACCTTATATAGTCCTCGCCGAGCACGCAGAGCTGCCCCACAGAACCCCAATTAACAGTTAACAAAAAAAGGTACGTGATCATTTTTATATCAAAGCCAGTTCAATTAAGTCGGAGAACGGTGTCAAAATTCCAATAATTCATATCAGGGAAAATTAATCTAAACTAAGCGTTATATTTATGGAGTGGTTCGGTCATCAGCCAACCCAGCCCATAACAAAGGTAACGATCTAGACTCAGGTAAACAGCAAAGTGTCTGCTATCGTTGCTGTCGATCGAACCATTTAGCAAACGCGTATTGGCATAAGAATAAAATATGTAATAATTGTCACAAAACGGGTCATTTACGAAATATGTGTCGAAACAAAAAAAATCCATCTGTAAAAAATGTTCAAGATAATGAGGATGTAGAAAATGACGATTGGTATGATCAAGCATTAACTAAATGCGGGAAAATTAAAAGTTGCAATATCAAATCGATTGAACCACAGTATTTAAAAATTAACGTAAATGAAACCATACTAGAAATGGAAGTTGATAGTGGTAGTGGTATTTCATTAATCAATAAGAAGGACTACAGACGATTTTTTTCAAGGTAGAGCTATCAAAAACAAATTCAAAAATTAATTACTGCGGCGGCGAACAAGCACAACCTAAAGGCATGCTGAAAATTGTAACAATAAAATTTGGTGAGGTAAACACAATTGGCGATTTATATGTAACGGGAAATGTAGGGATGCCGCTTCTAGGAAGAGATTGGCTCCATAAATTGAAAATATGGCCATTGAAAGTAATGCAAACGGAACGAAAAACTGAAATAAAATTTTTAATGGACGAAGAAACAATACAAAAAATTAAAGATGAAATTTTGCAAAGATATGCAGATTTATTCACACCGGGATTAGGCACCTTTAGAAAAGAAACTTTCAAAATAAAATTGAAAGAAAATACGAGACCAATCTATATAAAGCTTAGAAGCGTCCCATTTGCATTAAAAACGAAAGTGGAAAACGAATTAGACAGATCAGTGGCAGAAAACGTACTAAAAAGAATAGACGTAAGAGAGTAGGGAATGCCAATTGTGCCCGTGTTAAGAGACGACCAGACATTTCGTATCTGTGGCGATTACAAAATAACATTGAATCCACATATTGTAATAGACAGACATCCACTACCACGAATCGAACATTTATTAGCCGAAACACAAGGTGGAGCAATTTTTTCAAAAATAGACCTACGTGAAGCGTATCCTCAAGTGCCTTTAGATGAGAAAAGTAAAGATTGTTTAACTTTAAGTGCGCATGAAGGTCACTATAGACCAGAAAAATTGCTCTACGGGATGAATTCTGCACCTGTAATTTTTCAAAATTTAATGGAACAAATTTTTGCATCAATGAAAAATGTTCATCTATTTCTAGACGACGTAGTAATTGCAACTGAAGATATCAAAGAACATATTAAAACGATGAACCTCGTCATGAATAAATTACGCGAATGCGGATTAAAATTGAAACAAAATAAGTGCTTCTTCTTGGAAGGAAAAATACGATACCTTGGAGTCGAAATTGATAAAAATGGGATCCACACAATTAATGAGCGTGTGGAAGCAATAGACAATATTCGGAAACCAACTAACTTGAAAAAATTGCAATTATTTTTAGGAACCATAAACTACTATGAGAAATTTATTCGAAATCGCGCTGAAAAATTTAGTCCATTATATCAATGTCTACAAAAAAATAGTTTCCAATGGACAGAGAAATGTAAAGACGCCTTTGTGCAAGCAAGAAATGCTCTGAAATCGGCTGATGTTCTTATCAATTTCGACCAGAAAAAACCGCTAGTTTCAACGTGTGATGCTTCACATCACGGAATATCGGTAATCTCATCGCACAAAACACCTGAGGGTGACAGACCGATTGCATACGCGTCCAAGACGCTATCCAAAGCTGAAAAAAATTACGCGATAATCGATAAGGAGGCTAAGGCCATTATCTTTGGAGCAACAAAATTTTTTGATTATGTGTACGGACAAAAATGCACGTTAAAAAACCGGTCACGAACCGCTTGTACGAGTTTTTGGTCCAAAAAAGGGAATACCGGTAATAGCAGCACGTAGGTTACAACGTTACGCCAATTTTTGGAATGCATTCAGATACTACACACGTTACGTTAAATCAAATGAAAATTGTGCGGATGGACTATCTCGACTCCCGTTACCAATTAAAAAAGAAAAGGACAACAATATTAAAAAAGAATGTACGAACTTAAATTTCATAACGAATAAAATTAAATATATAAACGGTAAAAAAATTGAACTGGAATCGAGAAAGGACATGATATTATCAAAAGTGATAGCGTATGCACGAGAAAGATGGCCGCCAAAAATATGATCACTGAAGAATTAAAACCTTTTTTTGTTAGGAAAAACGAACTCTCATTAGATCAAAATTGCCTAATGTGGGGATATAGAATAATAATACCAAAAAAATTATTAAAACAAATTTTGAATGAACTACATGAGACTCATTCAGGAGTGGTGAAAATGCAATCAACTGCGAGGTCGTTTTCCTGGTGGCCTATTATCGCCACGGATATAGAACGTGTAGCCAAAAGTTGAGCAGAATGTGCGCGCGAAAGGGATGACCCACCGTCAAGCTTATTAAAACCTTGGGTATGGCCAAATCAGCCGTGGCAACGCATACATACAGATTTAATAGGACCAATTGACCGTAGAAATTTCTTATTAATTTCAGACGCTTAATCAAAATGGCCAAAAATATTTGAGATCAATTCAATCACCTCAGAAAATGTAATAAAAATATTCAAACAAGTCTTTGCTCGATTTGGACTACCTTTACAAATCCTTAGCGATAATGGGCGTCAGTACACAAGTACAGAATTTTCAGACTTCTCAAAAAATTTTGAAATTAAGCATACGTTTTCAGCAGTCTAACATACGGTGTCAAGCGGGGCAGCGGAGGATATGGTTGGAACCTTCAAAAGAAAATATTAAAAATTACAACACGAAGGCATGTCGCGAAAACAAGCCGTGAATGCATTTTTATTCGACTACCGTGCGACTAAACACAGCACCACGGACGAGACGCCAGCTAAGCTGATGCTAAGAAGAAAACTGCGTACAAGATTTTCACTGCTACTTCCGAACACAGAGGAGAAAGTTAATAACGCATTAAGAAAACAAATACAGAATAAAAGAGGCAAAAGAATAGTCGAACTAAAAGTAAATGATTTAGTATGGGCAAAAAACTTTAGTAAAAATTCTCCTCCCTGGTCGGAAGCGAGAATTGTTCAGCGACTAGGGCCGGTGAAACATGGTATTGAGTGGAAATCCGGAGGCACCGATGAACGCCACATAGACCAGATTGTAGTACGCGAAACGGGTACGAGCGAAGTGAGCGAGGAATCAAAGATAGGAAAACTAAAACGCAAACAGAAGTGAGGAGACGATCAAGAAGGCTCCAAAACAGAGCGAACCAACTTAGAAGGGAAGAGTGTAGTGTATGGATGTGAGCGCCCTAGGTAGGGGAACAAGTACGTAAGTGACTGAGTAAGTGAGAGTAATATTTAGGTGTGTGTGTGCGTACGGGGCCGTGTGCCACGCCGCAGAGGCACTTCTAGACGCGCCAGTGAGTGTTTAGCCGCTGTATACATTGGTTGCCAATAAACGATTCTACGTATGAGACCAAGTGTTATCCAAGTCATTCCAAATACCCTTTAATGGCTGACTAACCTGCAAGATGGCGGACAAGATGACGGCACATATAGTCGGTGTATTACCGGTCTAAGCTGACCTCACGCAACCTTTTTTTTTTTTTTTTCCAGCGGCGAAGGGGAATATTCGAAAGACATCCGGATGTTCATTGGAGTCCTCGGATAGTGCCCGATTTTTACCGGCTAAAACCCCTCCGCCGCTCATCACCCCAGACGGAGCGGAACCGCTTTCGCATTACTTCACCCCGTCCCTGTGGCCGGCCTGTTTTTCTGGCCTCTCGCTCGCTCTCGTGTCGTGGCATCGACCTGTTCGGCCTGGCTGCCGCACGCCTCATCACTGCTCAATATTATTATTAGTTAATTAATAACTACTTTGTCTTTATCGGCTATTGTTAATTAGGTCAATTATTTATCAGCCTATTTACTTATTCTAAACTATACGCTAGCCTACCAACTGATGTTTATACGCTAGTTCGTAGACACTCCTATCTTACTGGCTGTTGTTGATTAATTGGTTAATTAATCAGCCTAGTTACCTATTCCTATTTGATCTAATCTACGTTATATGATTACTTTCACTACTTCACCTGTTCGTGGGGGGGTGTCTTTGCACACCTTGTCTTGTACACCCCCTCCTCGCGCTACCTTTAACCGCACCGTTTCCGCTCCGCACTAGCATGTTTTGCGCGGTGCGGATGTGGTGTACTCTTTGCACCGCCACCCTGGTTTTTACCGCCTCCATCGTCACCCTCCAGTTCGACCTGGTAGCCCCGTCCTTGACCGTGGTGCGGTAGTGGGGGAACATGCGTTCGTGCTCCGCCGAGCTGCCGCATTGACAGCTGGCAGTAAACACAGTTCCGTCCAGAACCACCGCGTCACGTCCCGGCGGCTGCATCCCCAGTGGCCTCGTCGAGTTCACTAGTTGTTGCATCCCGCCCCACCTACTCTTCAGATAGAGGATAGCCCGGTTATTTCCTAGGTAATTGACATCACCATAGGTCATCCAGACCATCGCTCCCTCCTCCGCTGGCCTGGTAGCCGGTGACCGGGACTCCCCTCGTCGGATCTGCATGGCTGCGTGTTCGGTCGCCAGGTTCTCCACCCTTCTCATGGTGTCTTTGATACCCCCACTCGCTAGTTGTATCTCGTCCTTCCGGTCGTGTGGATGGCCTCCTCTGAAGAAGCAAACCGAGTGTGCGTATGATAAATCACACGCGCACCCGGTCCCCCCCCCCCCCCCCCCCCCCCCCCCTCAGCCTGTCCGCTGGTCTGTTAGCAGGGCGAATCGTCGCAGGTGCGGGCTGTTGTCTGGGCAGTTGCCCCTGTCGCACCCTCTCTGCCTCTTCCTTTGCGCGCAGGACCCCTTCCGCGTACCGCTGCGCCGCTTTCCATTTTCTTGAAGTCTCCAGCATCGCCTTGACGAGCTTGGCGATGCCTTCGACTTTCCCGGTGACGCCTTCCACCACATCCCTCCGGTCCTTCAATGCCGGGCGGAGGAACCAGGTGTGGTCCGCGTCGGCCTTGGGATTATCACAATGGTGACATCTCGGTGTCGCCTCCTTACCTATCCTGTTGAGGTAATCACCAAAGCAACCGTGTCCGGTGAGCCCCTGAGTAAGGTAGAAGCTCAGCTGGCCGAACCTCCGTTCTACCCTAGGCGCGACAGATGGTATGGCCGTCGTGGTCCACGCCCCTTCTCCTCATCGGCCCATTCCTCGTCCCAGCTCTGGATCGTCCTCTCCCTCTCCTCCCGTCTGAGCTTCGCTTTGGCGATCTTCTTGCGTAGTCCCTTTTCCGCCTCCACGGCGGAAATTTGCCTGCGCTCTTTCGCCATGAGGTGTAGCAGGATCAGCCCCGCCAACACCATGACCGCTGCTGTGGATGCGGTGCGGTACGCTGAGATCACTCTCAGTGCGCAGACTCTTCCCACCGCGTCGACTCTGTTCTTATTTCTGGTCACTTTTAGGGCTTCGGCCCAGACAGGAGCCCCGTACAGCATTACTGAGTACGCGACTCCCGCCAAGAGCCTCCACCCGGCGTAGCCTGGGCTGCCGGTGTTTGGCATAAGTCTGCCAAGAGCCGTCGCCGTCCTCATGGCCTTGTCCGCGGCCGTCGCCACGTGCTCCACGAAATTCATGTTGGCGTCGATTGTGATGCCTAGATATTTCGCGCTCTTCGCGGGCCTCACCTTGTGTCCCTTGACTATTACGGGTTGTACAAAGAGTTTGTACCTTCTGGTTAGGACCACCACTTTCGTCTTCTTTTCGGCCAGTTCTAGCCCTTTCTCATTTAGCCAGCCCCACACTCGTCTTATGGCCTCCCCTGCCGTTAACTCGAGGAGCTCCGTTGTCCTTGCCGTCACCAGGAGCGCGACGTCATCCACGAAGCCGACGATGTTCATCCCCTCAGGCATCTCCATTCGGAGCAGGTCATCGTAGGCTAAGTTCCACAGAAGTGGTCCTAGGACCAATCCCTGTGCGACTCCAGCTGTTAGCCGGCGTGTTTTTATTACCTCTTTGGTATTGTACAAGAGCCCCCTGTTCTCCAGGTTGCTCGCGACCATGACCAGGAGGTACTTTGGCATGCCAGTTTTCTTTTCCATTGCCTCTAATATCGAGCTATGCCCCACTGCATTAAAGGCGTTTTTGACGTCCAAAAGCGCCAGCAAGCGGGGGGTAGCGAACCGACCTCTCCTCACATTCGCCTCTCCGGTGATACTCACCACGTCCTGCACAGCTTGTATAGTCGACCTGCCCCTTCTAAAGCTGTATTGCCTGTGGGCTAGCCCGCCCGCTTCTTTCACTGCTTTCACCAGCCTAGCATGGACCATCCTTTCCAGCAACTTCCCCGTTGTGTCTATGAGGCTACTGGGCCTATATTTCTGTTTCCCACCTTCCTGCGGAGGTCCCTTCGGTAGTAGAAAGAGTCTCTGGCGTTTCCACTCGTCATAGAAGCGTCGTTTCTGAAGGCACTCGTTGAAAGCTTTCAGGAATGCCTCCGGGTCGCTTTTCACCGCTACTGCCAGAGCCTCGTTCGGCACTCCGTCTGGTCCTGGGGCCTTTCTACCGGCTAGCCTTTTGGCTGCCTCCCTGAGCTGCGCTTCTACGAAGGGAGGCGGCAGTTCAATTTCTCCTGGTTCCCTTGGCGCCGGCCTGGTCTTGTGCACGGGGAACAGCTCGTCCAGGACTCCTTCAATCTCTTCGGGGTCGTCCGGTTGTCTGATCCCTCCAAGCTTCTTCATGACCAGCTTGTAGGGGAGTCCCCACGGGTTTTCTTCTATCGTTCGGAGCAACTCTTCCCAGCACCTTTCCTTGCTCGCCTTGATCTCCCCCCGCAGTCTTTTTTTTGCCGCTTCCTGATTCCCCTCCTCTTTCTCCTCGGGGCGCGCCGTTTTTCCGCTGCCCCCGCGGATGGAGAAATCTTCGTCCTCTTTGACGTCGCCGCTTCCTGGACGGTTGCCTGTTGTTGTTGCTGCGGTCGTTGCCGAGGTTCTCGCGCTGTTTGGGTGACCTTGTCCCCTGCCGCGCGTGGAGCCGTGGCCGCCACCAGCTCCTCCTTCATTTTCCTCCAAGCTCTTTCGACCTGGCGGACGACGATGGCTGCCTTCACCGTGTCTTCCTTCAACGTCACGTTCGTATTTTTGTGCGTAAAGGCGAAGCCCTTCATGCCCTCGATGAGGGCAGTCAGGGACTTTAGGCACTCCCTCCTACTTACCTCCGTGTTGCTTCTGGTAGCGGTGGGGCAACTCATCGTCCTTGCCCCCTCTTTGGCCATGGTCTTAGGGATCGCTCCCTTCGGGCCGGACGCGTCCACCTTCGCCTCCTTCCTTGGCGACTCCACGTTGACGAGAACTAGCGGCGTCTGGACTGGCGCCGGCTCCCTTACCTGGTTCTCCACACTGATGGTCCACTTGGGCAGTGGTAGTGACCTTCGGAGGCTGGTCCTTCTCGCGAAGGGGTCCACCTCGAAAACTTCAAATTCCATATCGTCATCACTTTTGTTTGTTTTGTTTGTTTTGCTTGTATGTGCCATATTAAAGTATTTCAAGTCCAACGACGGTTCGGCCATCATAGCAGCTGCACCGCAGTGCAGCGTCTATCCCCGCCGGAAAAAACCCTAACCCCGTACTCGTACGGAAGCTGCTTTCAGCTTATCGGGTGGTCAGCCCTATCCGCACGATCCCTCCCTCCCCCCTTACCTCTTTAGGGTCTTCCGTCCGAGGAATTTTCCTTTCAATCGGAGCCAGGGTAGGCCCCTATTCGGCTAAGACTTTGCCGGAAATACCCTACCAGCTACGAGGAAATACTGACTAGGTAATCCTCCATACATGCGCCCGAGATCCAAGTTTCAACCCTACAATTTGCTCCAGCCAGCTGCAAATAGCGGTTTTCACAGTTCAAACCTGCGGATTCCTAGAATCTGTTTCCACAGGAAAGGTACAGACATTTTTTGCAACCCTGGTCGGCCGGATTACTAGTTTGACCTTGTCTAGTCTCGGTGGAATATCCTCAAAGACCCTGACCGCATCACATTCACTCAGCACGCATCCATCTCTATTCCCTCACCCAGCCCTGAAAGGCCGAGCCGGTTGTTCTTAGTAAGCGCTCGTCCAGAGACGCCTCTGCCCTGGAATTTTGGGGTCCCATGGCGTCGGTCCTCTAGATTCATTGCGGCCGACAAGCCCCTACACCACGACAAGGTGACAACCGACGTAGGAGGACGTAGGGGACCTGACCCAACCTAACCTCACTTCACCTAACCTAACCTAACCTAACCTAACCTAACCAATGTAAACAACAAAGTGGCGGGAGCAAGATGGCTGAATCAATATCGGAACAGGTTGCTTACCTCACCCAACCCAGCCCAACCCAATGCATGTAAACAACAACAACATGGCGGAAAGGATTGCAAAGAAGGACGACGATGCAGGATGACGGGGTGGTATTGCAAAATGGCTGGCGGAATATACCGTTTCCAAAATAATATTTTCAGCATACTTCAAAGACATTCTTTTATACTGATTGACCGGATGGCGACACCACAATTAGATAGGCTGGGAATGTTGATGATGACCCGTAAACTTTCACGCGCAAGAATTGATTATGGGGGAGAGTGTGGTTAGTATATAAATCGCGAGCTCATTCAGTACGTTATATTGTTCTCATAGTTTTTCTTTCGTAAAGTTCAGTATCCATAGTACGTGAAATTTATAGAATTTAAATCGAACGTGATTGATCTGAATAAAATCAACCTCGTCTGCCGCCTTGAAACACTACTTAGTGAGAGAATGTTGGATCTGGAGGTTGGGGAGGAGTACAACGTGATGGGAGTAGCATGCGTCAATTCTAGGTACGGCACGAGTATTCTGCTCACGCTGAATAAGCAATTCGAAATATTTTCACCCCCTCGAATCGTGAGTCTCATGGAAAATGATGTGGTGCAATTTAACGAAACGCAGAAGACGATAATCGAGGGCCTTCTACGAATGAAATATCATGGGGGCGAATACAACAAAGGACCCCGCACATTTTATATGGAAAACGGTCTTCTGGTGAAATTTGCTAAAAATTTGGGAAATTGTTCGCTTTATACCCCTGATCAAAAGTCTTAATGGGGTCGAAGTTCAAAATGCCCATCTTTAGGCTCTACGGCAATTTTTAGTGGCCAAAAACGGCAAAAATTCATTTTTTTTTGAATAATATGTTTAATGCTTGTACAGTCCCTTGAGTTATTATTAAATTGTATGCGTATGAGTATTTTATGCAGGAATATGTCTATGTCTAATTATATGTGTGTATATGCATTTGTGTGAGAGGGTTTTCGAATGCACAATTATACAAGATTCAATACACACCATGTCAATATTATTTTGTGGTCTCAATAACCTTCAATGAACTCGGAACTCTCATGCATTTTTTCAAAGAGTTCCCAAAAGTTGCTGAAAATATTCCAAGAGTTTGTAGTCAAAAATTACGTGACATCTAGGGAACTCTAGAAAACTCTTAGGAAGTCTTGGGAACTCTTTAAAAAAATCTATGAGATGACAATGTCACGTGCGGAGCGGTCTCGCATGCGACGACTTGACCCTTTAGGTTTCCGCAGAGGTTTATTCTTATTTTTTTGGCGGGTCAGCAGGTGATCGTCCTCTACAGGACGATCCTTGTGAAATGGATTGGAGGATTTCAATATTAATGTACTAGAATGTTTATGATGGAAAGCCGAATGTTTAATGAAAAAGATAGCAAGAGAAATGGGAGATGGGAAAGCTTACAGGAATATTCTTAACCTAGGTGTTTACTCTCTCTCTCTCGCACTTCGGTGGTTCAGCTCCAAATTCGCAGAACGGCTCACACTTTTACACTCACATTTAATTTAGACTACACAACTTGATTAAGTTCGTGGCACAGCTTTCTACTCTTAAAATCTAACTTCGAAGGCTAACGTCGCGACGCGAGACGCTTTGAAAACCGCGTATAGAATTAGAGGATTTCTCTCTCTATTCATCGGTGACTCTAACACTGACAACTCTATACTTGACAGCTTGGAAGGAGCATATTTCCGTTGATGTTGGTTTGATCCTGTCTCTGACGGGACTGACTTCGCTCGCTCGTCCGACACCCCTTGGAGCGTCGGGCAGCGAGCTAGGTTTTTGCTGAATTTACAATTTTGGAATAAAGGCTCGCCTCGCAACGATCATTCCTGAAGCGCGTGATCCCGCTCTCGCCTCATCCCGGTGTTGATTACACCCGGGATCTGGCGGGCGCGGAGACGCTGACGTTGCTGACGGTCAACTACGCCGTTGCGCTTTGGTCGTGCCACGAACTGTTTTGTAAAATGAATAATTATGAATTTACTAATGAATTTAAAGGTATGCTTCTTCATCTCTAAAGCGATATTAATAATTATTGACATGGTTATAATGATATATGCGGTATGTATATGCGGCGTTCGTGACAACAACACCTATTTAGAAAACATTATTATAAATAAAACTTTAATGAAATAGATTTCCCGGTATTTTGAAAATATTATAACATATCGACCTCCACAGTTAAACCTCAACGACCCTCGAATAATTGAAGGCTAAAAACATCGTAATGTCCAATTATGTTACCAATTACATACTTCCAGTCTCATAAATACCTTTGACACAAACTTAAGATACTCTTTGTACATTTTTAATTAAAATAAACAACCGGCCCTTCTCAGGGCCAAATAGTGTAAAAAAATCGGACTTGACAAACTCCTCATGGTGCACACTGGGTTACTCTCAAGTCAGCGGTCAAAACTTTTCGTTACCGTAGAGCCCAAAGATGGGCATTTTGAGCTTCGACCCCAATGAGACTTTTGTTCGGGGGTACAAAACGAACAATTTCTCAGCATTAAACATAATATTTAAAAAAAATGAATTTTTGCCCTTTCTGGCCACTAAAAATTGCCGTAGAGCCTAAAAATGGGCATTTTGATCTTTGACCCCAATGAGACTTTTGATCAGGGGTACAAAACAAACAATTTCCCAAATTTTCAGCAAATTTCACCAGAAGACCGTTTTCCATATAAAATGTGCGGAGTCCTTCAAATTTTTGTGCGACAGATGAGCATAGTCAGCAAGAGCATAACAAAAAGATATCCCAAGAATAGTATGCTCTCTCGGGGAAATGCTAGCTGTTAGCCGGTGTCACTCATGGCTTGGGAATCTGTGTTCCTCCACACTTTTCATTGAAATTCTCGAAGGATTGGAAATAAAAGCGAACGTGGCAGAAACCAAATCGTCAGACTTGTATCAATATTCCTACAAGAAAAGTCAGCACTGTTCCAACTTGCAATACGGAGATGATCATGGGCATTCGAAGTTTCGTTGGCCCCGACGATAAATTTATACCCAAGGGATTTTGCATCATAAACATAAACTCATCGGGTTTGAGTCGCATTCTCTTCAAACCACCGTACGCTTGGTCAGATCTATCGGTTAAACACAAAGCTACCTCCACTTGGCTGTCACACAATTTTCATAGAATACCATGGAATTCGGGAATCGAACCTCATGCTGAGGTGCAGAAAGTTGTAACAAAGGCTGTTAAATATGCATGCTATGTATATGTTAAAGGTGAGGAGAAGAAACGGTGGCTGTCGAAGATCCTTGATGAGGCAAAACAAGTGATAAACATGAAAGATTCACACATTTCACCGCTATCACTGGAAAAACTGAAACATATGGAAGAGACGGGTTGGCGGGATAATTATTATGGAAACGTTTCAATGAGATACAACTATGCTTTCGAAATGTTCGGCGGTTGAAGGAGTAGTATGTCAAGGAATGTACGGGGTCTCTCGCGAAATCGTTCTGTCTATCCAACAAATAGGGCGGTTTAAAGGGAATGAAGACTGAAAACATCCCTAATTTGCCAAAAGAATTCATCCTTACGTAGGCATGAAACTCAATCGACGCGGTGTGGGATAAGCTACCAGAGAATATGCGAATGGACACCAACATAGCCAGCCACCGCACATGCTCACAGCATTATAAGTCAACTGATTCCCGTAGTTATGCGTTCAATAGTTCAATTCCCATGGTTAAAGACTGTCCACAATGCAGACTATACAAAAAATGTAAATATTTTAGAATTTATCGTGGTTATATACCGGGACAATCTCTAGAAACTATGCAGTCAAGGCGCATGCGCGAGTTTAATCGGCTGCTCGGGCAGGCTGACCAATCCGAGTTTCTTCTGTCAAACTCAGTTTCTGGTGGCGATGTAGTTCATACGAATTTTTGAGGTTAGAATCTCAAACAGTCGAAGTAGTGACTCGGAAAGTTGATGCGAATGCTCTTTGAAAATTGGCTTTATTGGACTGAAATGAGAAATCTGTTTGAATGTCGGGTGCTTGGAAGAAACGCAGCAGGTAGATGGAAACACTTTATTTGATCACTCTTATTATCAAATACATTAGAAATAACAATGACATTTTTTTTTCCATCAAAAGGTGATACGACCAAAATAATTACATCTCCAATATTCACTGTTATCTGCCTATGCCATTTATCACATGTACAAAGATCGTCGCCTCTTTCAAGCAACTAAGCAACTTTCTCACTTTCCTGTGAATTCAGGCGGTATTATAGAATTTATCACGTTTGACAATGAAATATTAAACCGAGCGTTCAAGAAATTCAAATATCTCACTATCTGTAATAGAACTGTGAATCTTTTTTTTTTTCTTGAAAATAGTTCAACAAAATTTACCACTAGTCGATAGTCAATGTATTTTCCCGATCAATTAATCATTGCTACTACTATTGAAAATTTTCCAATAATTATGAGAGTTCATTTTGCAAGTTTTCAATTATGTTCAATTAAATAAATTGAGGGAACTTAATACTCAAATCGAAAATTCATGTAATATTGGATTCATTGAAATGATTTCTGAATTTCATGTTCGTGCGTTTCGAAACAAAGAAAATCTTATCAGAAGCGTAGAACTCAGGAACGCAAATACTATCCTGTGACACAAGTTGAAAATCAACTTTCTCAAAATGCGCCTTAACGTCACAATTAGCTTCGAAGACAATGATGTTTTAGAGTAATGTCAGAACATTAATACCAGGATATTGGTTCGTCGGATTCAAGATTGTGTCCCTTGTTCCATCAAAATAAATGAATATCTGATTTCCAACCAAGTTCGTGAGGCTTATTTTCCAAATAATGTAATCCGATACAATATCTTGTTTATAGTCTTCCGAACATAACCTTGTAATAAGGATATTTGGAAAGAGTCCCTGTGTTGCAGAAACCATTATAATATTCTTGGTTTTCAATTCGTGCCACTGAATAATTTTTGCGTTTCAGGTTCCATTTCCAATCTCAGGATGAGATTTTGTTTGTTCCAGACAATGCTAACATGAAATCGAGAAATAATTGCGATAAATGGAGATTCACAAGCTTTCAGTCTTAGAGTAGGACCCCGTAAAAAGTGTGAAAATTGAATTTGGTTTTAAGCTATCAATAAGTTGCATTGTAATACCAAAGTTAGCGAGCGAGTAAATCCTATAGCAGACCAAGTGATTATTTGCAAAGCAACGTGCGCTAGTAAGTAAATGCATTCGTCCCACTATACTGGGGTTCCACGAAACCGAAGCACGGTTAATAACTGCAAGTAGCTAGCCAGATGACATCGTCAACTAAAATTAAATTCAAAGACATTTTTAACTGAAGTTATTTAACAATTATAAATTTAGATTGATTCAGTTTGCCCAGCAAAATTCAACCCTACAATCTAATTGAGGACTTGAAAAACTATTTATCTGAATTCAATGCCAAAGAGAGTCAAAGTAAGCTTCAAAATAAGATACCAAATCAAATGGCATAAAGTTTGAAAAACAATGCTGGTCAATAATAATGCTTGAATTACAATGGTGCACAAATGATTCCTCGGTAGAACGAATTGGCGGCAACGGTTAAGTAACAAACTTATCGCTATTGGCTCGATCAAAGTAAAATGATGGGATATTCAGTCATTATCATCTGTAGTATATCCCCCTCTTCAATTTTACCTCAACTGATGTTAAGAAGGTGGCGATGGCCTGATGAAATTCACTCTGGCACCTGATGTCTGACGGAACAACCAGGTTTGATGGTTGTAATGATTTCACAGCTCAAGAAACCAGAATTCTTGCCGCCGAACCGTTTTGGCCGTCAGGTAAGGCATAATTGTCCACGTGTTAATTAAAGTTTGAATTTTGAGCCTGCTGAAAAAAATACTAATTTTTTTATTGAATCCATGTCAAAATATTGTATCAGTCAAAAATCACGGAATTAGAAATTTATTTACATGCTACCATGCCTGACAATTTTAATCCCGCTTTGACAATGAATTATTTCGTACCTGAAAATATTAGAAGCTATTATTATCAGACAGGATCTTTTGGTATTTTTTGATACAACTAATTTCCAATAAAATGCACAAACCATAAATCGTGAATTAAATGCAATTTCAGTTTTATGTAAATAAAGAATCTGTCCACAATGAACATTGTCTTTACTTACCTACCTCTGTTTGTCCAGACTCCCACTTGTTAATAACATTTCACATTGAATTTCAGATTTTTTCTTTCAATAAATAACACCCAACTTCTGTATCATTTGATATTTGCTCTTCCGTTGAATTCTTTATTGCGTCGGTTCAATATTTTCCGATATCGACCACGGTATTGGTGAACGATACTATTCTTCTTTGACAATTCACGCTACGTAAAAATAAACAGTAACATAACCTCAATCCGAGATTTTATGCGCGAAAAACTTACAGCTTTTGAGTCTTGTCTCATTTTGTGTACGTTGGCCCCCTGCTCAGCGGAGAAAAAGATCGCCGCGGGGCGATTTCACCGACCAATGAGATTAAATTACTTGGCGCATGAGCATTGACTGTATAGTTTCTAGAGATTGTCCCGGTATATATTTTGAATTCCAGTTACACCTAGTTTGAAGTGATATAATTTGTGTAAATAAATCTCAAATCAATATGTTCATTAGGGTGTTTGAAAAAAAGACGAATTTTTTTTCTCTTATGGTGCCCAAAAAGTGATAGTATATCCAAAAAAAAAAAATTTTTGGCGCCAATATGAGCTCTTAGTATGAATAGAAGGTTTGCCTCTATTTATTTCTTTATTTTCCATTTAAAGACTACGGGAAATGTTTTTTTTCATTTTTGAATTTTGATTACTTTGAAACAGTTCATCGTAACAACAATCTAATAAAGATTTGTAGAAAATTCTACGCTCTACAAAAAACGTCTAAAGATCAAAGTTCCTCAGGTCAACCGTATCAAAGATATCAGCGATCGAAAATAACACTAATCAAAAATTTCTAATACTTTCCAATAAAAGTACAAAAAAATATCATATGCTATATATATATTATTTTTTATGTAAAATTACTTCAATTCTGTTAACCTGAGACTGTAAACGTTTTTTTTACTTATTGATTCACTACTTGACGCACAAAAAGCACAAAAATCATTTATGTGATATTTTGAGCCTTTATATTATTGTATTTGTGCTTTATGTGAGTTAAATATTGAATTAATTAGCAAAAAAAAAAAAAAGTTTACCGTCTCAGGTTAACGGAATTGAAGTAATTTTACATGAAAAGTAATATAAATATAGCATATGATATTTTTTTGTACTCTTATTGGAAATTATTTGAAATTTTTGATTAGTGTTATTTTTGATGGCTGATATCTTTAAAACGGTTGATCTGAGTAACTTTGATATTCAGACGTTTTTTGTAGAGCGTAAAATTTCCTACAAATTTCTTTTTCAGATTGGTGTTACAATGAACCGTGCCAAAGTGATGAATATTCAAAAGTGAAAAAAAAAATTCCCGCGTTACTTCAATGGAAAATAGAGAAACGGATAGAGGCAAACCTTCCTATTGATATTAAGAGCTCATATTGGCGCCAAAATTTTTGTTTTTAGGTATACTATCAATTTTTGGACACCATGAGAAAAAAAGATCTGTCTTTTTTTGAAACACCCTGACATTTATATATATATATATGTGTATTGTAACGTGGCGTTTCAGAGTCGCCCGTCACAAGGGCACACAACCGTCATTATTTCTAGTTTACGCGTCTTCAGCAGGGTACTTCAACCGAACTCGATACAAAGTAGGAAAAACTACTTCTAACTAATTCTTTCTTTGTAAATTCTGTATTTCGCGCTTCGGCGCAAGCTAATAAGGTACTTTAACGACAACGATCCCGACCACCGAGGGACCGATATCTACCGTTTCCAGCTCTCGACGACTTCGCCTACCGACGGTCTTATCAGACTATACTGGCTACCTTGGTGCACTTCTACATATACAGCTGGGGTAGCATCCACCCGAACCTTCCGTATCGCCTCGACTGCCGGTGAACAGGGAGATAAAAATCCTCCCGACGGCCGAGGGCACCGATCCTCAAGAAGGAACCAGCCGCCCGTTCTATCGGATGCCGTAAGGATGGCGTGAAGGACAGACCGTAACCTGCCATCTTCCGACTTACCGGCCTGGTACCAGACCGACCCCAAACCACTACGTCCAGATTGATAAAGCCATCGTTCCGAGGATCGACGCAGCCTTCCTGTCGGCAAGGACTAATTGTGTGGGTCTTGGTCCACGGTTTAGCCAAGCGTCTGACTGCACGACCTCGGGTATAGGCAGCCGGCTACTGCCTGTACAAAAGCCGGTGGAAGTGAACGATAAGGCGTCACTCTCCACTCGGTAATTCTGACCGAGAGATACCCTGTGTATGCCTCTGTCAGAGAAGTCCCCGATGATAGGCAACCTGGACAATAAACTGAAGCAGCTATTAAGTCGTACGAGTTGGTGTCCACGACGGAATCACGAGCAGCACATTACGCCACATCTAGCGGTAATCTTCGAAAACGTGTGACCACGCCGTAAGCAATATTCGCCACAGGGGGATGGCCTATTCGCGGTGGGGGTTAACCAACCAATCAAAGGGAAGAAGAATCACCTCACGACAACCGCGAGATCGGCGAGCCGAACTCCGACCTCCTTCTATTCTACGCTTGACCTGCTGAGCGACAGTTGTCTCTATTCGTATTCTCCCGATTATTCTCCCGTTTTGAGCTACCGATCTTTTTTCCTTTCGTTTTATCGTTACTTTATCCACCGTTTCTCCACACCCTCTATCGTTGCACTACCGTTAACTTCTACCTATAAATTCAAGTTCTTTCCTTCCTTCTTATTTTCTTTTGACTATTCTAAGTTTTATTTAAAATAAATTGAGTGTTGTGTGCCTGAAGTCACCGACCAAGGTAAGGCTTCTGCCTCTGTATTGTATTGTTACAAAGTTGCTCATAATTTCTATTCTTTCTTATGGTATTCATCGACTTTGTGTGAATCATGGTCCACGGCTTAAAGTTGCAGGAAGCCGCCGTGTGACTGCATGATTTCGGTCATTAATATTGTATTTATCGTTTCTTGGTTGCATCGTGCGATGCCAGTTTTGTGTGAATCATGGTCCACGGCTAAGAGTTGCAGTAAGCCGCCGTGCGACTACATGATTTCAGTAATTGATTATTTTCGTGTCTAAGCGACATCGTAACTGCCGAAAAATTATTTCTTTTGTATTTATGACTTTTCTGATTATTTGTGAATTCCTATTAGCCCGCTTCTGTATTTTCTATCGTATTTTGAGCCCTATTGGCTTTAAGTTTCATTCTATACTTTTTTGTAATAGTAGCGTGCCCTATATTTTATTTCTGTTATTGCTTATTATATTTTTATTTATTTTTGTGCCTATTGTATCGTATATCGAGTTCCTCGGAGTACAACCGAGCGTAGCATCAGCCTCTAAATATTACCTCACCTCTTTTCTATTGCTATTGGCAATTTTATATTATTTTTGCCTGTTATTCTTTTCTCCGTATCTTATAAAGTTAAGTTCTGCGTATTATTCTTGATTCTTTTGTACTGCGGTGTATTTAGTGTATTTCTTTATTTTGTGAACTCTCCGAAATTCTCACTCTCTCATAATTTTGTATTTTGTCTTCTCTCGAAAGTTATGTTCAGGAATTCATTGTTCAATTCCCCAGGTCCGTATTCATTATAAATTATTGATTCTATCGTTCATGAATAATTTCACCGAAAGTTATCTAGTCGATCGTTTACGCTACTGATTTTGTAAATTGTTAATGAATATCAATCTCTCGTACTGGTTATAGTCTATGGTAAATTCGTCGTATTATCTACCGAGCTATCGTTACCTTGTTTTTTACCGATTGCAGTAAAGTTCTCTCGTTTCCAATCGACAGAATAATAATTTTCGTAGCGTCATTTGCACCTTGGGTAAGATCACGTCGCCCAGTGACGTGTAGTTTCGAGTAAATTCTTGCATTATATCGCATCTCTCAACCCACGTTCATTTTTCTCTGTTAACAGCCGTCTCTCGTTTCAAAGCTACCGTTCAATGCTATTCTACCGAAATTATTGTGAACAACGATTGCTATTTTATTAACTACCGCTGTCGAAACCATTTCATTTGCCTGTCTCAACCATGTAACCTTCTCGACAATATATGATCGATTGACCTGTTCATTTTCCTTCCGACTTTAGTTGATTCTTTATTTCGTTATTTTCTTTAATTCTGTAATTACTATTAGCTGCCTTGAATACCGCCACTCTACCAGTTGGTACGTGGAAGTACCTGAGCCTAGCCAGCCATACAACGGGTTCTCTATTTATTTTTCGTACGGTTTCGTGTTATTTTTATTGATTTGTATTACTGTTTGAAAATCGACGCTAACGCGTCTGGCGCCTAACATAATTTATTTTGTTATAGTTTAATATTTCGAATAAGTGGAGAATCGCGCCAAAGTGTCAACGGTAAGTCCTCCTCCAAGGGTAACAGAATTTAGCGTTACAGTATATAAATGCATTGTTGAAGACAGCATCTGTTAAAAGAAATAAAAATACCTATCAATCACAGTTTATTGATGGTAAAATTAGCATTATTTCAAAGCTTTGTCGTGCGGTACACCATAACCCTGAAGTTAAATTTTCAACAAGTTTTGGAAAATTTTAGAAAGTTTAGAAAGTTGAGAAAGGCCAGCACAGCACTGACTATTCGCTAGCACCCGCTTACGTAAATAGCTTATACTTTTATTCGTACTTTCACACTTATCATATACAAATATCACAACTCTTTCCCTTTTTCATTTGTCCGCCTCGGGGAACGACGCAGACCAGGTGTTTTGCCTCTTCCTATTAGTTGATCAATATGTCGCTTCTGAAATAATATTTTGATTGGTTTTAACCAAGTATGTCGAAGGCGCAGTTTGTTTGGAAATTTTTCCGTGCACGCGTTTCTTGTTTTGCACGCCGAAATTGTCCAACATCACATTATCTCTCACTTCGAACTTTGCCTTACGAGATCCCGGTCTCGCTAGAATTTGTACTCTGTGTCGAGTCTCTACTGTTTGCAGAACGCTTGGTTTCAACAAATCAAATCGAGTTCTCAATTCGCGCCTATACATTAAATACGCTGGGCTTGCTACGGTAGTGCAGTTAGTAATGCTACAATAATCGAATAAAAATTTATTCACAGCTGTTGCCAGCGTCTCTCTCCCCTTCACGATCATTGCAACCTTGTCTTTGAACTTTTGCACAAAATTCTCCGTTGCCCCGTTTGTAGCAGGGTGATAGGGTGGAGAAAATGTGTGCTCAACGCCGTTCTTTTCCAAAAATTTTGAAACTCTTCGCTTTGAAATTGTGGACCTCCATCCGTAACACAATACAGTCGAAGTCCATGACGCGTGAACAATTCTTTCAGAACTCCGATAACTCTGTATGCTTTCGTATTTTTAGAGAAGTTGATTACTTCCGGCCATTTGCTATGCGCATCCAGGATTATCAGATACGTATTGACGAAGAATGAGCCTGCAAAATCACAATGTATGCGACCCTACGCTTTGGATGGTCACGGCCCCGTTGTAAGAGGGGTGTTGGCAGGTTTCCTTCGTTCTACCACACAAACCTTACAATCTTTAACTGTATTCTCAATCATATTGTCTATTCCCGACCACCAAACATATGAACGCACATACATCTTGATCTTAACAATTCCTAGATGCGACGCATGAAATTTCTTCAATAACGGAATTCGCATTGATTCCGGAATGCACGCTCGTACGCCCCAGAACAAACACCTTTTTTCCGACCACTCATTCGTATCGCTTATGTTAATAAACTATTTCTTCATCCGATAATTCATGAAATTGTGGCCACTCATTGTTAATATATTTTATTATGGCGCTAATTATTTTACCTTTTTTGCTTTCTGTCTCCAGCATTTTGCTGTCCAAAGTTGACGTACTTTTTTCAAAATAATGTACATTTATAAAGTCTAAATCGCATATACCAGTTCTGTCGTTTACTGGGAGCCTAGATAACGGATCACAGTTTAAATTTGCCGCAGACTTTACATGTTCGATTTTGTAACGAAACCCGGATGAATAGTACGCCTACCTCTGCAGTCTGTTATATGCTGTTATGGGTATGCCTTTTCTTGGACCTAGAATAAGTTCTAATGGCTTGTTGTCTGTGCGTAGAATTATTTCTCTTCCGAAAATAAATTGAAAAAAACGCTTAAATCCGAAAACAATAGCCATAGCTTCTTTGTCGATAATTGGTCTTTTGACCTCGCTTTTTTGAATTTTTTGGATTCAAATGCGATTGGTCTGTCTAACGCATCTTGGTACTTATACGATAGGATCGCTGATAAACCGTAGACTAATGCATCACAACTCAATGTAACCTTTTCTGCTGGGTCAAAATTCGCTCGCACACGCGACAAAATTAGTTTGTTTTTTACCCACTTGAATATTGTTTTGGCAAAGTATCGAATAGTTAAATGTGTGTCTCGCGACACTCAAAATCGTCCTCGCACATGTACGCACACTCGCGTGCAATGTTTAGTTGCCGTCTCTGCGTCAAATCTCGCCTCTTGCTTGTGTCGCGACTCAAAACCTATCAGCTGTATCTCGTGTATTGTCTAGTGTCTCGAAATTATGTATGTGTATAATCTATGTGTTCTCTCGCTCTGGTAATCATCACTCTCTGTAACGTTCTCTTGCGATACGGTCTGTATCGCCATATCGAAACCAATAAAAGTCTCGTTTATCGGTAATCATTATCTCTCTCCATCTCAACATCATTTTCGTTTCATTTACATTCGTTCTCATGACTAATTCGCGGATCCCACGTCAATGATCCATATCCTTTTGCCATCTCTCTAAACAAATATAGTTTCGTGTTTGCTGTTCCATTCAAAATTTTTACTATTTATTAAGTCATACAGTGGCTTTATTTTTGCCCATCTATCTTCTAAAAATCGTGCATAGAAATTTACTAATCCAAGAAAGGAAGCTAATTCCTTTGTATTGGTTGGTCGTGGTGCGTTTTTCATAGCGTTTAGCTTTGTAATGGATTCGTGCAATCCACTTTCGTCTATAACAAACCCTGGTACTTCGATACGCTTTTGCATAAATTTACACTTTTCTACCCTCAATCTCAGATTACACTCCTGGGGGTCGATTCTGTACTAGGCGCAATCGAATAGCGTCCGACGCAAAGTCGACATAGCGTCGGAAGCGTTATATATTGCGTACGACGCGATTCTGTACCATCTCAAATTGGCGCAGTAACTGCGTCAGTGACGATATTTAGCGTCAGAATATTGTGCAGGCTGTTGATCCCGTGCAATCGGGATTGCGTCTTTCATTGCGTTGTAAGGTGAGGTAAAATGTAACATGTGACGTATCTTATTATTGAATTACTTGTGGAAAGTGTGTTATAGTGAGGTTAGAGTCCCGTACTTTCGTGTTTCGCGCTCCATTATCTTTTGTATTGTTAAATATTTGTGAACGGAGTGTTAAAATGTAAATACACTGCACATACGATTTACGCCATATACTTTAAGAACTAAGCAAACCAAAAATTTTATTAAATAAAAGATGCGCATCATATACATATATGTGTGTAAATTATACAACAAGGACGATGTAAAAAGAAATTACGATACACTTGTAAATGAGTAATTAGCTCAAGAACACAGGGGGAAACGATTACAGCGAGGCGTCAGTACGACATAACCTCAAACTAATACTAACAGATTTTTCTGAAAGATCGTTTGACGGATTGGAAACTAAAATCGTTGGGCTGTTTGTCTAATTGCTAGATGCAGAAGCCTTCACTATTTTAAATGCTTCTAGTCATTCATTTAAGGGAAAAATATGTTATGAATTTTTTGCTCCATTTCCCTCGCGCTAATCGCTGCGAAAAGGCAGAGGAGGGACTTAATTGGACCTCTTCTTGAGAGTATGTGAAACACCGACGGCCGATATCAAAAAATATTTAAAAATTTTTTTATGGGTGCTTTAATATTTTGGAAAAAAGCAAAATGTTACGGACTACGTTTATAAATTTTACGTAAGCCAATATTTTTCTTATTCCCAAAAACTCATCACTCTTTTGAAAAAATCTGCATCTAAGATTTGAGGAGGGAATAGGGTTTCACATTCCCTTAAAGTGTCTGGCTTTAGTACACATATAATATTTGAATGATGTCGAGTGTACGGCAATTAATATAAGGTGCTGCAAATTCTGCATTAATAGTGGTATGCTTGACAGCAGTGAAGTGCTGTTTCTATTTCTTTCCATAGATCATGTATCAAATATTGAATTTTTAGATGGCTATGGTAATGTTACTCGTCGATATAACAGACTTTGAAGAAGAGGACGAAGAAGTATTACAGTTACGAATCACCCGCAAGAGGTTGCGCGATGAGCTGAATGTATTCAATTTACCAGATATTCAGTTCAAAAATTTGTTCAGAGTTTCAAAAGATTTAGTGAGGGACCTCGTGACAGAACTGAGACCACATCTGCAACGTGAACGCCCAAATGGTCTTTCAGTGGAAACTCAAGTAAGTATATAATCTGAAAGTATGTCGATTGAGTTACAAGCAAATGTTATCATACGCGCATTCTGTGCGCTTATCACAAAAGAATTTCACAATTAATGATCCTTTCTTTATCTTCCTACAGGTTCTTTGCGCCATTCGGTTTTATGCAGTTGGTTCTTATCAAAGAGCAATAGGACAGGATTTTGCATTGGCTTTGAGTCAGACTGCAGTCAGCCGGTGTATCAGATCAGTGTCCGTTGCTATCAATGACCATATGCTTCGCCGATGGATTAAATTCCCTGCCACTCCGGAGCAAAGAGAGGCAGCTAAAATAAAATTTGCTAATGCTCCACAACCATTTCCTGGAGCAATTGGCGCAATAGACTGCACTCATGTCGGAATCGTTGCTCCTAAAGAGAATGAGGAAGCTTTTGTGAATCACCATGGTTATCATTCTATGAATGTTCAAATGGTTAGCTGAAATTGAAGTACAAGTGTAATGCATGATAGAATTAATGTAGGTATATTATCATACATAACGCATGAGTTCACTACCAGGTAATCACTCGAATATGTAAATAAATGGGTGCTTTTGATTATCATTATTTTCTTGATACTATCCATAAACAATAATGCAAAATACATTTCACTGTCGATAATAAATCCATTGAAATGAAAATGCTGTTTTTAGATTTGTGATCCAGAACTCCGTATTTTAAATGTGAGCGCCAGATTCCCAGGATCTCGTCATGATGCTGCAATTTGGATGCAGTCACCTGTGCGCAATCTTATGGAGCTGTGTCACAGGCAAGGCGAGAGGCAAACATGGTTGTTGGGTTAGTAATTCCGGAATCGGAATGTCAATTTTATTCTTTCCTTCTCCCTAGTTATATATTCCCAATTTCATCTACCTATCTTACTACTTAGGTGATTCAGGCTATCCTTTGGAACCATGGCTCTTGACACCAATACCGAATGCTCCAAATGGATCACCTGCGTATGTATATACCGCTGCACATTGTAGTGCCCGCTCAGTTATAGAGCGATGTTTTGGTGCACTCAAATCGGTATGGAGATGCTTGTCACATGTGAGTTTGTGGTCAGAATAGTCAACAGTTATAAACTCAATTTAGAGCGAATTATTCTCATTGTCATTTTATATTTTTTTCTACTTCAGCAACGTTTATTAATGTACGAGCCTGATATGGCGGGAAGAATAATCAATGCTGGTGCCATGTTGCATAATATGCGTTTGCATTATCGAATACCATTTGAAGAGATCGCCGAGGAAGATGTCGCACAGGCTAATGCTATGCCAGCACCCGGACCTTATATTGCTGAACCTCTTGAAGGAAGAGCACGCCTTGCTGAGGGACGCCGTGTACAACAGCAACTTATCCGAGACAACTTTATGCACTTGTAGTTGGCGGTGTATATGTGACTTCGTGAAAAATCCGGAAAATCATATGAAATACAGTAGCGCCCAAAAGTATTTTGACAAACACAGTAATTGAGTTAATCACATGCAAGAATAAACTACAAAAATCAATAATATTATTTGTTGAAACAAATTCGATGTTCTATATAGTTGTTAAAAATGATCTCTCGATTACTCGAAAATAAAGTTGAAATAAAGAAAAGTAAGAGAAACGATCGATCAAAGTGATAACGAATTTTATATTCTCAAAATACTTTTGAGCATAACTGTATGTTTGTGGTGAGACTTGATAGATATATATCTTATACCATATCTCTAGCGTTGAGATGTCCTGTACGTGACGAAAATTGTATATAATTTGAATTTTTTTGAATGAGAAAGAGCGTGTGAGTTTAAATTTGTATTGCTTCCTTAAAGTCTACCGTCTTTCATCGATTTTTCGCTATGAAAAGTAACTTTTGTGATTTACTCTGCTGCTGACTATGTTTTAAGGTTTCCATGGGAATCCTACGGAATTTAAGAAAAAACGAACAAAAAAATGTGCATAACCTGCCAAAAAAGATGGGCGTTCAAAAAAATTAAAAACTTTATTTAACCTGAACTCATTCGGCGTTTTTATTTTACATCTCAATTTCTGAGCATGTCACAGGAAAAAATTCTTAAAAACAAAACCACGTCCGTATGTAAGAAATCATACATAAAGTTTTACATAAAAAAAAAATTTTAATAAGAATATGATAGAGATTAATGGAACCCTGTCATCGCTACCGCTATTGAATTTAGGGCCTGGCACATCTGCCTCTTTACTTCTAATTTGTCTTTCTCCAGCTCCAGTCGTTTGGCTTCGTTATTGGCAGACATTACCATCGCCTGTGACATTCTCTAAAACATATAAGTACAAATATTTGCACAATTCCACTGGCATAATAATTTGCAGATCGATTTATTCATATACAGTTTAAACAGAAATACCTCAAGTATTTTGTTCTGCTTGTGTTGCATTTCTACAACCGTCTATGAATGAGTTCCTTTGTTCAGCGTTAAATTTAACTTACTTTAATACTATCAGTTATTATCGTTCATTCACGCATATTTTTCAAATTATTTGCTACAATTTTGATTTCGTCTTGTACTCGGCATATAATCTATCTAAAAGAATATCTTCTGTAAGCAGTTTTTGTATTTCATGTTCTCATTACATACCATCTCTTCAGGCATCGAATCAGGGACCCTGCACCCTTCTGTTACAGCAGGTCCTATTAATCCGAGGATCATTAAATCTTCCTCGGATAGCGTATTGCTATTCACAGGAAAATTGCCAGTTTTAATGCGGGCATTTTTGAGGCTGACAGCTTTGGCTCTGACGCGACTTTTTATATCCTTCCAAACCTAAAAAATGCCATAAGAACTGTTCTTCAAAAACAGAGTTTCCACCGTCACAAAATTTTCAGTCTCGTTTTAAAACTTTTATTTCAGTTCTGGTAAAAACTTGGTGAATGAGAATAAAAAAGTTTACCTATTATGGTTTCATCTATAAGTAAATTACACTAACTGCAAATAAACAGTGTTAAAAAAATCAACGTTTTTATAAGGAATAAAGGTTTTCGAAGTTTACTCACTTTCTGCCACTGAATTTGGGTTTTCTCAAACCCTAAGGAGTTCAATTCCCTTGCCAATGCCTTCCACAATTCGTCTCCTTTTGCTTTTCCTTGAGCACCTATAAGGCGTCCTGCTGCAAATTCTCTGTGGTTGTACATATATTCAATCAAATATTTCCTTTGCTTAGTGTTGTGTTTGTGGGAACGTTTTGCTGCTTCAGTAGGACTGTAACAAATCCATGTTCATATTAATGTGACATCATAAAACCTGCCATTATCATCTTATAAATATGCCTAGTCTTATAACGTCCTATAACAGATTTTTTAAATAGCAATTTTGTGAATAAATGTAGCTAACAGAAGTAACACACAGAACAATGAAACAAAAGTTTTCTAGAGATCATAATTAAGGTTATGATCTCTTATATATTAATATAAATGTATTATTTCATTACTTATGTATTAATTTCATATAAATATTAATCTCATATATTATTTCCTTACTTACTTCATTTTGTACGTTGATTCTTCACAAATTTCGAAATCACAAAAATTTTATGGTTTATTTATGCAATACAATGTAACAAAACTGCAAATACAATGTAACACGTAAAAACTGTTATGTCGCCGCCTGACAAGTCTAGGCTCACGGCTTCCTTTAGAACGTTAGGTTCAAACCACGGTTTGAACGCAACCATTGCGCCGGCGAAACCGCTTGCTTGTAACGCCTGACGCAAAATAGCACCCGGTACAAAATCGCTTTTTATAATAGCGTCGCTTTCGCAAGCGACCTTTCGTGTTGCGTCGCTTCATAGCGACCCTTCATTGCGTCTAGTACAGAATCGACCTCCTGAAGCCTATTGCACACCTATTCTAAATTATCTAAATGTTCTTCTACGGTTTTACCCGTTACATAGATATTGTCTAGGTACACGATGGTTCCGCTTATACCCCATGAACATTTATCCATTTTTTTTAAATGTCTGCTGGCGCTGGATAGACGCCCTCTGGAACCTTCGTGTATCTGTACAGTCCATTGTGCGTAACTATTGTTGAATATTTTGAGCTTTCTTCGTCAACGGGGAACTGCAGGTAAGCGTGTGCTAGGTCCAATTCCGAAAAATAAACTCCCCCTTGCAGTTTGGTAAATATATCGTCGATCGTGTGCAGCGGATATTTATCTATGCTAATGAATGGATTTAATGTTATTTTGAAATCTCCGCAAATACGTATGTTTCCATTACTTTCAAAAATTGGCACGTCCGGCGTCGCCCATTCACTTATATCTACTGGTTTTAAATGCCCCAATTCCACCAGACGGTCTTTTTCATTTCCTATTAGTGGCTTAATAGCAAGTGCCACGTGTCTGCATTTTAACGCTATTGCTCTTGAATTTTCCATTAAGTGAATTTTTGTGGTACTTTTATTATACATATAATCACGGAAAATCGGTAAATAACTGATCGTACTTACAAGGAAAGTCTTTCTGCTGATGTCCTTCGATTTTAATGAAATTTTTCTTTGATCGTGCGCACAGTTCGATTTTGCGCATGCATTTGCGTTCGCACTTTTCCACACGTTGACAAGAGCGTACGGGAATGCAACTGAGAGAACGGGGATGTAGCTGAGCGTGCGGGAATGTGGTGAGCGTGCGGGAATGTATAAGAGTATATAGCGATTCCAAGGTATATACGCGCGCGCCATCTCTGCGGCACTCTCTTCGCATTGACACATGCGAGCGATATTTTGACGTTCGTTGTCCGTATTAATTAGGAAAACGGCAGAATACAAAACACCAAACGCACGTTTTAAAGATGTAAACAAGCCGGCGCTCAGCTCTCAGCTCAGCGCGCCGCACGCCAGTTTGTTAACATCTTTGTCGTCTGGAATGGACCTGTCAAAACGTGCGTTCTGCGTTTTGTATTCTGACGTTTTCTTAATACGGTCAACGAACGTCAAAGTATCAGTCGGTTCGCATCCGCTCTTCAGAAAGAACAAGTGAAGTGAGAGTGAATAACTATGAATAATGTACAAAGTGATACGGATAGCGAGAGTGAGGATGTGTCTAATGATGTGCCAGCTGAAATGCTCGCTGCAGCGGAGGGAGGAATATACCGTTTCATTTTGTAAATTGTCACGTTACGATAAATATTGATAATAATTGAAAATAATAAATAAATCAGATTTTTCTTGATTTATTAAATTTATAATAGTTATATAGTTTGTTTTTTTTTGGGCAGGGGGCTTCGCCCCCCAGACCCCCCCCCCCCCCCCCCCCGTCGCAGCACCCCAACACCACCGTTCTATACGTTTCAATTATTCAAAATAATTGTAGTGGTCGAACTTTGCGCAACCTAATAGGAAAAATAGTATACGATAATCATCGTAATGTACTATCAAATATATTATTCTACATCAAAATCTAAGAGACACGTATTTTTTTTTATTAGCGGAAAAACGTTTCTGGGGGGTGAAATTATCGTTTGAAGTTGGGACCTCCGAGGGGTAATTTTCAGATTTCACCTATTTTCACTTGAGATAATCGAATGCACCCAAATGGATAATTATCTTAATGATGAACGATGAAAAATGCAACTGGTTTCATATCGGGGGATTGCATAGGAAAAAAGTTATAGGGGTTGAAATTCATAAAATCGTTATAACAAAAAAAAACTATTGCACCTATCTCGATGGATTCAATTGCACTTTGAAGAGCGAAAATGAAAAATACATATAGCGTTTTTCTCGCAAATCAAGTTGAGGGGGTGAACTACCTCTATGTATGTTTACATTTAATCTCAATAAAACGGCTCTAATTTTTTTTTTTTCATTCTTTCTCCTAGTGATATGTTTTTTTCAATTTACCACAACCGTATCACGTATATAGCATTTAATGAACGGTTTTATCCAGGGGCCAACTTATTTATAGACCGATCTTTCGTTAAAAAAGTATTTATATCTGACTTATCGATAATTCTGACTGATTTATATTTGGCAGTGAGATAACATAAGCATACAATAAGCGCTTACACATATTCGTTTCGGTAGATAGGACCAAGTTTTGGGATGACGCACAGAAAAACTGCGTAGTCAAGTAAAAAAAAAGAGAGCATACAATATGCTTGTATCTTTTATTGATAATATGTCAACAATTTAACAAAATAACCGCTGCAGCAATAAATAGAAGCGAGTAATAGAATCGTACGCTTTATTAGCCGTTGTAAGTACTGCAGTGATGATAGTCATTGAAAAAGTGTTTGAAACATAACGACTTTTCACACCAAGAACAGCGAACAATAGCAACATTTTCACATCCTGGAACTTCGCAGTGTGAGTTGTAGGAATCTGCAAATGCAAAGTGTACAGGATTTTCAAAATTCGCCGGTTTTTCTTTTATGTAACCACTTTTGTACCAAGAATATTTGAAAAGATCGGTGTAACGTGGCGACGACAGTTGGTTATGAATAAGTGACTGAAGCTTTATGATATTTTTTCTCAAATGCAAATCAATATCATAATTCATCAAAAGACAATTGTCAGAAAAATGTCGAAAAAAATTTTTATATACTCGGAATCGAAAAACGTCGAGGGGCTGGATTTTTCCTGTAGTCCCTTAGGTATAATCATTACTTTGACATCTCTATTTGAAGGTTTTACATCTAGTACAGCTTAGGAATAGTGTCCAGTCCAAGAATCGATCAGTAATGAAGATTTTGAAACAACTTTCGGGAAAAATACATGCTGCAACCAAATTTTAAAATGATCTGAAAATGAAAAAACCTATTATTTTTTCATTCGAAAAAAGTCTATACAAAAACAGTGGGTGTAATTCATACCTGAAGTAAGCTTCCCAGACTTGGATACTTCTATGTACATATTATCTGGTCTGAAGAGCGTTTTCGCCACTATTGGACCAATCTTGCAAGTTGGTTCGTTCAAAACCAAAAATAGAGGAGATAGCAACTTGCTGTCAGCTGATATAGTCGGCTGAATAGTGTAAGTGTGGCTCGTAGAAGAGACTGATTGTACAAGACATTGTACTTGCTTTTCTCCTTCGACTGCTAGAGTTCTTCCGGAATGCATTTCTAATTGGAAGCCACTCTCACCTGCGTCAAATGTATTTGACAATCCCTACGTTCTAATATTTTGCTTTACGTCATAGACAAATTTTTGAATTTGTTGTTCCAAGACTTTTCCATCTTCAATTGTTTTGGATGTGATGAATTTATTAATTTTTCACGATACGACACGATGAGCTGCTGTGAATGAGTTTATTCACGTACGAGATGCTTTGAAACGAAAATCAGTATGCCCTATTTCTTCTTGAGCAAGTAAGGCCCATTTTTTCAAATCAGAATCGTGCACTATTAAACCAGCATCCACAGCAGCTTTGAAATGTTCGAAAGTGTAACTACAAATTCGTGCTAATTTTTCTTTGTATGCCCCCCCCCCCCCCCCTTGTTCAAATTGTGGGCTCACCGATGCAACTGTCGTATAGATTGCCCTTTCTTTAACTTTTGTTTAACACTGCCCAAACCCAAATTACCTTTCTTCCCGCTGCGCCAATACTCAACGGACATTAATTTGCACTCGTAAGATAAGTCTTCGTTATCACGAGTGCATGTATCAGGCGAAAGTTCCTGCTCATACAGGGCTTTTGCCCATTCTTTATCTTCAACAATTTCCATTTCCCAATCCTTGAACGTTTCTTCGAAATGCAAAGAATCTTTTTCTACCATTTCGAAACCACTGTATTCGTTCATTGCACTCAACAAAATATTTTCAAAGTTTTCCTTCAACTGTATTTCATCGTTATTTACTGGCGAATGCGGTAAACGCAAAACTTCAAAAGTTGCGAGAAGCATTCTAATAACGTTCAAAGGATTCATCTTTATTTCTATCAATATTTGCACTTTCGTTTTAAATAGTCTCGAATTGTAGGTGACTTCTTTCGTCGTGGACAAGAAAAATAGCCGATTGTGGTGAATATATTCCGCGATCGCAGTTTTATCACTGCTTTTACGTCGTATTTCAAATCTTATTATGGGAGCGAGTCACAGACTGGACACAGGTGACTACCAGAGAACACCTTCAAGTATGGTGGGGGGAGGGGAGAGATTACGATAACTATGAAAATATTTTAGTATTTGCTAAATTTTTGTGAAAAATATAAGGAATAGATATTTTTGAAATTTGACTTGTGGTATATTCAACATTACCTGATAAAAAAAATTGTTATCCGTAAAAGTTATCTAATCTATCATTCTTGGCGGCAAAAATGAATAAGTGAATTCCTTTGAACTGTGAATGTGATTCGTATGAATACCGTAAGAATTTGCAAAAAATAAAAAATTGATAAAGTGGTAGAATTTTCAGCGGAAAAATTTGATTTTTTCCAGTTTTCCTTGCTCAATTAGGTAAAATCCGAAGATTGAATAAATTTTAAATGGAATGTTCTGAGTATAACTGGAAGAGTCTCAAATTGCCTTTGAATAGAAAACAAACCATTAAGATTGGGTACATACTTTTGGTCCTATCACTTTCACCAATTATGGAAATGTAATTTCGAGAAAAATCTGTCCATCGTTTGATACGAAGATGTTGAGAATTTACGGAAAAATGTATCACTAAGAGAAGAAATGAGAAAAAAAAAGGATCACTGCCGTTTTATTGAAATTAAATGTAAACATACATAGGGGTATCTGTTATTGAATCTTGGTGATCGGTCAATTATGTGAACGTATTTTTAGTCAACGTTTCGGCCCGGATATGGGCCCTCCTCAGAACGATTTATTTATTTAACTGTCAAGAACAACAAACATTTTTTATAATAGAAGTACAATCAGACATAAAATGTTCTAGATGTAATACTCTTAGGGGTATTATATATTATTGGTTAGTGAGTACATTTTGATTAATTGAAAAAAGATTCCTACTCATCATACATAGGGGTAGTTCACCCCCTTAACTTGATTTGAGAGAAAAACGCGAAAGCCCATATGTATTTTTTTTTTCGCTTTTTAAAGTGCAATTGAATCCAGCGGGTTGCCACTCAATGCTAGGGTATGGGGACCTTATTTGATCATTCCGAAAACTTTTAATACCAACTCAAATGACGTTAGAAATAAAATCCTCAAGTATTTGTACTTTAAATTTTATACTAGATTTGGTGACAACCCTGTTTTCTAGTAGCGCACTCTACTGATAAATAAATCAAACAAATCAGACTACTCACAGTTGAAGTAAAATTAGGTAGCGAGGTAATCGCAAAGTTTGTTGTAGCTAAGCACATGCGACTGCAGACTATGACCGGAACGGGTGTAGGTTCGGTTCCCAGCTGGAATATTTTTTTTTTTTTTTTTTTTTCAATTACAGATACAATTGATAAATATTTTTTAATAGTGATAATAAAAACAATAAGTACTGATGAAACAATTTAAATTAAAATGTACAAATAAAATTCAAGTTCATGGCTAACAAATAATGTTTTTTTTTTTATTTAATAATAATATAAATGTCAGACAACATAATAAATATTAGACAACATAATAAATACATCTTTAAAAAGTAAAACTATGACATATTTTAAATAATTGCTAGTGTCATTATTATTACATTATTTGGCTACACCTCGTAATTGTGCTGTTTTTGCAGCACTAGCAGAGCGTACTTCAGCAGATTTTAATTCGCTATTACGCCTCTGACATTCAACTTGAATCAGTACAGTCGCCAAACGATTAAGAGAATAATCTTTGGTCGATTTCCTATGTCCTTCCTCAACACATAGAATATGACATTTTAAATCAAAATGTAAATCTAACAATATCACAAGATCCTTATAAATATTTAAATGATGTAAAATAGGATTTATTTGACTATTAAAGAGATCAATCGCATACTCAATAAACTCAGTTATTTCATGAGAAAATTCTATTTTACTCAATGGCCCATCCGAATTCTTACTATATAAAAAAGCATCACAGTTACCGCATGTAGATTTTTTACGTAAATTTTTTAACAAAACTTTTTCGACGGTTTTAGCATGAAGTCCTTGATTATTAGATGTGCTAAAGGTAGAAAGTAAATAGTCAACATCTAATTCTCCTTCTTCAATATGAAATATTGTAGATGCTTCATCTGTTTCTCCAATGACAAAATCAGAAGTATTAATGAGAGCAAAGATATTACTTTTATTATTAGCTTCTTCGGGTATTGGATTATCAATGTCTTCAAAAAAAAAGTCTTCAGCTAATAAACTTTGATGATTAATCGAATGTTGAGAATCAGAATAGATTTGATTATTTGTAGGTTGAATACTAACACTTCCTAATGCCAACATTTTTTCATTATCACTGGAATTGATTTGACTAGTTCCAGGTATACGACTGTTATTATGAAAAGTTAACATATTGCTATTTTCATAAGAATTGTTCATATTCACGTCAGTAATCAAATCAGTTAACGTAATCAAATTTTCTGATATGCTGAACTCACTATTTTGATTATCCAATTCCAAATTGGCATATCTCGCAATAAGTAGCGACTTGAAAACATTCTCAAAATGAGCACAGCAGAAATTGTCATTATCACCCTGCATGTGTCTTATAAGTCCGAAAAAATTTTCTAGTGAATCTTGAGTTGTATTTCGAAGATTAAATTCCGTTAAGCCGCCTTCGGATAACAAATAGGACCTTAATCCAATCAAAGCAGTTAGATTATCAGTCAAAGCCTGAGGTGTGGGCGTCCGTATTCTTCTATCGTTTGGATTTTTAACCTTTTTCCAACTACCGTACTGAAATTTCAAAGTTCGAAACATATTTGATAGTTCCACCCACTTCTTGTTATGCCCAGAGTCTTTAGTCACATGATGCCGACTACTTTCACGTTTAGGATCTGTTTTTTTCAAATTACTACCGTTCATGTGATCGAACGCATCATCCAATAATTGTAAAACCTCGGCAGTTTCTGCAGCAGTTGGGTACTTTTCGGGGTATTTTTTAGCGAATTCTGCCATTGCCTTACCTAAGCTAGAACTGAAGATCTGGCTTGCATAGCGCACTTTCATTTTATTCTTTGAAGATGGGAAGACATGTTCTTCAATTATGCTGATAACTTCATTATTATCTTGAGCATGACAAAATAGAGCAATGATATCGCGCCAGTATGCCTTTTTCCCATTCAGTTCGATAACATTTCCGTCGTACATCCATTTATTTTTTTCTTCAGTTTGGCTCCGCAACCAACCACCCCAATCACCCATGAAACAATTTCTTGTAGTTTTGATTAAATGAGCGATATCACAAAGAATAAAAATTTCTTGATCATATCCTAAGATTTTAAAGAATACACCTTCTCTTCCACCTTTCGTTTCGTTGCGGAGAGCATCTATAGCAGACTTGTTAGCTTTCCCTTGATCAGTCACAACTCCAACGACATGAAGACCAGCATCTATGATATCTCTAATAGTTTGTACAATAATTTTTTTCAAATCTTCTGAGTTAAATCCAGCCTTAGAAAAATAATAGCAGATTGGTTGAGCAAAAGAAAAGTTGATACCAGTTATCATGCCAACTAATACAGAACCAGCGATATCTGAAGTTCTATTGCCCGATCCGTCAGTAGCAAAACCAGTAACTGATGCCGAGCCGGGCGTAAACATAAGTCTTTTTTTCAGTTTGGTTTCGTCCAAAACAAACAAGACGTTCTTATCTTCAGGCTTCAAATTTTTACGCCTAATAGCCTTTGTAACATGATCATTTGTTCCAGGTGCAATTGGTACTTTCTCAAGTAATCTATTCAAGGTTCGCTTCGAAGGTAGTGAGCCAACTGAACTCCGCAAATGCTTGTAACCAAAATTACCATGTTTTGCCAACGAAAGTGCAAATATTTTTTGATCCATCGAATAACGATTACCTTGTGGCTTACTGTGGTTATTATTTTGTTCCATTTGTAACATATGTCTCAATGCTGGAGACTTTGTATTGTTTACTACAGAAGATGCGGCACTATTGCTGCTGCACTGCAAACGGTTGATAACTTCCTGTTGTTGAATAATAATTTTCTCCAGCTTACTAACACTTCTTTTTTCTTTCTGAATCTCTCTTAACAATACTTCTTTTTTGGGACTTATTGTTTCTCCTTTCAGACCGACTTGATTCATAATAAGTTTTTTTGTATTACGCTCCACAGCACCTACGTATAAAAGATTATTGAAAAAAGAAAATGATATATATATATATATATATATATATTAATAATTTAAACAATAATTAAAGTAACTTGTAAATGAAAGTGAGTTAGTTTATAGCATTTTATTGTTATATAATTAGGACGTTAATAAGTCATTGTATATGTGTATGTCAACGTTAGTATAATTTATTTACAATTCATTTATGCCAGTTTCCTGACATCTTATTGATACTACTTATGAAATCATTTGTAAAATATATACAATAGAAAAAAAAAAAAAAAATTGAAGTTTTAGCTACGCGTAGTTCATTATGTAGCTTGGTTTTTTAATGTATATAAATCTATAAGATTATTTAACTTTAAAAAAACTTCTTTCGCTATAGACCATTGTACCTTAGAAATGCATTCTTTCAACTTCATATTGAATAGAACGTGCATTCTGTTAAGATCTCTCCAGTCATTATTCCCAGTTTCAGTGGGTATATTATAATTGTTTATTAGCCATTTATCATTACGAACTTGGGTAAACAGGTCTAAAAAAATTTTAACTCAGGTTTTTATTTGTGTATTTTCTAATATGAGCAATATTAAATGCTTCAAAAATTTTAATGTCATCCAAAGTATTTCATTACTTTATGAATTTTGTGATATGAAGCTTCCGAATAAAGTCTCTAAACTTTGAACTTGGGTAAGTTTTACATTAATAGATTCACCAACTTATTCCAGCTGCTATTTGAAATATAAAATTTCGGAAAATACAGATAATATTGCTCAACTTTAAAGGTCATATAAATAGATTAAAAAAAAAAAGTAGATTTCTTTTATAAGGAAGCCATTCGACGTGCTTTTTTAAAACTTCCATCTCAAAAAATAAAAAAAATAATTAAAAGTATTCTTTTCTATGGTATCTTTTAAAGAATTTATAGTAAAAAAAAAAAAAGAATACAAGCAAAGACAGCTAAAGATATCAAAATTATTTGATTCCAGAAACAATGAATATTACCTGAACTTTGGACTATTCGTTTTTTTTTAGCTGATGGCGGACTCGAGATGATTAATGAGTCATTAAAATTTTCAATATCCTGAAAATAAAAAAAAAATTTTATTAATTTTTCCATTTAATTTCACAAATACTTTTCTGTTGAATATGACCTTTTCCTAAATTTATGTTTTTTCCTACTACTGAAAGAAGTCAAAGATGAAGCCTGGTTGTCTGTGATACAACATAATTCGTTAGTAGGTGTTGTCATTAAAACGGGCAAGTTATTTCGACTGTTTGATTCCTATTAATAATAAAATGTGTTTATAAATTTTTTGGATATTTCTTTAGTGTCCATTGAAAATATTGTGGAAAATTACCTTTGATTCTCTGATCGTAACATCGAGGTGTCCCTGTTGACATACGACTGCATCTTCTAGAACGACTTCATTCCTTTCATGGATACAACTATTCATTGATTTTGAAAATCTTACAGGATTTGTAGTTTTGGGTCCGTTAAACGCATTATGGAAAGCATACTGGTTAGAATCTTTAATGGTGTCCACTTTCACCTGCAAAGCTATAAATATAACAGGATATTAGTCAAATCAAACTAATACAAACATATTTTTTTTCAAGGTTTAAATGTACTAACAACTTATAGAAATGTCGGACAATACATTTGGCTCAAACTCATCAAGGTCTTCTTCTGTTAATGGTATTGTACTTTCACTGAAAATTGATGGGATTGCATTTTCATGCAATCGTTGCCCATTTTTTATCGATTTATAGTCGTCTGCTTTGAAATGACAACTACAGATGAATCTGATAGTGGAAAGTTTACTTATTGGTAGACCAACAAAGTCCTTCACTCCATTAACTTTCAACCACTTTTTACACCTGTAGATTAAAAAAATATATAATCAAGAGGTGACATTTTTAATTGCTAAGTAATTATTAACAGTTTTTTTTCATATTTGTTTTACCTGTCCACATTTCTTGGGAAGGCTGATAAAACACAGTGGTTTTTATCTTTCCGATGTCCGCAATCTTTTGCCTAGCACTTTTTTTGGCCGAATATTTTTGTCTTGACACTACTTTCACTCATTTTTCTTTTACTATTTTTCGTCTACTTTTAATTATGTCATTTTACAATAATGTCAGTCACAATCAATCACAATCTGAAAATGCCTCACATCTCACATGCACGGTACAGATTTTTGTTATGATTTTTTTAAGGTTATATAAAAATCACTAGTGTTTTGGTTTATTATTGTTATTATTTGAAGTGTTACCAGCCTTACCACTCGATTAAAATTAACAATTTTTCGTTATTATTTTGGTATTGCTATCTTTCGGATGCTCAAATAAGAAAGTGGAGGGGGCAGAAAGTGGCGACCCGCTGATTGAATCCATCGAGATAGGTGCAAAAGTTTTTTTGTTATAACGAATTTCTGAATTTCAACCCCTATAACTTTTTTCCCATGCAACCCTCCGATATGAAACCAGCTGCATTTTTCATCGTTTATCACTAAGGTAACTATCCATTCGGGTGCATTCGATCATCTCAAGTGAAAATAGGTAAAACCTGAAAAGTACCCCTCGAAGGTCTCAACTTCGGAGGATAATTTTACCCCCCAGAAACGTTTTTCCGCCAATAAAAAAAATACGTGTCTCTTAGATTTTGATGAAGAATAACATACCGGGACAATCTCTTGAAACTATACGTACAATGCGCATGCGCCAGATAATTCAATCTCATTGGTCGGTGAAATTGGCCCGCGGCGATGTTTTCGTCTGCTGATCAGAGGGCCAACGTACACAAAAATTAGACAAGACTCAAGAGCTGCAAATCTCTCGTGCATAAAGCCGCGGATTGAGGTTATGTTGCTGTTTATTTTTACGTAGCGCGAATTGTCAAAGAAGAATAGTATCGTTCAGCAATACCGTGGTTGATTTCGGAAGATATTCAACCGACGCAAATATCAAATGATACAGAAATTGGATGTTATTTATTGAAAGAAAAAATCTGAAATTCAATGTGAAATGTCATTAACAAGTAGGAGTCTGGATAAACAGAGGTAGGTGAGTGAAAACAATGTTTATTGTGAACAGATTCTTTATTTACATAAAATTAAAAATGCTTCTCATGAACGATTTATGTTTTGTGCATTTTATTGGAAATTAGTTGTATCCAAAAATTCCAAAAGTTCCAGTCTGATAATAATAGCTTGTGATATTTTCAGGTACGAAATAATTCATTGTCAAAGCGGAACTAAATTTGTCAGACATGGAAGCATGTAGGTAAATTTCTAATTACGTGATCTTTGACAATTACAATATTTTAACATGAATTCAATGATTGAATTCGTCTTTTTTTTCAGCAGGCTCGAAGTTTGAACTTTGATTAACACGAGGAAAATTATACCTTACTTGATGGTCAAAACGTTTAGGTGGCAAGGATCCTGGTTTCTCGAGCGGTGCAATCATTATAACCATCGAACCTGGTTGTTTCGTCAGACATCGGGTGCCAGAGTGAATTTCATCAGGTCATCGCCATCTTCTTAACATCAGTTGAGGCAAAATTGAAGAGCGGGATATACTACAGATGATAATGGCTGAATATCCCATCATTTTACTTTGATCGAGCCAATAGCGATAAGTTTGTTACTTAACCGTTGCCGCCAATTCGTTCTACCGAGGAATCGTTCTGTGCACCATTGTAATTCAAGCATTATTATTGACCAGCATTGTTTTTCAAACTTTATGCCATTTAATTTGGTATTTTATTTTGAAGCTCACTTTTACTCTCTTTGGCATTAAATTCAGATGAATAGTTTTTCAATTCCTCAATTTAGATTGTGGGGTTGAATTTTGCTGGGCAAACTGAATCAATCTAAATCTAGAACTGTTGAATAAGTTCAGTTCAAAATGTCTTTAAATATAATCTTAGTTGACGGTGTCATCTGGCTAGCTTGTTGCACGATAACTTGAAACCAAATCCAATTTTACACTCTTTATAGGGTCCTACGCTAAAACTGAAAGCTTGTGAATCTCCATTTAGCGCAATTATTTCTGCATTTCATGTTAGCATTGTCTGGAGCAAAAAAAATCTCATTTTCAGATTGGAAATGGAACCTGAAACGCAGAAGTCATTCAATAGCATGAATTGAAAACCAAGAATTTTATAATGGTTCCTGCAACAAAGGGACTCTTTGCAAATATTCTTGTTACAAGGTGATGTTCGGAGGACTATGAACAAGATATTGTATCGGATTACACTATTTGCAGAAAAATCTTCATGAACTTCGTTAAAAATTGGATATTCATTTATTTTGATGGAACAAGGGGCACAATTATGAATCTGATAAGTCAATATCCTCGTAATAATGTTCTGACATTACTCTAAAACATGATTGTCCTTGAAGGTAATTGTGACGTGAAGGCGCATTTTGAGAAAGTTGATTTTCAACTTGTGTCACAGAATTTGATCTACGTTCCTGAGTTCTACGCTTCCGATTAGATTTTCTTTGTTTCGAACCGCACTAACATGAAATGAAGAAATTATTTCAATAAATCTAATATTACTTAAATTTTCAATTTGAGTATTAGGTTCCTTTCATTCATTTAATCGAACATCATTAAAACATCATTAAAAATACATTGACTATTGACTATTTGTAAATTTTGTTGAACTATTTTCGAGGAAAAAAAGATTCACAGTTTAGTTACAGATAGTGTGATATTTGAATTTCTTGAACACTTGGTTTAATATCCCATTTTCAAAAGTAAGAAAATTCAATGTTACCGCCTGAAATCACAAGAGAGTGAGAACGTCGCTTAGTTGCTTGATAGTGGCGATGATCTTTGTACCTGTGATAAATTGAATAGACAGATAACAGTAAATATTAGAGATGCAATTATTTTGGCCGTATCACCTGTTGACAGAAAAAAATTCCATTGTTATTTCTAATGTACAAAATAATAGAAGTGATCAAATAAAATGTTCCCACCTACCTGCTGCGTTTCTTCCAAGCACCCAAGATTTAAACAGATTTCTCATTTCAGCAGAATAAAGCCAATTTTCAAAGAGCATTAGCATCAACTTTCCGAGTCACTATCTCGACTGGTCGAGATTTTAACCTCAAAAATTCGTATGAACTACATCGACGCGAAAAACAGAGTTTGACAGCTGAAACTCGGAGTGGCCAGTCTGCTGGTGCAGGCGATAAAACTCGGGTATGCGCATTGTATGTATAGTTTCAAGAGATTGTCCCGGTATATGAATTTCATCAAAATCGAAGGATGTCAGCGGAAAGGCTTTTCTTGTTAGTAGCTAGATTATTCAAGGTATCCGTTTCTTGTATACTATTTATATTTCCGTTTGACTTAGGCAGAATCAATGGTCACGAGTCGAAACACGTGAGCCAATGTCGCTCTACCAATGGTGGTCTTGCACCTGGCAGTAGAAAGCATTCCAAGTGTCGCGTTATCTTATTGAATTCTACTTTCAATTGTGTGAGCTTTCCAGCGCCTCAAGAGGTATACCGCCGTAGGCATCGAGTTTAACATTAGTTTCCGAGAGCTTTGTATTACTAAGGTGCTTTTCATGAAAGTCTTTCGGGACAACTGTGGCAAAAGTGCCTGTGTCGATCTCTAGTATTACGTCCGGCGTATTGCTGCGGCGTACCTTTTTCAAAATCAATATATAAACGGCTCTTAACACGTGGGAGTTTTTCTCAAAATTCCCTTTCAACGCTGTAACAAAAGTTACGGCCATGAATAACATTAAAGTATCGTATTGCCTGAACCAGCGAGTTTCACCCCTCCTGTCAAAAGTCACGTAGAGACCAACAATTATCCCTAGAATGAGGTTTAACTTTGTTCCTTTCAACTGGTACCAAGAACTGAGATGAGGGACTGCTGATTTAGCAACAGTAGCGCTCAGCCTGGAAATATTTCTCTTTCCAAGTCAAAATGATAACCAATAATTAGGATAAACCACCACCTTTGGAACCACCAAATTAAAATAGATTATCTGTTAAGATTTGTGGATGAATGCGTGAAAATTATCTTGAAATACTTTTTGTCAACACCTCACACGTGTAAGCGGCGGGATTGAGAATCGTCGGAACACCGTCGAAGAGCGCGAAGTAACGCTGACCGTGTGGATTTGGGCACCAGGAGGTCGCCCTCGCACCTCCTTGGCTAATTACCGTTGTAACTTATTGCAATTGCAGCTCCTTGGACCCTCAGGCCCAAGAATCCATGTCTTGCGTCTGTCAAGTCGCGAGGTGCGTGGACGTCAACCCGTATTAGCCCTTTTTGAGTAATAGTAGCGTTCGGAAAATCTCAGTTGTGACCGGCGTAAAATCACTTGCTAATTCGTCAACCCGAGAATTCACATTATCTTGTGATTTGAAAGGACTCACTATCTCCTACTTTCCAAATTCTTTCCGGTTCTTCATTATTTTTTATATCTTCAAGAATGGACATTTTTATGATATTCCGTTTTTCTAAAATTAAACCAGGTTTGGCCCAGATTCAATCTGGATCTGGTGATATAAAGCATTCACTTTAATAATCAAGAACTTCGTAACTTTCGTGAAATAATCATCCAAATAACGATAATCAAAACCATCTCATATCAAAACGACAAGTGAAACATTCGGACATTCATCGTGAACAGTAACTTTTTGATAATCAACCTATGGAAATTAATCAAGGTTGAGGGACCGGGTTCATCGTTTCCAATATCATCCATCTACCCTTAAGAACTCGAGGTGATGGCTCATCTCCAACATTAAACGAATTCTCGTTTTCACCTTTCTGATTATGTTGTCCATTTGGAAATAAGACTAGAGTTGGTGGCTAGCTTCACTACCCCAAATTAGATCAAACGTATTGTTTTCATGATTTTAACGCAATTCGAAATAACAGCAATAAGAATTGGTGTCCAGCTATAGGCAATTCCCTTGTGGATCCAGAGAGTTATTCTCCAGTCTTCAGCTCGGCCCCACTTTATGATCATTGTAATTATGTACCAGCTGTATGTTCATTTGAATTTAAGATAATCTAAAAAGGGAGATACAATATCAAATATCCACGAACAGCTAGTTATAAGCATCGTTGAGGATAGATGTTCTCGGTATCAAATAAACAATATCAGTTAGAATCGAATAACACACGATTTGCTCGAACACGCAAACGGTCAAATTTAGTGATTCTGCACCTTCTCTGCATTTCAATACAAATTCGTCCGTCGGCGTGGATTCTTGTATGAACTCAAACACTTTAGAAATTGTCACTTTCGGTTTCTACGTCATTATCGTCATTCATTGTTACCAAACATTTCAATCACTGAATCGTTACAGAATATACTTCATCTTCTGCCAGTCAAATCATTTCAAAGCATTTATTTTTGAACGACGACCTTTTCCCATTTTAATTATTATAAATTGGCCTCAACCATTTGAACAAGCCTCGCAGACCTGTATAGGACTAGCTAACAACGTACTCTTATTACCGGCTTATCGAGAGGTAAGTCTTTCTTAGTTTGAATTTTTATTTATTGTCGTTACGTCGGAGCATCTTTGATTATTCATTAATCATCAACTACCACCGCTCAGTACACGCCCACCCTCACGTACCACTAGTAATAACTGTTGCCCATCTATGACCATGTTAGTAGTATAACAAGGAGAGTTCTGGATAGAAACACCTTCTCAACCGACCAAGCCGACCAATCCGCCTATACGTGCATCCCAGACGCAAACCCTCGAAAGTTACCCCCACTCTCGTAAGATAAAACGTGCTCTGCCGACCGTTCGTCGGTAAGAAAATCTCCCAAATGATCATAATTGTCGGTAAAAAATCCTCCAAATGACCATGATCGTCGTTAAAAAATGCCTGAAATTGCCGTGATGTTACCCTTGTGGGATAAATTGTGCTCTTTGTCGGTAAAGAAAATCATGCTCATCGAGCGGGATCGATAACTGCATTACCGAGCGCACTCCTTGAATCCTCAGGCGTTCGAGCGGACCCCGTGGATCCTCGAACGTTCGACCGAGAATCCTGGAGTGTGTCAGGTTTTGAGAGCTTCCAGAAGGTTCGAGAAGATTCTCACGGCCTTGAACAAATCCAGACTATCAAACAATTCGTCCGACGTGCTTTAACTCGACGCTGAGCGGCATGCGGTCAAAGGACATCGGTGCAACGTTGAATTCTGAAAGACCCGCTCTGGCCTCGAACGAATTTGAGACAAACAATTCTCGGAATCGTCCGACGAAAACAATACTCGGAATCGTCCGACGTGTTTCGACTCGACGGTGAGCGGCATGCGGTCGAAGGATTTCGGTGCGACGTTGAATTCTGAAAGACCCGCTCTGGCCTTGAACGAATTTTAGACAAAAAATTCTCGGAATCGTCCGACAAAAACAATACTCGGAATCGTCCGACGAGTTTCGACTTGACGGCAAGCGGCCTGCAGACAACGGATTGCGGTACGACGTCGAATTCTGGAAGGTTCTGAAATTTGTATGCGGCTGCTTCGACCCTGAACAAATGTAGGCTGACAAACAATGCGTTCGACAAGTTTCGACTTGACGGCGAGCGGTCTGGGACCGTGAAAAAGAGCTTCTTTGACCCTGAAAGATTCTCGGAATCGTCCAACAAGAACAATAATCGGAATCGTCCGACGAGTTTCGACTTGACGTTGCGAGGCCTGTGGACAACGGATTACGGTGCGACGTTGAATTCAGGAAGGTTCGAATGTACAATCGAAGACACATCATTTCGGTAGCTTCTAGAAGTTTTTCAAGGATTCTGTGTGCCTGGTGGGAGGAATACCGTTATAAAAGGCTGAATTTCAGGTCAGAAAGACAGTCTTGCATCTTAAGCTCTCATGAGGAGAACTTCAAATAAAGCAGAACTAAAACAGCGAATCGATCTGTTTTTAAAAAATATTCACGACTTGAAAACCGTTATAAACCAGAAGTCAGAACTCAACAAAGTAACAAAAAAGTTCGTGAATCTAAATTTATCAAGAAACATGTAACTACTAAAAAAAAAAAAAAAAAAATGGATTTCACAAAACTGAACAAAGCTGCAAGCATGAACGAATTTCTACCGACAAAGAAATTGACGGAGCTGGAAATTTTCAAAATCTACAAAGTCACCAACATTCGACGAGTCCAAACGAGGTTTGTACAGCATGTCGTCACAGATCTGAACGACGAATTCAGCGTATTCTTACCGGCACGGATTGGGCGACTGCTGTACAAGGACGAGACCCAATACCAGAAATTGGTGCAGACGATGGAGAAGTATCTGGGCGGTCAGTATGGTCAAATTGAATTGAAAGATGCGTTGACTCTCGCCTAATTTGTACACCGTACCTGGACAACGTGTGCAGCGTCTCCGATTCTCGAATAAGTTTCATCAAATAAAACCGAATCGTTATCTCCATTTCAATTATATGTATGTGTGTAGAAGAAGAATCAATCATGATAATGAGTAACATTCAAGAAAATTATTTGAAGGATGATGATATAAATTTCTATCAGAAAAAAACATGTTTTCATTTGATAAAAAAATGTATACACATTTTTTTTTTTGTTCTCCATAATAACAACGTTTTTAGTCCAATAATGATCTGAAACAAAGAAAAAACAAAGAATGTAATTTCAGAAAATTGAAGAAACCTAGAACCATGTAAGTTTTATAATTGTTATGATAAGAAAAATAAAGAAAGCAAATAAATTTTGTCAACGTCATGAAACTATTGTATCACCCGATACTTTGAAAACTTAAGAATAAATTAACCAACAAATGAATATTTCTTTTCTACAGCAAAAATATTATCAAAATGAAGAGAAGAAAAAAAAATAGTTGTTTTTTTGTAAAGATGTAATTTAAGCTTACACTTACCGAAATCACGAAGTGCCATCAGATTCACGCTCTAAAAACGTTAACACTCCTGCTTGATGCAGGAAAATGTCGCTCTCATTGCTTTCGAATGCACTGATCGCCATTTCAATCCCGTTCATCAATACGTTTATTGGTAATCGATAAGCCCATTCATGTGGTACTTTTATTCTAGCCGTGATCCGAACGTATTTCATATCTGAGGAGACAAAAAAATAAACGCACATCTGAAATCATGTTTGCCGATGGCAAAAAAAAACGTTGAAAAAAATTGTGATATTCTGATACAACTCACTGGTTTGGATGGTAATGAAATTTCGGGGGGTCAATCAGAGGGGGTGTCACCGTTGAAACTTCCGAAAACAAAGCGCAAACGCGTTAAATTATTCCTATTCATTCAAGTAAAATCGAAAGTTGTTGTACACTCAAGGTAAAAAAGACTGTATGAGTGCACTGGTTTCAATCACTCACCTTCACAGTTTACAAGCTCAACTGTTAATGAATTCATTAGACGGACGGAGCACCGCACTCTTCGTACAGCTTCTTCATATGTTTCAGGTTCACGATTTAACTAATACCAAATCATAAAGTGGTTGACACTTTATCGGTTTTGTTTGCAGGATATATCTTTCTCACTCTGTCCTACTGCACTGGTTCGTAGACCTCGGAATCGTAAAACTGACACCGTGGGGCAAAGTAAAACATCCCCGTGACGCTCCTGGAGAACGATATCTACTAAGCCTATCACAGTTCCATGTGTAACTCTAGCGATTAGTTCACTCTCACAGCTCTCTCTCATACATGAGGTGTGCGAAACTTCTTCGCCAAGTTCCAATAACCACCTTACTATTTTCCACGCGCCGCAGGTTCATTCGAGTAATATCTTGAAATTTTTTTCGCTGAAGAATATTGCATACAGTTGTTTCCGAATTTTCGGCAATGTGTGAGTCACGTCGGTGTTTACCCATAAGAGGAACCGTGTCAGCGTAGAGCGGTCATTCTAGAGCAAGCTTTGCAGCTCTATCTTTGTCAAGTGCGTGGTCTAAAGAAGAAGAAACATGGATTCCGAAAAGTGTTTGAAATTGATACAAATCATGGAAACGGCGTTCAAGATTTTATCTGAAAAATCGTCACGGACAGAGATTGCGAAATGGATTCGATTCGGAACCCAAAATACCCGGCTATTGAATAAAATCTTACGCAACAACGCCTTAACGATCGGGAAGGCGAGAGGAATTTTGACTACAATTCGAATTCTGAAATCGTTGACAGTCAAATTTCAAAAATTTCAAAAAGTGAGTGACGGATTACGAAGCCGACGAAGAAGCGATCGAGTACGGTGGGAAGATTCGGAGACAGCTTTCGAGAGCCGAATTTGAATGGGAGCCATTATCAATCTGCGGTATAAAGATTTGAACATGTTTTTAGAAGATGCGAAACACTTTGTCGTTGCAAGACTGAAGAAAATGCTACGAAAAGTGGGAAGTTTAAAAGCAAACTGTGTCTTGTGTTGTAAATTCAATATAACGAAAAAGGCTGAACTTGTTGAAAAAATGAAATATTTTAACACCAGAAAGCAGATCATCCTCCAGCCAACTGACATACACGAGTAGTTCGAAGAGAATGTAAAGCAAAAAGTGTTGGCCAAGGTGGAAGATTTTCAAGAGAAAGATTCTGGTTGGTCGCTGACCGAAATAATCAATTTGACTGTGAATATCAACAAGTACGTGCCACTGCGAGGCAGTGTGTTAACATACACACCACTACCCAAAGATATTCAAGATAAGAAGACTGTCGTCAACATCCGTAACAGCGACTCATATTGCCTTCTATGGTCGGTGTTACGTGGGGGTGAGAGTGTACTGAGCGGTGGTAGTTAATGATTAATCAAATAATCAAGCTCCCACGTAACGACTTAGCGCTACTGGTGCTAATTCAGCACTCCCTTATCTCCGTTCTTGGTACCAGTTAGATAGAAGAAAGTTGAACCTTATACTAGGGATCATTGTTGGTCTCTGCGTGACTTTTGCCGGGAGGGGTGGAACTCGCCGTCATTAGAATGTGAGATTTTCATGAAATAATATCTGTGCATTGAAGAAATTGAAAAAAAGAAATGGAATAGAATTTTGAAAAAGGTACGCCAAGGCGGTACGTCGAGGCGTAACATCGGTTACCGCAGCCCTCTTTCCAGCCAACAACAATCCCAGCGAAATCACCACATATCAACGTTTCAGCTCAGTGCTACAATACGACGGTTTGCATTTTCCAATGTCTTCAGACCAGATTCCAAATTTTAAGAAACTTAACAAACTTCCAATCAACGTTTATGGTATAAAAAGTACGGAAAAACAGAAGCGCAGTGAAATTGTACCCATTTATTCAAGTCGAAACAAGTTTGATAAACCTACAATCCATCTTTTAGTAATAGAGTCTGAAAACGACGATGACAATGATAGTATGGAAAATATTGAAGATAATGTAACACATCATTTTGCATGGATTCGGAATTTATTGCGGTTGACAAGTTTCCAAATTTCCAAACGTAATGGTCATACTTGGTTGTGCGATGGGTGTCTATCACACTTTCAATCTGAAAGGTGTTTTTTTCAAGCACAATGTACATTGCATGAATTTGAATAAAACCAAAGTTATCTTACCAGCAGAAGAGGACAAGATTCTCAAATTTAAAGATTTTCAACACAAAGAAACCGTTCCGTTCTGCGTTTACGCAGAACTAGAATGTTTACTGCAGCCCACACATGAAAGTTTTGGGAAAAATAGCACAATTCATCAGAAGCATCTTCCGTATGGTATAGCTTACTATCTACATTGTGCGTTTGACGATTCACTTCGGAAATTCAAAATTAATCGCGGAGAAACTTGCATCCAATGGTTTGTGAATGAGTTGAAGGAATTGGCACATTCGTTAGACGGATACCACAAGACTGTTGTACCGATGGAACCACTAAATTTCAATCAGATCAAAGAATTTGATTCATCGGCGGTCTGTCATATTTGTGAAAAACCGGTTACACCCACAGACGTGAAACATCAAGATCACTGTCATTTCACCGGAAAGTACCGTGCTGCTGCTCACCGCAGCCGTAATCTAAATGACCAAAATTCGCACACTATCCCAGTGATATTTCACAATCTGTCGGGTTATGATTCGCTTTTTCTGACAAAAGCCCCTGGCAACGTCATTCGAAGGTACTGTTAAACTATAACCTGGTAATGAAGATAAGCACATTTCCTTCACTAAATTCGTTGAGGGAACAGATGTAACGTTCCCTTTCATAGATTCGTACCGCCTCATGCCTAGCAGCCTCGATAAATTATCATCGTATCTGGACGATTGTCAAAAAACAATCACACGTCAATTCTGCAGCAGCTTGAACAAATTTCGGTTATTGACTGGAGAAGGTGTTTTCCCGTACGAATACATAGACAGTTGGGAGAAGCTTGAGGAGAAACATTCACCAGCCAAAAAACCGTTTTATTCAAAATTGAATGTCCGGAATATATCAGATGACGATTACGCACACGCGTGCGACGTATGGCAAACTTTTAACGTTCAAACTTTGGAAGAGTATTCGGACTTGTATTCACAGACGGACGTATTTCTACTGGCTGACGTTTTCCAAGATTTTCTACAGAATTGTTGGACGACGTACAAACTGGACTCATTAAATTACTACACAGCGCCCGTTCTGTCGTTTAATGCAATGTTGAAATGTACAGGCATCGAACTCGAGCTTCTCACCGACATAGACATTGTTATGTTTATCGAAAAAGGTATTCTAGGTGGTGTGTCACAGTGTTCGAACAGATACGCAAAGGCCAACAATAGATATATGGGAGAGGAATTCTATCCTGAGGTCGAAGAATCTTATCTCATGTACTTTGACGTTGATAATTTGAACGGTGTTGCTATGAGCTTTGCTCTGCCATACAGTTCCTTCGGATAAGTATCAGACTTCAGACAATGCGACGTTCTTACCATCTCGGACGATGCGGAGTTCGGTTACCTGCTGAAGGAAGATTTGGAATATCCTGCGGAACTGCATGAAACTCATAAATATTCACCATTGTGTCCGGAGCACTATGTACCTCCGATTCCGAACAATGAACAGCCAGAATTGACGCCCACGCTATTTTCCGAAAAGAACTACGTTGTTCACTACAGCGTTCTGCAACAATGCTTACAATTAGGCTCAAAATTATTCAAAATTCACAGAGTTCTTAAATTCAGGCAAACCCCGCGGCTCAAAAAATACATAGATTTGAATACTGATTTGCGGAGAAAATGTCATCACGAATTCGAAAAAAATTTTTACAACGTGATAAACAACGCAGTTTTTGGCAAAACAATGGGAAACGTGCGAAAGTACAGAGATGTTCGGTTGATCACCGAACGGGATGGACCGTACAATGCTGAAGCTACCATAGCCGATCCTGATTTTCACGATGGCACCGTTTTCGACAGAGAGATGATTATCGTCGAAATGAGTGAGACGAAAGTCGAGTTGAATAAACCATTGTATGCAGGTTTCTCCATCCTGAATCTGTCTAAAATATATATCTATGATTTCATCATAATTATATTGAGCAGAAATTTTGCAACCGAGCAAAATTATTGTATACGGATACCGACAGTTTGATTTACAATTTTACCGTCCCCGATATATACAAACATATCAAGAAGGACTTGCATAAATTCGACACGTCTGATTATCCGCTTGACAATGTTAATGGAATGCCTCAAGCGAACGAAAAAGTTCTCGGCTCGATGAAAGACGGGAATAACGGGAAAATAATGTTGGAATTTGTAGGATTAGGAGCGAAATTGTAGGCTTTTCGAGTCTTGGGAGATGAGAAAGACAATAAACGTTCCAAAGGTGTCAGAGGATCAGCGTTGAGAAAAATAACATACAACGATTATTTGGAATGTGCGTTAAAACGTAAGAATTTGTCCACAAATCAGTATTTGATATTAAGTCGAAAGCACGAGGTATACACTGTAGAACAGCAGAAAGTGGCACTGAGCAGGACTGACGACAAGAGAATCGTGTTTTAAAACACAACCGACACGCTTCCGTGGGGTTACAAGCCTGCACCTTAGCTTTGTAATTACCGTATCGTCATTTATGTAGGACTCAATTTATAACTGTATCATGATGTATGAAATATTATCATGTAGGATGGTGAATAAGAACGCTTCGGAATATAAAGAATTGTACAACGATGCATATGTCTGTCGATTGCTTAAAAAATAAAGATGCATACTTGTTATGTGTCGGGTATAAAATAGAGAGACACATTCGTCTTTTACAAAAAAATTCATTCATTCAAATGTTACATGTCCGTATGTTTATCCAACTGTTGTGTGTATTGTCAAAACCTAACCATTTAACATATATTTTTCTTCCACGCTTCTTGAACACCTTCTCTACCAGATAGATATCCAGATGTTCAACCTTAAGGAGCTCTTGTTCGTAGAAACCACCAGCGATGGGTTGATCTCGGTAGTCTTTAAGCTTGTACGTCACAGGATGAGTATTTTTCACTCAACTTATCGTAAATATTTCAGTCGTCCAATTGGGAGTGTAACCTTTCTCGGAGACATTTGTGAATTTGCTGATTCGAACTTTGTCGCTAGATTTGAATTTTGCCGATATGGTAGGTATCACTCGAAGCCCTCCGTACGCCTGACGTAATAACAGCCTTTCGTTTGCAACGGTGACATCCGACGGTTTCATTCTTATGGTTCGGTGTTTGGCGTTGTTATAAGCCGAAACCAAATCAGATAAGATGTCGAGCCACTTGTAGCTTCCTTGCATGCTGAACTGTGTCCACATTTTACCTTTCAGCGTGCGATTGAAACGTTCGCAGATCGAAGCCTTTAAATTACTGTACGTGGAGTAAAGTTTGATTCCGTAGCGTGTCATAAGCGATTCAAATTTCGAGTCGTGAAATTCCGTTCCTCTGTCGACGTGTAAATTTTTCGGTACCCGTCCATGGACAAGCACAGATTCCATTGCCTTCGTAACATTATCTCCGGACTTGCTCTTTATCGGTTAGCCCACGCGTACTTTGGAAAGATATCAGTGACTCTGAGCATGTAATTGTAGCCTTTGTTTTGTCCAGCGTACGACGTCATATCAACAAGATCCGCCTGCAGGGTCTCGTCGATGCTGCGCACGTCTACACGTCGACGCGGGTAATTTCGGCGTGCAGGCTTACGCAGTTCCGTCACCAGTGCTTGCTTTCTCTGGTTCATATTCCAACGCTCTTAGTCTGGTTTCCAATTTGAAAATGATTTCTGCGTTTTGAATCGACAAGTCTCTGTCCGTTTTAAAGTATGTGTAGAAGGTATCCAAGGCTTTCTCCGTGGTGATCTCCAAAGCTTTGATCATTTGATCAAGGTTGTTGATTTGTTTTGCAGCACGTTGAATTTCCGTCTTCAGGTGTTCAAAGTTAAAGCAGTTTTCGGTTCTGCGGGATCTGCGACATTGCACAGTCTCGTGTTCCGTATATCGTAATGCCCATCCGCTGTTATTTGAAACCCGACATCCGGAGGACCGCGAGTGCTCGCAGCTGTGTTTTTAATCAGCTGACGTCCAAATACGTCAACGCTCATCTCGTAAATGATTGCAGAGTGGACGAGAATTGACAGATAAATGATTCTGGCTTCCCGTAATTCTTCCAGAACCGACATCATTCCATTGTTGTGACTTGTATTCCCAGCCGCTTGAGATGCCATAAGCAAACGAAGACGCTCCACCAGCTCGTCAACGTCGTTTCACAAAATATAATCTGTTTCAATACCTTGTCGAGTAACCCAAGCCTGAGGTAGCAGAACACCTTTGCCCGTACGCTCCGACATCAGTGACGATAATAATATGCCTTCGCCCGACGTAGAAATATTGAGCAGCTCAGTTATTAAATGCTTGAATTTGGCGCTCTGAGCGTTTCGGATAGGCTCAGTGGCGCTATAGTACTTTCTGTAAGCATTTATTGTGAGAGGGATATATCTGTAATTCTCCTTGTCGTTGCGGGTAACGTGAGCGCTGTTGGGCATCTTTTTAAACGGAAGCTGCGGCAGTCCGCGAGTTTACGGATGGAGCGTGCCGCCTATGCGGACGGAATCGCCCTCGAAGCTCATCGGTGAGTCACCAACATTCAGCCCGGCAGTAGAAAGACTCCGTACCCCGTACACGGTATTCAACTTGTGCTGTCTTTGTTTGTCGTTAAGTATCTCAAGATATTCATTTTCTAATTTCACCGACGATTCCGTGACAGTTTGATCATCTTTCTCTGCAGTTGCAGTAGAATCTTCTGCTTACATTTCGTTCTTCGGCTCATCCGTCGTTTCAGTTTTGAGTTCTTCCTTCACCTCTTCCTTGACAAGTTTCGTGCCTCGAGAAACATTGACCAATTCCTGCAGCGAGGTTACCACAGGTTTGAAGACATTCTCAATTGTTTCCTGCAGCGACTCTTTTCCCGTCTTGAGAATTCTGTGCTCACGACGAATCGCATTACTCGCTTGAGCGATACGATGCAAGACTTCTTTTTCCTTACGAATTTCCTGCATGTTGACACAACTAGTTCTGAAAAGCTACTGTTTCGTCGTCTTCAAAGATCGTGTATTTGATTCTTTTGTCATGTTTATGAAATTGTCAAATCCCCTCCCAAACCGACTATTACCGAGGTCTCCATCCTTGTCGATCACTACGAATCCATATTTGTCACCGTTTCAGCATGCCGCACACAAGTCTTCACACTCTACGTACGACATATCGGTGTTAACATGATTGTCGTACACATGTCTTAGATTCATCTCGTCTTGTTTGAATAAGACCAGCAAGTTGGTGTTGTCACGCACGAGATGCTTGGGGATTCGAGCGTACGTCTGACAAAGATAGAAACAGTTCACATCGTGATGTCTACACATACAAACGTACGCCGGTATGTTATTCTGCTTCTCGCACGCTACGTCATCAAATATCATGATCGAGTTGCGTTGCGTCTCGTTCGGTGCAATGACGTGCTCATGCTTGTTAAAGGGGTAATACTCAACACCGTCAATATTTCTAGCACTTGACTCAGAAACTTGTATTTCGGTCGATTGAGAGATTTTGTGTGAACCTACAGGTTTTCGAACCTCAAACCGTTCGGATGCGTTATGAGCGCAAATAATGCGTTGGTTTTGCCACAGTCAAATGGTCCGCAGAATACCGCACATACACTACTTGGCATCAATTCGCCATGACGTTCTTTCCGTTTTGTACTCTGCCGCGTAAATTTGTCAAAATTCATCACGGGCAGCTCGGTCGATTATTTCTTGAACCTTATCTCGTACGTGACTGGCTGGATTTTCTATAAATGCATCGTTCATAAGAACTTTTTTTCAGTCGCAGAGCGGACATGATTGTGCACACACGTGATCGTAAGAGATCGTCAAAAAAGCGATCAAGTGGAAAAGGTTTGGTAAATAGCATTATCAACAAACTTCCGATCGAGTTGCATGTTCCCGGTTACCAATACTGCGGTCTTGGTACGAAATTGACGAAAAGACTCGCGAGAGGTGACTCCGGTATCGATGTTCTCAATGCAGCGTGTTAGGAACACGTTATAGCGTACTCGAAAAATCATGAGAATCTTGAAGCTAGAAGCATTGTGGATAAAATATTAGCCGAAAAAGCCTGGAAACGGGTTTTTGCAAAGGACGCAAATTTGGGTGTGAAGGCAGCCACTTGGGCTGTAGCTAACACGATGAAGATGAAAACAAAGTTAGGCATGGGGTGTCGAAAATCTAAGAACGTTTCCTTGAACAAAATCATACGAGCGGCTATACAGTCTATGATTCGGAGCTACGACACCAGAACGAGCATCAAGTCTGCACTCAAAGGTGCTCGAGAAGCTGTGAAAAAAGAAGGCGGTAAACATAATGTCCGATCACCGCGCGTACTACCGGTACCCTCAAAAGTTGGCGGATTTCTACCCCTTCTTATACCTATTTCTGCCGATCTCAGGGCTACGGGTGCATTAGCGGGAGGTGCTGCATGTATAGCAAAGGCTGTAAACGATGCGAGCGCGGCTGAACGAGAATTGGAGGAAGGCAAACGGCATAACAAAACGATGGAAGCGATCGCCTTAGGTAGAGGTCTCCATCTTAAGCCTCATGAAAAGGGTTTCGGTCTTCACTTTCGAAAAACTAAATGTAAAGCTACCACGCCGAGCGTTGACTAACTGGGATTTGCTGAAGTATCCAAAAATCATGAAAATTCCATACTTCCGAGGAGTCTTCATGCGCAACGAAGTGCCCAAAACCGGATCACGTGAAAAGGAAACAGCTGTAGTCATTCTCGACGATAAAGATGGCCCTGGGACACACTGGGTTGCATATAAGCAACGCGTCAGTGATGTAGTTTACATCGACAGTTTCGGTCATCTTCAACCTCCGTTACACCTTGTAAAATATCTCGGTGTTGGTAGCGTTGAGTACAACGACGAAAGGTATCAGGATTATGGTACATCGGATTGCGGACACTAGTGTCTGAAATTTCCAAGCGATGACCTATATAAATATGACCCGTAATTTAATAACGTCAGTCAGTCACTTGCAGTCATGCATGATTCGTTTACGTTAACGATATCGGGAACGTCTTCGATTCTCGAAGCGCAATATTTTCCACCGATCGAACTTGCTCTAAACAAAAATTATGTTCTTGGTCTTGTTGAACTGTTAACCTTCAATTCCATTCCCAACGTTGATGTCGGTCATAATGAAATATACGTAGCCGATAAGGTAGTCACTATATCCACTGGCAGCTACGAAATTGAGAATATTGGAAAGTATGTTCAAGACGCGTTGAAAAATACCATCATTGAAATCAGCATAAAGCCTTACAATTATACTGTAACGTTCTTAGACGTTGCGGAAATAAATATGGATTCGTGAGTTTGATTATCAAGCCAAAATCAAAGGCGTAAATAAATGTCGTCGAAAAGCTTCAATTGCAAGATACGTGTTATTTGTTTTAAGTCTGAAACCAGACTGTTTTTACAATAATGTTGGTTGATGCAGCAACCTTATTCTTTTGAAAGACAAGAGGTTTATAAACGTCTTCTATCTATGATGACTACTAGATCATTAAAAAGGGGGCAAAATGGGTGATTTTACCCTTTGTAACACTATTCCCCACCAAGGAAAAGTGTCGTCCAGACTCGGGAAAGATAAAACAATTGTAAAAGTGATCTAGCAGTCAGTGCTTAAAAGTGGGTTGGAGCTGTGGCTTTAAAAATTTGCAGACTCCCTTTTTTACCATCTGGCATTTGCCCACAGTCTCAAGGTCAACCACTGAAAACCTTGAGCAGATAGTTGAACGTCAAATTGAATTTCAAAATTTTTTGTGCCTCGTTTTATAAAGGTAAGTGTTGTCTAGTGTTATGTTTCTCCATGAATTTGAAGACATCAAAATCATCCGGATCGTCATCGAAAAGAAAATCCATTCCTCTTCAGGAAAAATAGTCCGGTGAATCAAACACAGATAAGTACGACGAGGCGGGAAACCATAACCAGAAAAACTTTGGGTCCTAGGCAAGGTGCAGGCTGATTGACAGAATGTTAATTCGAAAAATCGGTGATTTCGAAAAACTAACGACGGAGCCAGGAATCGAACCTGGCATCTAGAGATGCTTGACTGGAGCCTTACTCCACTAGACCACCTAGCCGGCTCGACTCTGTTGTCGTGAATTTCTCTCATCACCAGTGAGTTCGAATTTGTTTTCCTGTGCCCGTTTTATGTGTGAGTACGAAGTTTCTTCTCTGCATGCACGATGTATGAGGAGACTCTAATGTGTTGGTGCTGTGTTTACCCTTTTTGAATCCTTGCTTCCGATGAGAAGCCCGTAAGACAAGCAATGCCGTCTATTTAATGATATGCGGATGTGCAAATCATTAATCTACGAGAGAATATTTGTTGACTAATTCCAAGACTTCTTCAGAAACAGCACACCCTACAGTTTGGAGGACAAATGTGAGTGGTGGTATAACAATCCAAATTCACTAAGTGAATTTGGGAAAATTCGCGAATAAGATGAATTGAATATTTTCATTGAAAGGAAAAGAAACAATCTTATCTCATTTATTTCGTGTCATCCTTCAAAACAAAGGCCATCAGTCATCCTCAGAAATCGGGAAAGGTCGAAAGCAAAAAGCTGTCCGGCAAATATCCTGAGAAGTGCTTACAAAATCTGACACTTTAGGTTAATAAAATGTGAAAATTAAGCAATCGCTCATTGACCTCGAAAAATAATCGTGGCTCTATTCACATCAGAAAATACACCAAGGCCTATCTGACACAAAACTCGATTCCAGAAAAGAAGAAAACTTCTAGAAGGAAACAAAGAAGGAAACAGATGTCGACAGAAACAAAAGCTAATCCTCGACGTCTTCATTTTCCTGACGGGCAATAAAATAGGTTGGGAATGCCCGTCAGGCATAACCAAATTATTTCAAAGAGCGAGGTTAACTCCGATGATGTTTTGGTTTTGTTCAAAAAGTTTTGACATCGTGTAAACTCGGAGTCTCACTAAACAACCTGACCTAAAGCGATGTGCTAAATTCCATTCTCTTCTCGAGCTTTGAATGGAGCCAGTCGGTCCAGGTGTACGACTTTTTGTCGTGAACGAGGAGATCTTCGGATTCTATAAACAACATCATTTATCCGGTTGATTACTAAATAGGGGCCTTCCCAATTTCTTTGTAGTTTTGGACATCGTCCTTTTTGTCTTCGGGGTTGAAAGAGCCGGACCGAATCTCCGGGATTGAATTTCAAATCTCTGGCTTAAATATCATAACGGGTTTTTAATTTGTCTGAAGCCATAGAAGTTCTACTCCTAGCGAAGTGATGAATTTCTTCTAAACGTTGCTGTAATAAAGAGGCATAATCTGTTTGATGCTGTCTTTGCACAGAAACAGGGTCTTTCTCTAAATCTGACGGATGTCGAAAATTTCTTTCAGTAAGCATGAGAGCCGGCGTCTGCTTCGTCGTCTCATGAATCGCAGATCTGTAAGATAAAAGGAAAAAAGGAATCCAGGAATCTCAGTCTTTCTGATTCTGCTCTACGAAGAACGGCAAATATTATAGCAAGGTTCGATTCAGATGTTCTATCATGCAGTCAGATTGAGGATGCAAAGGAGTCGTACGAGTCTTTCTAACCCCCAAAATCTGAGCGACTGATCATTAAGGTTGACTCGAAATTTCGGCCTTGAACAGAATGAAGTTTTAGAGGAACTCCGTGTCTACAAATGAACTCTTCCACGAATGCCTGTGCTACAATGGAGGCTTCTTGATTAGCGAAAGGGACCACTTCAGGCTACTTGGTAAAATAATCGGCAATAACAAGAGCATATTTATTTCCAGAATGGGTTACCGGGAAAGGTTCGTGAATGTCCATCGCTATCCTTTCAAATGGAGTTCCCACGTTGTTAACTTGAAGAGAGCCTTGTCCTTCTGTTCGCGGTTCTTTCTTTGCCGTGCAGATTCGACATCTTCAGCACCAATATTCGACGTCCGTCCGGCAGCGGGGCCAGAAGTAGAAATTGCGAATTCCGCCCAGAGTTTTATTGAAGGCAAAGTATCCGCCTGCAGGAGAATCATGATGGAGAGCAAGAATCTCCGGAACTTGTGTCCTGGAAACCAAAAGTTGCCACCTGATTTCTCCCAAGTCTGCAGATTCCCATTTTCGGTATAAAATTCCGTCAATTAAAAGGATCGAGTGCCATTGAGCCCAATAAATTTTCGAATCTGGCTAGGCTAAAGATATATCCTGCCAGTCCGGGCGAGTTTCCACTTCCTTCCAGGACTTAACTTGAGTCAAAGTGTCGTCCTCTTGTTGTGATTTTTTTCCATTGCTCCAGGTTATTTTCGAGAGAAATCTTCCGTATTAAAAGAGAGGAGTTTCGGTTTTTCTCTAATCGTGCACACTGTTTACACTCTGGCATTTCTTCGCAGGGTCATAGAGAAAAAGCATCGGCATTTCCATGACGAATTCCTGCTCGATGACGAATGTCAAAATCGTACCGTCCAAGCCTTTCTAACCATCTAGCTACCCGACCTTCGGGGGATTCGAACGAAAGTAACCACCTGAGAGGAACATGATCTATTCGTATCAAAAATCTCCTACCGTACAGATAATGATGAAGATGTACTACGGTCTTAACAACAGCTAAAAGTTTTCTACGAAGGACACTATAATTCCTCTCAGTTTTACTCAAAACTCTGCTGGAATAACTTGTCACTCTCTCCTGACCTCCCTGAATTTGTGACAGAACCCCACCTATTGCTGAAAGAGAGGCATTCGTATCAAAAATAAAAGGACGTTCGACCTCTGGATAAGCTAAAATCGGCGAAGGAATAAGATTTTCTTTCAATTTCTTGAAAGCTACTTCGCCTTCCGGGGTCCAGTCAAAAGGAATCTTGATTCCGGTCAAATGATGGAGAGGTTTAGCTAAACTAGCGAAACCTTTCACAAATCTTCTGTAATATGTACAAAGGCCTAAAAAGCTTCGAATTTGTTCTTCATTCTTAGGTGTCGGCCAAGAAGAAACCTTCTCTATTTTGGATGGGTCGGTCTTCACACCTTGTGCTGAGACGATATGTCCGAGGAAGCCTACTTCTTTCTGGAACAAATGGCATTTTTTCGGGCTCATTTTCAGGCCTGCTTGCTTCGGCCTAGTGAAAACTTGTCTGAGATTTTGAACTTCTTCTTCAGAGTTCTTGCCGAAAACGATTATATCGTCTAAATAAACGAGGCATATTTTGCCAGTGAGCCCATGGAGAACAGCCTCCATCATTCGTTCGAAGGTAGCCGGGGCATTACTCAAACCACACGGCTTAACCTTGAACTGCTATAATCCTCCTAAGCCCGTAACAAAAGCTGTTTTTTCTTTATCTAGAGGATCCATTTCGACCCGCCAGTATCCGCTCTGATGATCTATGGTGCTGAACCAAGTCGCACCAGCTATCAGGTCGAGTGTCTCGTCGATTCTGGGTAGAGGGTAAGAATCTTTCTTCGTTATATCGTTCAGCTTCCTGTAATCGATACAAAATCGTTTGGATCCGTCCTTTTTGTTTACAAGGACGATTGGTGAAGCCTAGGGACTAGACAATGGTTCAATCACATTGTTCTTTAGCATGTCTTTCACAAGTTTCTTTACCTCTTCACGGGCGTTGAGAGCGAGTCTTTGAGGAGTTTGTTTTAATGGCGAACTCTCTCCGACGTCGATCTTGTGCCTGACAGAAGGACATCGGCCCTTGTCACCACTATCTTTGGCGAAAGAATCTATAAATTCTAGCAAAAGAGATTTAAACGATTCTACCTGAGCTGAATTTAACAAAATCGAAGATTTCTCAACAAGGCTCTGTGAATGTAAAGGGAAATGTTGTTACAAATCATTCTCTGAAAGTTCTATTTTCCGAATTCTAGGAGGAATCCAAAAAATTCCATTTCTATTTGTACAAAGAGTTATCTCGCGATTGTTTGAAGCTAGTGAATTTCTCTTCGTCGAGATAATACATTTATGAGCTGTAAGAAAGTCTATTCCCAAAATACCTTCATCCTCCATATCTGCTCTAAAAACCTTATGTAGAGAGTCGATACACCCAAAAAGGTTAATTTGGATAGTAACCTGTCTCAAAACCGGGGTCGTCTCTCCAGTGGCTGTTCGCCGAGATGAAGAGGGAACAATCTGGTCATCGGATTTGAAGAGATCCGATCGAACTACGGTTACTTTCGCGCCGGTGTCTATTACCCATAGACAATCGACGCCATTTACAGTACCGCGCGCGTAAAGACCAGACTGTCGTAGACTTCTGATTAAAAACTGTTTTCTAAGAGGGCTTTTACTCCTAACAATCTGCGATGATTTTCGCCCCGACAAATCATCTGTAACTAGTTTTTTGGGCGAGTTTCTGTTGAAAAACTCGACTGAGGATTTGCTTCCCGAATTTCCATATCTTTCTTACGCCAGTTATAAGAGTTCGGATTCGAACTTTGCATCGACTCCCCATCAAATTTCTTAATCAGAAAACAATGGTTGGCGTCATGTCCAATTTTTTTACAAAATAAACAAGTTAAACCTGTTTGATTTGTCATGACCGCATTTTTAATTACACGTTTGTTTTTCTGCTCTTGGAAAGAACCACGATTTCATTGTTTGAAATTAATATTATTATTTTTATTACTGTGATTTTGAGGCTTTGTCTTTTCCGAGTGCTCAAACCTTCGTCTTTCATTGGTGTTTTTGTACACCTCGATCCGGCGAAGCCTCTTCGTCCCAAAATATTGCTCACGCATAGCCTCCACCTCATGGGCTTCGGCCGTTACCTCTCGCAGAGAAGTGAGACCCGATGTCCTAACGGCCATTTCGATTTCCAGATTACTAATTGCGTTTAGAAAAGCTTGTGTCGCTAATAAGGTACGAGACGGCTCGTGGTCTGGCCAAGCTACACGAGAAAGCCGTTTAATATCTTGGCGAAGTGACGCTAGGTCTTTGTCTCGTCCTTGTCTTCTGGTCTGTAATTGAGCCGTATTTAATTTTGTCAGATGGTCATTTCCATATCTTAATTCAAGCGCAGAGCTAAGTTTTTCCGAATCGGAAATTCCTTCCTCAGACAATGCTGTTAAAACATTCAAAGCCGGCGTCCGAAGACAAGAGGCAAGGCTGTGGGCCCTCATGACGGAGTCCCATTGATTATGTTTTGCTAATGTGCTAAATTGACGCTCATACTCAGCCCATGGAATTTTTCTATCAAAAATTGGCGGTTTTGAAGGACAAATAGGTTTCTCGTTAATCTGAGAAGCAACCCCAGGAAACCTCGAATTATTCAATCGACTCAAATGTGAATAACGTGGCTGAACATGAGACGGAGGCTCGGAAAAGCCAACGTCGTTTTCTACTCTTACTCTACAAATTTGGGATTCGTCTACTTCCCCAACAAAAGGAACAGACCTTGATTCGCGAACATTCTGGGATAGTCCTGGTTGTTGGACCTCCGGAATAGCGGCAAAGGGAACAGGAGAGGGAAACGGAGTAGCGACTCTGGAACCTCGAGGGGTGACGGCCGGTTTTCCTGAGCCATTCACCTGATGGACAGCCTGAAGAGCTGCCACAGTCGTCCGGAACAGGTCATGTAGACTGGTTTCGGAACGTTCTTGAGCTTCTCTAGCTAGCCTCCGCTGTTCCAACTAAGAGGCAAGTTACCTTCCTCGTTCTTCTCATTTTCTTTTTCGCTGCTCCTGTTGTTCTGGAAGGAGCTGGAGAAGTTGTTGTTGGTGAGGCTCAGCGGCTTCCTGTTGTTGTTTTATGATTTAAAGCAAATCAATCTGAGAGATCGCTAAAGGAACTGGAAGAGAGTCCACTGAAGATCTTGGTACAGTTTCAGGGACTCGCGGATTTTCCGTAATTTCTTTTTCGCCACTTTCCCGTCGCCGAGAGCGTGTGATAAGACTATTGCTTATAGTTAATGAGATTTCACGCCATGCTATGACTCGATTGAAACTCCGAATCCCACTTTTGACACTAAAATAAGGTTCTTGGACGTGACGGAAATAAATATGGATTCGTAAGTATGATTATCAAGCCAAAATCGAAGGCGTGAATACATGTCGTGAAAAAGCTTCAATTGCAAGATACATGTTTCTCGTTTTAAGTCTGAAACACGACTGTTTTTACAATAATGTTGGTTGACGCAGCAACCTTATTATTTTAAAAGACATAAGAGGTTTATAAACGTCTTTTATTCATGATGACTACTAGATCATGAAAATAGGGGCAAAACGGGTGATTTTACCCTTTGTAACAATACGTTATGCAGCGAAATTGAATGTCACCATATCCTAAATTTGGAACCTGACGATTCTATTGGTCAGCTTCTCGGATTTACACCGCGCGTATTGGCAGCTAACCAAACTCAACATTCGGATATGCCTGTAACTATTCTCAAGGTCAACGCGTTGCGAGTCGAATGCAGCATTACAATGGGTGCCTACGTCAACGAGCGCAAAGTGCATACTATTCACGAATTTTTCTCTACCGATGCGCTGGGATATAAGAACGTGGAAATGCTATCGTACGTCATTCACCTTCCGATCACCGTCAAGACCGTAGATCACGTACAACTTCAATAAGCCGATCGAGACGGAGATCTGGTTAATTTTCCCGAAGATGTTATAACTGTGAGACTGCACATCAAATCGCAATAAAAGATGGGTACTGTCTATAACAGATTGTCCAAAAAGAGTTATATCAGTCAGTCGGCATGTCCCGATCAAGTCAGTCATCGATCGATTTCCGAACCGCTAACACGTCGAAATGTGCAGTTCCTGATAGCTCTGGGTCTAAAGCTGACACCTTTTGAAAAAGGAATTTCTGACGAATAAAACTGCGATTCTGCTGTTTCATTGTATGCTACATACCATGGAGGAGGAAATATTGAGCATTCAAACACCTGTCGTCTTTGACGAATCAATCGCCCACCAAGAAATACACGCACACAAACCGTACGCATCGTCAACTTTCAACAACAGCGATGAGATTCGAATCACCGTTCAGCATCAGGATTTATGCGTATTACCAAGCAAGAGTTCGCTGCATATCTCTGGAAAATTGCTCAAATCAGACCGTACTGCAGCAGTGATCACAACCTTAGTCAATAACGCCGTCTGTCATTTGTTCGAAGATGTACGGTACGAACTAAATGCTGTAGAGATTGATGAGTAAAAATGTTGGTCTGACCAGCCTGCTGAAAGGTTACGCTTCGCTCAAACCTGGTCAAAGTTGGTTTATGGAGAATGCTGGATGGCTCGATGTTCAGGAAACGAAAAATTAACTGATGCCGATGGCAACTTTGACGTAGTATCTCCCCTGAGCATGATAACGCGAAACACGAGCTGATTCTTACAAGATCAAGAAGTGATTCAAATGCCATCGTTCAAAATCAAGACGAAGACTTTAGAATCGTGATCGATCAGGTTGAATGGTTAGTACCCTATGTGAAGCTCTCCGATCAACGAAAAATCGCACTGTTGAATTTCATTCAAAAAGATACACTAGTCTCCATGAGCTTCTGCCGTTGGGAGTTGTACGAATATCCTTTGCTACCGGCAACCACGAAACACGTTTGGACTGTGAAAACGTCCACCCGTTCGGAAAAACCGCGATTTGTCATGCTCGGTTTTCAAACGAGTCGAAAAAACAAAGCCAGCAAAAACGCTAGTCATCTTAATTACTGTAACATTACTGACGTCAAGCTCTTCTTGAATTTCGAGTATTATCCGTACGGTAACCTGAACTTGGACATGCGTCACAGTCGCTTTGCATTACTGTACGAGATGTGGGCAAACTTTCAAGCCACCTATTACGGCAAAGACCTGAGCCTCTGTTGACGAAGAGCGAATTTCCACAGTACGAACCTTCGATTTTCATCGACTGTTCGAAACAAAACGAGGCTCTGAAATCTGGACCGGTAGATATTCGTATCGAATTTGAGGCTAAAAGTAACTTTTCTACTCGTAATCAGCCTACTGCTTGATTTTACATAATCGTATAATTGAATATAACCCGCTGAGTATTGGGGTGAGGAAATAAGTACAAAAACCTTAAACGTTGTGACAATCGATTCAGTGTGTTTCACGATGAAGTTCATAGTCGACGTACAAGGATTCAGAAGACAGGGTCCCGGTTTTACATCAAAAGAGTTGGCAGTTGTGTCAATCGACGAAGATACCAACCCGTCAATTTTTCTCTTCGAGCCTCCGTACGATTGGAATTATGAACTCGCTCCACTCAAAAGCGAAAATTTGTAGCTGTCACGGAATTATCATAGACTATCCCGGGAAGGTGGTGATTTACCTTTCGAGAGGCTCGACTTCACCGTCTAATGTATGTATCTACTGGAACAGTTATTCATTTTTATTGCCTAAAGCATGGGTACGATACCGTTAAGTAAGAACACCCATATATTAGCATTATGAATTCAATGTAAAACTGTAATCTTGAGTTGTTTCTTTCAATAAAATATTTTGCTGTTATCGTCAATATCAACCGTTAATTCAGAACCTCTGTCCTGCTAGTTGAGATTTGATTTCAGAACCTTCCAGAATTCAACGTCTCACCGCAATCCGTTGTCCGCAGGCCGCTCACCGTCAAGTCGTAACTCGTCGGACGATTCCAAGTATTTATTTCGTCGAGCGATTCCGAGAATTTTTCAGGGTCAAAGAAGCTCTCTCTCAAGGTCCCGGACCGCTCGCCGTCAAGTCGAAACTTGTCGAACGCATTGTTTGTCAGCCCTTATTTGTTCAGGGTCGAAGCAGCCGCATACAAATTTCAGAACCTTCCAGAATTCGACGTCGCACCGCAATCCGTTGCCGGCAGGCCGCTCGTTGTCAAGTCGAAGCTCGTCGGATGATTCTGAGTATTGTTTTCGTCGGACGATTCCGAGAATTGTTTGTCTAAAATTCGTTCAAGGCCAGAGCGGGTCTTTCAGAATTCAACGTCGCACCGAAATTCTTTAACTGCATGCCGCTCACCGTTGAGTCGAAACACGTCAGACCAATTGTTTGTTAGTCTAGATCCGTTCAAGGCCGTGAGAATCTTCTCGAACCTTCTGGAAGCTCTCAAAACCTGACACACGCCAGGATTCTCGGTCGAACGTTCGAGGATCCACGGGGTCCGCTCAAACGCCTGAGGATTCACGAATTGCGCTCGGTAATGCAGTTATCGATCCCGCTCGATGAGCATGATTTTCTTCACCGACAAGGAGCACAATTTATCCCACAAGGGGTAACACCACGGCAATTTCAGGCATTTTTTACCGACGATCATGATCATTTGGAGTATTTTTCACCGACAATCATGGTCATTTGGGAGATTTTCTTACCGATGAACGGTCGGCAGAGCACGTTTTATCTCACGAGAGTGGGGTTAACTTTCAAGGGTTTGCGTCTGGGATTGCACAATAGGAAGATTCGGACGAGTGTTATCACAAACTTACAACACCTCGATTTGCACGATTTTTTCGCTAAAGCTAAGCATCTGACAATTGTGCGTTTGGAGGCAGCCACGAAAACGGATGGTAGCATCAAGTGAATGGCATTTTATCGTGCAAATTTGAACACGTTTAGAATGGTGTGAGAATAGTAGAAATAAAACATTTCACCACCAGAAACGTGATTATTTTACCAATCACCAATCCTAACGAATGGTTTGAAGATAACATTACCGACCGTCTTATGGTAAAGGTGGAGAAATTCCAACATCGTGATTCCGGATGGGCCATGATTGAAATCATTAACCTTGCCGTCAATATTAACAGATATGATCCGCTGCGTGTGGGTGCATCGACATTCACGGCATTGCCAAAGGAGATTCAGCAAAGGCACGCAGTGATAGATATAATCAAAACAGACAAGCATTGTTTTTTTGTGGTCAATCAACGCAGCGCTGTACACAGGACCGGAACTAGAAAACAAATGCCAACCAGCGAGCTATCCACACTTCAGCACACGACTACGATATGAGGCGATGAGTTTCCCCACACCTTTCTCCGATATCCCCGGGTTGAAGATGCAAAATAATTTATCAATTAACGTTTATGGGCTTGACTCAAATGTGATAGTTCCCCTATATTTGAGCAAAAATTTTCAATCGGACGGACTAACGACTCATTTGCTCGCTATGGAAAACAAAATCAAAGTGGACAATGACAACGAACTTGACTCACATACAATATTCCGTTATGCTTGAATTCGAAATCTTTTGCGTTTACTTAGCAGCCAACCATCGCGACACAGGACTGCAAAATTTTTATGTGACCGATGTTTATGCCATTTTCAACTAGAATCATCATACCAAAATCATATACAAGATTATCGAAGCGCGAATAATTGTAGAGTCGATCTGCCTGACAACGAACATAAGATTATGAAATTTGGGTATTATCGGTGTGAAGAGTCAATCTCATTCACCGTCTATACCGATCTAAAGTGTATCCTGAAACCAATGGATAATAGGGCATCTGACGGATGCTCTGTTCCTCACCTTTTCCTGGGGACCAACTGGAGGGGATTATACGACACCAGGGGGCCTTGCACGATGGATTGAGCGTGCCATGACGCAGGCCTACGACGCAGCCGCGCCTAGAGCTCGCACAGGAAATCGCTCAAGGAAGGCGACATACTGGTGAAGCAAGGAGCTGGCCGATATACGCAGGTCCTGCGTAGCGGCGAGGACGCGCCTCGCTAGGGCAAGACGGATGGCTGATGACCGCCAGGAAAAAGAGGCCGAGTATCGGGCCGCTAAGAGGGTGCTCCGAGACAGCATAAAAGCGGCCAAGGCCAAGGCGTGGAGAGACCTCATCAGCTCCGTGGAAGCGGATCCATTGGGTCTCCCTTACAAATTGGTGCTAGGCAAACTGCGAAGCTCCCAAAGAGGGCTGACGGAGACGCTGGAGGAGGATACCCTCAGGAGCCTCCTTGATGCCCTCTTCCCGAGAGGTGATGGATGCGCTCCGAGGGCCCAGAGTGGCTGTCGATGGGACGAACGGTGGGCGGTCACGGCGAACGAGGTTCGAGCTGCGCTTAAAAAGGCATGCTCGCGCAATGTCACCCCGGGACCGGATAATGTTAAGGGGTGTGCGTGGGCGAGAGTTCCGGAGGGAATGATCGCACTATTGTCGAGGAACTTCAGCCTCTGCCTGCGAAAAGGAGTCGTTCCGCTGCCGTGAAAGAAGGCTCGACTGGTGTTTATCCCTAAGGGGAAAGCACCCACTGGGCATTTCCCCAACATAAGGCTGATATGCCTCCTGAACGAGGTGGAGAAAATGTTCGAGAGGATCCCGGTGGCACGGCTAGGAAAGTGGATGGAGGAGAATCTTCGGGCACGCTTGTTCGAGGACGAGTATGGGTTTCGGGAAGGGCGATCCACGAACGATGCCCTGTTGAGGATGCGACGATTCGTGGAAAACGCCACGGAGAATGGGGGCTAGGCGGTGGCTGTGTCTCTCGACATAGCCAACGCATTTAATAGTTTGCCATGGTCATCCACAAGGAATACACTTGAAGACAAAGAGACTCCAGAGTATTTTCGACGGGTCCTAGATTCCTACCTGTGGGACATGCACATGAAATACACGAACGGAGATGAAGAGCTAAAGAGTCTGGCAGTGACGGCCGGGGTCCCACAGGGCTCGGTTCTCGCCCCCCTGCTATGGAACTTGACGTTCGACGACTTCCTGCGGACGGTGGGGGTTGCATACTGTGCTATTGTCTGCAAGGCGGAGACACGCTGGTTCTTAGTTCCGCTGGGGATCCGTCCACAACGGTAGCACAAGCGAATCCGATGGTAGCCAGTGTAGTCCGGCGAATCTCGGGCCTGGGCCTCACGGTTGCGGCGAGCAAGACGGAAGCTGTCCTGTTCCGGCGCGTGAAGAGGGTGAAAACACCAAACACCCCAGACGTCAGAGTGAGCGCGGACAGGGTGCTACCGTCAGGGCCCATGAAGTACCTGGGGGTAGGACTGGATCCCGGCTTGACGTTCAAAGCGCACTTTGCCTCCATGGAGGATAGGCTAGGGGGTGTCACGAGGACGCTGACGAGGCTGATGCCAAATCTGAGGGGGCCATCCGAATTCAGGCGCAGGCTATACGCTGAAACATTATTCGCGGAGATAATGTACGGCGCTCCGGTGTGGGGGGATGTGGCGAGGTTCTCAAAGTACATTCAGCAGGTGATTACGAGGTTCCAGAGAGGGATTTGCGCAAAAGTGGTTGCGGCATATCGCACGGCCTCCTTCGGGGCCGTTTCGATGCTGGCCAGAACCCCGCCACTGTATCCAGTGGCTGATGCGTACGAGCGCACATTCCATAGAGTGCGTGAACTGCGGTCGACCAGGACGTGGTCCCAGAGCATGGTCAAAACGATTAGGGAGGAGGAACTGCGCGTAGCCCGCGAGGAATGGAGGGTGCACCTCGGAAGTGCGGGGCTTCCCAGCTAGAGGCCGAGGTTATCTATCCTAGCGAACTGGACGGGATGGTTCGACAGGGCACACGGAAGCATGACTTTCCGTGTGACCCAAGTCCTGACAGGCCACGGGTACTTTGCGGATTTCCTATACAGAATAGAAAAGAAGGAAAGGCCAAATTGCTGGTACAGCCAGCTAGAGGAAGATATGGCACGCCACAGAGTGAAGGCGTGCCCCACGTAGAGAGATGAAAGGGATGTCCTACAGCGCGCCGTTGAGGAGGATCTGACACCGCCTGGCTTGATCCAGGCTATGGTAGGGTCTGGAGAGGGATGAGTGGTGTCCGCTAGCTTTGCAGAGCGAGTCATGACTGCCAAGGAGCAGCAGGAGCGGTTATGACAGCAAACGCGGCGTAGCGCGCACCGCGCGACCCGCTTGAGCGGGAGGAATAGGGGTAGTTCACGTGTAAGCGCGGGCATGAGGTAGGCTCAAATCTACACGGGCAGGGGTCCAAACGGGTTTGTGGGACGGGACACCGGTCGGCCTCAGCCCCGTCCTTCGGGTCGGGGCTGTCGATCAGAGGTAGTGGGGAGAGGAGAGGTGCAGGGCAACGTAGATTCTGGTGCCAGGATAGGGACGTGAGACGCTAGGCGATAGGATGACGATAGGGTCGTCCCGGCCATGCCTCCTCTTTATCTTCTTTTTCTTCTGCCTCTCTCTCCTCGGCACCCGGCCCGGGGACGGCGGATGTAACGGTCGCGCCGGATCCATCTTCCCCCGAACCCGCAAGGGCAGGGTGCTCAATATCGCGGACACCAGGCACCGACTGGGGGTCTCGGTTCGCTTGACAGCTCCGATAAGCGGAGCTCTCGTCGCAGCGGCAACCGAAGACGTCCCACCAGCGGGCAGGATCGTCCTTCGCGAGAGGACGCTGAGCACAGGATGTAGCGGCGGAGGGCCGGGACGCGCAATTCCTGAATAGGCGTTGAAGTAAGGTCCGCGCGTAGGCGCGAAGGTGCCGGGGGGGATCCCTGAGGTTACGCCTCGCGCGGTTCCGGGGCGTCCCCCCTACTCGTATCAGAGTGGCCGCTGGATTTTTAGTGGGTGAGAGTCCCACACTACCCTGAAGCTTCTTGCGCGAAGCTCCAGGGTGTGCATGAGGCATTTTTACTAGCAATATAAAAAAAAAAGGCTAAGTTTGCATTTATGGCGAAAATTTTCGCTATTTCGTCAAGTGCTGGAATAGATTCTTTCGTGCACTATTAAGACGTAATTTTGCGAGAAAATGTCGATTGGGCGCAGTTCTAATACGCTGCAATCAACGCTTCAAAAGTTACAGCCGGAAGACGAAGTATTTTGTTCGCCATTTCTCTCCTGTTGATCCCACGCTTTTTCCCCTGCGTTTCCTGAGTTTCTGGGGGTTCAATTAGTCAGACAAGGGTTCTTTAAATCGACACTGAGACTCAAACTCTTTAGCCTCAAAACTGGGGAAATAGTAATGCTAACCAGACTGGATTTTTGGCCAAAACTTGAGCTATTTTGACAAGTTCTGGAATGGATTTTTTTATCCACTTTTCCGACGTTATTTAGCCAGACAAACTGATTGGGCATAGTTTCAATACGCTGCGATCAATGCATCTAAAGTCACAGTCAACAATCGAAGAATTTTGATCGCAATCTCTCTACTGTTGATCCCACGCTCTTTTCGCTGCGTTTTTAGGGTTCTTGGGGGTCCAATTATTCAGAAAATGGTCATTCGAATCGAATCTGAGACAAAAAATTTCCGACTCCAAAACAGAAGACATGGTGAGGCCAATCCTTTTTTTTATTTTTTTGATGTCGCTGGTAAAAATGCCTTACGCACACCCTGGAGCTTCGCGTAATAAAACTTCAGGGTAGTGTGGGACTCGCACCCGTTAAAAAACCAGCCGCCACTCTAGTACAAGTAGGGGGGACACCCCAAACCGCGCGAGGCATAACCTCAGGGATCCCCCCGGCACCCTCGCGCCTACGCGCGGACCTTACTTCAACGCCTATTCAGGAATTGCGCGTCCCGGCCCTCCGCCGCTACATCCTGTGCTCAGCGTCCTCTCGCGAAGGACGATCCTGCCCGCTGGTGGGACGTCTTCGGTTGCCGCTGCGACGAGAGCTCCGCTTATCGGAGCTGTCAAGCGAACCGAGACCCCCAGTCGGTGCCTGGTGTCCGCGATATTGAGCACCCTGCCCTTGCGGGTTCGGGGGAAGATGGATCCGGCGCGACCGTTACATCCGCCGTCCCCGGGCCGGGTGCCGAGGAGAGAGAGGCAGAAGAAAAAGAAGATAAAGAGGAGGCATGGCCGGGACGACCCTATCGTCATCCTATCGCCTAGCGTCTCACGTCCCTATCCTGGCACCAGAATCTACGTTGCCCTGCACCTCTCCTCTCCCCACTACCTCTGATCGACAGCCCCGACCCGAAGGACGGGGCTGAGGCCGACCGGTGTCCCGTCCCACAAACCCGTTTGGACCCCTGCCCGTGTAGATTTGAGCCTACCTCATGCCCGCGCTTACACGTGAACTACCCCTATTCCTCCCGCTCAAGCGGGTCGCGCGGTGCGCGCTACGCCGCGTTTGCTGTCATAACCGCTCCTGCTGCTCCTTGGCAGTCATGACTCGCTCTGCAAAGCTAGCGGACACCACTCATCCCTCTCCAGACCCTACCATAGCCTGGATCAAGCCAGGCGGTGTCAGATCCTCCTCAACGGCGCGCTGTAGGACATCCCTTTCATCTCTCTACGTGGGGCACGCCTTCACTCTGTGGCGTGCCATATCTTCCTCTAGCTGGCTGTACCAGCAATTTGGCCTTTCCTTCTTTTCTATTCTGTATAGGAAATCCGCAAAGTACCCGTGGCCTGTCAGGACTTGGGTCACACGGAAAGTCATGCTTCCGTGTGCCCTGTCGAACCATCCCGTCCAGTTCGCTAGGATAGATAACCTCGGCCTCTAGCTGGGAAGCCCCGCACTTCCGAGGTGCACCCTCCATTCCTCGCGGGCTACGCGCAGTTCCTCCTCCCTAATCGTTTTGACCATGCTCTGGGACCACGTCCTGGTCGACCGCAGTTCACGCACTCTATGGAATGTGCGCTCGTACGCATCAGCCACTGGATACAGTGGCGGGGTTCTGGCCAGCATCGAAACGGCCCCGAAGGAGGCCGTGCGATATGCCGCAACCACTTTTGCGCAAATCCCTCTCTGGAACCTCGTAATCACCTGCTGAATGTACTTTGAGAACCTCGCCACATCCCCCCACACCGGAGCGCCGTACATTATCTCCGCGAATAATGTTTCAGCGTATAGCCTGCGCCTGAATTCGGATGGCCCCCTCAGATTTGGCATCAGCCTCGTCAGCGTCCTCGTGACACCCCCTAGCCTATCCTCCATGGAGGCAAAGTGCGCTTTGAACGTCAAGCCGGGATCCAGTCCTACCCCCAGGTACTTCATGGGCCCTGACGGTAGCACCCTGTCCGCGCTCACTCTGACGTCTGGGGTGTTTGGTGTTTTCACCCTCTTCACGCGCCGGAACAGGACAGCTTCCGTCTTGCTCGCCGCAACCGTGAGGCCCAGGCCCGAGATTCGCCGGACTACACTGGCTACCATCGGATTCGCTTGTGCTACCGTTGTGGACGGATCCCCAGCGGAACTAAGAACCAGCGTGTCTCCGCCTTGCAGACAATAGCACAGTATGCAACCCCCACCGTCCGCAGGAAGTCGTCGAACGTCAAGTTCCATAGCAGGGGGGCGAGAACCGAGCCCTGTGGGACCCCGGCCGTCACTGCCAGACTCTTTAGCTCTTCATCTCCGTTCGTGTATTTCATGTGCATGTCCCACAGGTAGGAATCTAGGACCCGTCGAAAATACTCTGGAGTCTCTTTGTCTTCAAGTGTATTCCTTGTGGATGACCATGGCAAACTATTAAATGCGTTGGCTATGTCGAGAGACACAGCCACCGCCTAGCCCCCATTCTCCGTGGCGTTTTCCACGAATCGTCGCATCCTCAACAGGGCATCGTTCGTGGATCGCCCTTCCCGAAACCCATACTCGTCCTCGAACAAGCGTGCCCGAAGATTCTCCTCCATCCACTTTCCTAGCCGTGCCACCGGGATCCTCTCGAACATTTTCTCCACCTCGTTCAGGAGGCATATCAGCCTTATGTTGGGGAAATGCCCAGTGGGTGCTTTCCCCTTAGGGATAAACACCAGTCGAGCCTTCTTTCACGGCAGCGGAACGACTCCTTTTCGCAGGCAGAGGCTGAAGTTCCTCGACAATAGTGCGATCATTCCCTCCGGAACTCTCGCCCACGCACACCCCTTAACATTATCCGGTCCCGGGGTGACATTGCGCGAGCATGCCTTTTTAAGCGCAGCTCGAACCTCGTTCGCCGTGACCGCCCACCGTTCGTCCCATCGACAGCCACTCTGGGCCCTCGGAGCGCATCCATCACCTCTCGGGAAGAGGGCATCAAGGAGGCTCCTGAGGGTATCCTCCTCCAGCGTCTCCGTCAGCCCTCTTTGGGAGCTTTGCAGTTTGCCTAGCACCCATTTGTAAGGGAGACCCAATGGATCCGCTTCCACGGAGCTGATGAGGTCTCTCCACGCCTTGGCCTTGGCCGCTTTTATGCTGTCTCGGAGCACCCTCTTAGCGGCCCGATACTCGGCCTCTTTTTCCTGGCGGTCATCAGCCATCCGTCTTGCCCTAGCGAGGCGCGTCCTCGCCGCTACGCAGGACCTGCGTATATCGGCCAGCTCCTTGCTTCACCAGTATGTCGCCTTCCTTGAGCGATTTCCTGTGCGAGCTCTAGGCGCGGCTGCGTCGTAGGCCTGCGTCATGGCACGCTCAATCCATCGTGCAAGGCCCCCTGGTGTCGTATAATCCCCTCCAGTTGGTCCCCAGGAAAAGGTGAGGAACAGAGCATCTGTCAGCTGTTCCGGACTGAACTTCGACCAGTTTCAGCGCATGGGCCCTTTCTACCCCTGTGCTCTTCGCGTGTAGGGGTACCGACCTCGTACGAGATGTACTGGTGGTCGGATAGTGTTTCCCTCTCCTCCAACACCCGCCACCCCTTGATCACGGGTACAAGACTTACTGACGACCACGTCAGGTCGACGACGGATGACCCCTGTGCCCTTATACATGTCGCCGTCCTCCCAGTGTTGTGGAGACGTATACCGCATGATACCGCCCACTCCTCTAGCAGCTCTCCCCTTTGGTTGGACCCAGACGGGTCCCAGGTCGGCCAGCGAGCGTTGAAATCCCCCCCCCCCCCACCCCCTCACCAGTACCACCCTCCCACTGTTTTGCGCTAGCTGGATCACCCGAGCCAGGTCGTCCAGATGCGCAGTGAACTCCGCTAGCAGGATGTTTGGGGATATGTACACTGATATGGCAATTATATCCCCGAACTTAGCGGCCACGTACCCTCTTCTCCTTTTAACGAGCGAGCCCCCGCTGACGTTGCCCTCCGCCCTCCAGTATATAGCCGCCCGGCCCATCGTCACTGCTAAGACAGGTGGCCACTCTCGGGGTAGCGTGCGGCTTGGATACGAGGCACACATCGATTTCCCCTACGAGTACTACCTGCTTCAGTAGGTCCTGAGCCCCCGTGCTATGGTTCAGGTTACACTGTGTGTATCTGGCCATTCTCGCTTGCATTACCCGCGGGCCTCCGACCCCGTTTGCCGACGGATGTACAACGTCTCGAACCCATCCTGTGGGCGCTGTCTATCCCTCTCCCCTCGCAGACGGTGCATTTGGGGTTGGCCGTGCAGTCTCGCGCCTGGTGGCCCTCAGCACTGCACCTGGAGCACACGGCCCGGCGCTCTGTCGACGCCTTGCACATGCTCCCTATATGGCCAAAGCCCCAGCACTTATAGCATTGCCTGGGGCGCGCCTCCAGCAGCTCGACTCCGGCCGTGGTCCAGCCGATCTTCACCTTGCCCTTCGTCGTGACAGCCACAGCTGCCCTCAGGGGGCACTGTGCCCACGCGCTGTATAGTCCATTAGGTGTCCTCCTCGGAATACCTACACGGACCTCCTCCATTTTACAGCCACCCTGCTCCGCTAGGGTGCGAGCCAGTTCCTCGGTGGACACTGAGTCATCCAAGCCCAGGACTCTCAGTTCGCCCTTAATAACCGGCTTTGTCACTGAGACTGCGTTGACGTATTTATCGAGGATTACTTTGGTCAGCTGCGCCGCTAGAGCGTCCGCCTTCCTCGCATTCTCGGGGCCAGGGATATCAATGAGACCCCCCCCCCCCCCCCCCCCGTCAGCTGCCCGCCGCACCATCGTCTCCTCTATACCCAGCTCCGCGAGTTGTATTTTCTCGCGTGCGAACTTGAGTATTTCCGCATACGGGGCATTCTCTCCCCTGCTTTTAATAGCAACGGCTGCTGTCCTCGGGGCTCTACGGGGAGCCACGGTGGGTCTGCCCTCCCCGGTACGCTACAGGGCCCCTGTTGGGGCAGTCTGCGTGGCTTCCACTGCTGCCCCACACGGCACTGCTTCCCCAAGGCGCTTTCCCTCTCTCTTCCTCTTCGTTCTCCAGTCCCCCCTACTGTTCCCAGCATCGGCGCCGTCATCGATCTCCATCGGAGTGTCGGTCGCATCCCGGTCACCGGAGGACCTCTGCTCTTTGTCCGTGGTGGCCTGCGTGCCGCGAAGTTGCCCCCTTCCCTTACCATGAGGGTCTTGGTCAGCTGCTCCGCTCTTGCTCGAGGCATCGAGGAGCAGGATGGATATCCTGCCCACCTCCTCTCGCACCTGTTTCAGGGCCGCGGACTGTCTGGCCATCTCCGCATCCCTGACCCTGTCACTGACGGGAATAAGTTGAAGTTCGAATCCCGTTAGGCGAAGTTCGAACTCCGAAGCACCCGCTGATGTCGCCGTCGTCGGCCCCTCATTGGCCTCCACCTCGCTCCTCGTAGTGGCCGCCCCAAGGTCAAGCACCATCGTCGTTTGGACGACTTCCGACCGTCGCTCGCCGGCTCTCGCCACAGGGCCCCTGCTGGCGACCTGTGCGTATGAGCTTGTCGCCCGGTTTGCTATTTCCATCTGAGGCCTCTCTCGGCCTTCTGGATTTTTCTGGAGTTCCCGTTGGAGCTCGTCCCTTTCCCTACGGGTATCACGCAACTGAGCCTCTAGGTCCGTGTTGCGCGCCTGCAGGAGAGCGGGGTCACCTGCTGCTTCCGCTTTTACGGTAAGGGTGAGCAGGGCCTCCTTCGCCAAGCCCACCTTTCTCTTCATTTCGCCACTTAGTCTGCCCTGCATAGATTTCCATCTCATCCTTACGGCGTCTATGTCCTCGAGCCACTCCATCAGCTGTACCCCGAGGTTCGATGCCGACATGAGCCTATATTCCACAGGGCCTGCCCCCTGCGGGATTCCCTTTGGGGGCTGACCCGCGGCTCTGGCCTTCCTTTTCCCCACTGAAGGGTTCTTCGTTAGCCGCAGGTTCGAGCCCTGCGCGCTCCACTCTGACCCAGACTCCCCTGCTTCGGAATCGTGTTCCAGGTATGTTCCCTTGACGATAGCCGTGCACCTCTACATGCGCTTCGGGCGGGCTCCCACAAGCGGACGTGCTGCCTCCTCCTCGCCTGAGAGGCTAGCCGTTCCCTTCCCCTCCCCCTCGGTAGTCACAGCTTGATGCCACGATTTCTGTTCCCCCTGCTGCTGCTGCTGGTGTCGCGGGGGTGTCCCTTCAGGCACCGCCTGTGGCGGTGCGTCGACTACCGCCACAGTCAGCGCCAAAACGTTGGGTGCAAGTGCCTGCCCCTGTGTACCCCCCGGCTCCGTGCTTTCGAGAGGGGGCCAGCTAATACCCCGCACAATTGCCTGACCTCGCGCGCGGGTGCCCCTACCCTTTGCGTGCCCCCGCGTGCCCTTGCTATTCCGGTGCTCTTGCACCTCTCCTTGTTTCGTCTCCTGCCTGCTCCATGTTGAGATATCCATATTGAAATGCTTGTTTAATAACGACGGTTCAGCCATCATGGCAGTCACACCGCGGTGTGGCATCTTTCCGCGCCGGAAAAAATCCTATCCCCTCGCATGGAAGCCGCTGTCGGTTTATCGGGTGGTCTGCCCTATCCATGCGAACCCCCCATCCCTAGCTCTTTCCAGCCGCACGGCCGGGGATTCCCCTGCTAATCCAAAACAGGGTAGGCCACCGGCTGAGTAAGACCTTGCCGGATTTGCCCTACCGGACATCGGGTATGAGGAAATACTGAACAGGTAATCCTTCACGCATGCGCCCGGGGCCTCAGGTTTGACCCCCAGATTGGCTTCAGACAGCCGCGGGGAGCGATTCTCCCACTTTGGGCATATGGTTTTCTGGGACCTTCGCCATGGAACCGAGGTTCCGTGGACTTACGTTCACCCGTAGTACGCCACAGAGGTCCGGTAAAGGGACTGACTTCACCCGCAGCCCCGGTCGGTTGGCTACTATTCCTTCCTTGGTCACTCTCCGAGGAATCGCCCCAGGGGCCCCAACCGCAACCCACGCACTCGTTCCATTCACACACTCAATCCCGAGGGATCGAGCCGGTTGTCTTAGTGACCGTTCATCCTGAGGTCAGCCCAGCCTCGAGATTCAAGAAATCTCGACACCGAAATGACTTTCAAGACTCATTGCGACCAGGCCCCTACACCACAACAAGGTGACAACCGAGTAGGGGAAACGGCTTAGCCTTACTATTTCTTAAGTATTATGGCTGAACATTTTTGGTCCCAGATTCTATTCAAATGAATGTTTCACGACTCATTGAACCCCCAGGAACTCGGAAAATTCAGCGAAAAGAGCGTAAGATCAACAGGAGTGAAAATGAGAACAAAATTCTTCGTTTTTCGGCTGTAAATTTTGATGTGTTGTTCGCAGCGTATTGGGACTGCGCCCAGTCGGTTTCTCTCGCAAAATTACGTCGAAATAGTGCATGGGAAAATCCATTCCAGCACCAGTCAAAGTCGCGCAAATTTGGCCAAAAATGCAAAGGGGTTAGCCTTACTATTTCGTCAGTTTTGGAGCTGAGAATTTTCGGTCTCAGATTCAGTTTGCATGTTC